>NW_020799091.1:10893229-10977032 GCF_003259725.1 Athene cunicularia | reverse complement strand
CGCTCGTCAGTCAAGAGCCGTCGCGGGCCGTGGGGGGCGAGGAGGAGGGCGAACGGGCGTCGGCGAGGAAGAGGAAACCGAGGGGACGGAGCCGGTGCCATTTTCTCCCCCCGTGGGCAGGAGGCTCGGGCGTCTCCCCGCCGGTGGGGTGTCCCTGCGGGGTGTCCCGGCGCTTGGGGCGGCTCTGGGGTGACGGTGCACGCTGGCAGACATGGGCACCGCTCGACTGCGGCCGAGCCGGTTCCTTTGACAGGCGTTTAGTCAGAGGAGGAGGTGCCACCCCCACCCGCCTGTCGATAAAAGCTCCCTGAATAACCAGGGCTGTGCCGCCGGTCGTTGGTACCTGCAGTGAATGGATTTAGGAGATCACCAGTACAGGTGGGCTTTTGCTGGAAGCGTAGGGTAGGCACCAGGTTCGTTCCTGCACACTGCTGTGCCCAGGCTAGGCCTTACCCTTGTGCCTTTTCAGTAACAAATTTACTGGGGTGTGTGTGGTTTTGTCCTCGTGGCTTTTTCTGAGAGCTTGACTGCGGTCTGAATGACATTTAAGGCCACGTGGGTAAATCCAAGGTCTTTAAGCCACAGAAACTGGAAGGAGACTTTCCTGTTTGTCCCACCCCTCCCAGGCTATTGGTGAAGTTTGAATTTCATGACTCAGAAGCATGTCTCGCTTGGGCCATGCGTTTGATGCCAGAGAGGTAGCAAGGGAGGGTGTTGGCAGGTGGACAGGGGTGGTCCAGGGCCTGGGAGCAGGATGACCTGATGGCTCTAGATTATTCTGTCCTGCTCTGACTGCCCTTGCTGTGCCCAGGTTGTAGTATCACAGGGTAGCTCTGGCCGAAGGGATCCCAGCATCCCTCAGTCCAGCCTCCTGCTCACAGCATGGACATATCTGAGATCAGATCAGGCTACTTGTGACTGTTACCCAGTCTAGTCTTGAAAACCTACAAAGATGGTGACTGCACAACCCCTCTGGGCAGCCCATTGCCATCTCCTGAATACTTTCCACAGAGGTACTGGGACTGCTTTTCTGTCCCCTGAAGCAGCCTCCTCTCCAGGCTCCCCTAGCTGCTCCTCACATGCATCTGCTCCAGCTCCACCATCCCGGTGACACTTCCATGAACTCCGTCCAGCTCATCAATGTCTTTTCTGCACTGGGGGGCTAAAACCTGGATGCAATATTCCAGAAGCACTCTGAGTGAGTTCCGAGTAGAGGGGGATCTTTCCATGGATCTCCTGGCTCTGCCTCTGCTCTTATAGCCCAGGGTGCTGGTGGCCTCTTTGCAGACAGCATCTTTGTACTCCCATGCTTGTTTTTTTTCCCAGCAGGACCCCCAAGGCCTTTCCCACAGAGCTGCTCCCCAGACTGGCAGTGCCTAGTTTGTACTCAAGTTTCTTCATTATTAAGTCCTTCATGACTCCTCATCCTCATTTGACCCTCCTTCATCAAATTGTTCTGTTTTCTGCTCTTTGTTTCAGATTCCTTGTGCAGGTTACCTGTGCCCTGCCAGATGCCTACAGGCCTCTTTTCCCCCTTACCTCACTAACCCAGTATACTCGATATACTCTCTTTTTTTCCTTCTGCAACTTGTACCCATCTGGAGGTCAGTCACTGTAAGAGACACAGGCCTGTGGGCAGAAAAGAGAGCTTAACTCGGAAGGGCCAGTGGCTGCAAGGAAACTCCTATTCAGCCTCTCAGCAGCATGCCCTGCACACATAGAACCGTTGCCAAACGGAGATGATAAATCTGTTTCTGTGGAGCATGTACAAGGCTATGTCCTGCAGTCCCTGAAAAGGCCCAGACCTGAACAGATTTCTTGGGATATAAAAAAGCTTATCCAAAAGCTTTCAGTATTTAAAGTGTCTGTGCCAACATTTAGAACTCATAGACAGTTTTTTGGATGTATTCCAAACAAAATATATTCTCTTCTAGCCAGGTGTTGGAAATAGATAAATGTTTTTCATCAGTTATTAACAAAAAACCCCTCATCCTAAATTGGCATGTGCTGTGAAACTTTTTAGTTGAAATAGTTAAGATTAGGGCGAAATTATAAGAAAGTAAAATAAGGTTCTTTTAATGGGAGATGCCTGGTGACCTTCAGAATGTGTATCACCAGCTTCCCCTGGAAATCTAATGATACTTATGCACAAGTAAATAATTTTCCTATGAATTGGATTGTAGATACTTTTATTTTTTTTTTCATTAAAGCTGCACTGTAGTCTGATTTTATGCATCAGAACAGTCCCTCTAAAGCTAATGGGACTATTTGTATATGTTGAAACATACTTATTTTCATCTCTGGGATTGTGGTGTAATAGCTAGACTAACTTTGAGTTGTTAACCTATGACTGTAGAAATGTGACACATTTTCACTGTGATTATGTTTAAAAAGAAAAAGTTAGCTTTGGGGGTGATGTGAAGAGCATAGTGAATCATGAGAGTGCTGTCATCAGTTTTTGTAATCATTTCAGAAGAACAACAACAGAAAATTAGTAGAAAGTCACTCATCACAGATTCACCGCTTCACTAGCAGTGTGAAGCCTTATTGAGTTGTAGTTAACTGAATTGTTTTACGCATGAAAGGTGACAGTATTAAATATATACAGCAATATATTAAAGGTGCTAGTATTAAATATATACAGATTCTTTCAGCTCCAGCTCAGAAGTGAGTTTCGTCTTTCTAGAGATACTTAAGATTGAGCTCCTCAAGCAGAGATGCTTGATAGAGTTTACATACACATAATTATGGTTGGGCACATGAATAAGTGCCTTAAAGAACATATATACATTTGTTTTTTAACAGTGCACATGAGATATAGCAATAATGGCATTTGACAGTGAAAGTTGCTTTGGTATTTTAGTAGACCCTAGTAATGTGGAGTACGTGTGCTCCCTGAGTAAGGTACAGGAATAACTAAACAAGTGTTACCTACTTTGTGTCGCAGCTAGAAAAATATTTGAAAAGCTCTTTGAAACTCATGGTGTAGCTGTTTGTACATAGTGAAAAATCCGCATCTCTATGTGGAAATACCGAGTTAGTTTCAAATGAGCAGGTCACAGTTAATTAGCTCAGCTGCCCTCATAGTTGTGCTGAAACAGCTATTCTGCTTATCAAGTTTAAGCTGTCTCACCCAGTGCTAGTTTTGGGTGGCACAGCACTGGGTTCTGCAGCTCTCCGTGGTTTCCAAAGGTCAGTATTTAGGATAGACTTTTCCCTTACATCCTGTCCTCGTGGAAGACAGATGACCATGAGCCAACTACTCATGAAGAGCTGCGGTGGTATTTAACTGGTGGCTTACAAGGAGTGCTTGTGTGTCTGCCACGTCAGGCCAGGAACAACCCGTGAGACAGAAGGAGGAGTGAGGTAAAGCACTGATTCTAATGTTTATGAGCTACAGCACAGTTATGTCCAGAAGAGCAAGCTTTATGCAGTATTATGTTCTGCTTTTATATCTGTAAAATGGCTGGGGAGCCTTGCTGAGTGAGTGATAAACAGCTTTCAGCTGCGCTAGTTAATAGACTTCTTCAAAGACCACTCTTAAAATGAATTTGTAGGTAGAGCTGTGGGTGGGTTTTTTGGTTTTGTTTTTTAAACTTGAAGTTGCATATGGACGGTTTGGCCTTTGGAATTCATGGTAACAGCCAACAAAATTCTGCCATAATCTTTTCTTTTGTGAAAGGAAAGCCAGATAAAGCCATGTATGACTTTAGCAGAACACGTGACTTTAGGAAAAAGGTGATGTCAAACTTCAGATATTTACTTTTCATTAGAAGCAATTAGGCATTTTATTCATGCAGTCTGTGTGGTTGTGTGCTGTAGTTTCTGAGTGAACATATCTTTCTGTATTCCTCTGCAATGTTATCTGAAAAAGCATATTGCAGTCCAGTCTGAACAACAGTCCAATAAGATATCTAAGAGGTTTTCTGTTAGATCTGCTGAAGGTAAATTTGTACTGCCTGTGCAGAAGTGTGGAGGTGATTGTACTGTAAAGAAACTGCTGTAGATGTCACTGATATTTCAACCTCAGTATAACATGAGAGAAAGAGATAAGGCAGTGGGCAGATGTTTCCTTCCAGCAAGACTAGCAACGTTTGATGTTACCACTTTCTGGTTGCTTGTTACCACCTCTCTACTGATGGTTATCATCCACAGAGGTCTGCAGACACAGTGGATCCTATGCATTGCACTTTTACTGGAGCATATGAGAATAATCTTGCTCCTTGTCTTTATGTTTGCAGGGATAACTCTGAAAACATTAACGCTGTGTAAATCAGTGCAGCAAAGTCTGTTGAAGCAATAGCTCATGAGGTATGAACTCCCCCCTTCGTCTCAAATAAGGTCCTGTCAATACCTGGTCTGATTTAAGGCTATGTTGAAGGAATTCCTTCCCCAAGGATGAGAGTGATGCTGGAAGGAGTTGGGTCTGTAAGCTGTTGGCTGAGGAGGGCTTGCTAACACCACATTGCTACCAGATGTATGAGCTTTGCTGATTGAGTTGTTTTGTGATGAGTCATTGAAGTTAGATTTTGAAAGGGTAGATTTTTGCCAGTTCTGGTGTTCAGTGAAATGTGAGTAGCTGTCATTTTCCTCATGGGCTCTGAGAGCACTTCTTGCATTTGATTTCTTATATGTGTGAAGCAGAATTTCTCAAGAATTGTTACCATTAAAAACAAGTACATTGCTGGCTGAGTGTTGATAATGAACTATTTTTTGCATCTGCAAAACTTAACACTATGCCTAGAACCAATTAGCAACTCCAGGCGGGCTCATTATCATTAATTTTAATATGTGAGTGATAATTTATAACACTTATTTGCAACTGAAGTCCATTCTGAGATTTTTTTTTTGTGTACTGTGTATTGTGAACATAAAGAGCAGTTTTGCCTGCATGCACGTTTGCAAAATAAGGAGCACCTTTTATTAGAGATTGAAGATTTGGGGCAGAAAATAATGAAAATAACATTTAAGTCAAAAAGACTTTAGAGCTTTTAATTTATGCACTGCACTTACGAAGATAAACCATTACCTTTGAAGAATTTGGAAACTGTTTTTAGTAGCAATCTTTGGCATGCATGTTTCTTCTGCATTCAGCAAAAACCATTCCTACTTCTCTGGGAGTGTGAGACCTTCAGTCTTAAAAGTTTTCCTCTGTCAGGCACACATCTGTCTCTGCCCAGGCTCTGACCATTCAGTAAAAGTGTACATGTTTGTTTTCTAAGTATATTTTTCATTTGAGAATATAAAATATAATTGATGCTCACCTGTTTCTTGTATTGCAGTTAATGTTATGTTGCTGTTTAAAGGCCTCACAGAATTTGGGGTGTCGTGGTTCTAGCTGCTATACAGATACAAAAGGCAATGATTCCTGCACTGAAGAGCCAGGGACTATTTAAATTGCCCAAGCCAGGACTACTCTATTTTTACTAATGCCTGGTGGGTAATTTTAGTAAGCTCTTGGACTTGCAGTTGAGTGCTGACACTCCTTGCTGAGAGATTGGGTGAAGAGTGAGGAAGTCTAAGGATGAGATGAAAAACTGCTGTGGAGAGATGAGGCAAGATCTGACAGCTGGTGAGGAGTAAAGCTAGGATCAGAACACGACTCTCTTGGGTCCCATCAAGAACTGCCTTTTCTAAAGAGAAATGGTAATGTTATGTTGACTAACAGTCTATTTGCTAGATAGTTTTAAGTTGTACACATAGTTCCTTAACTACAGGCTGTTTACAGCAGACACACAACTACAGAACCCGAATTTTAAGATTGAGGATGACCTGATGATGTCAAATGGCACAATTTCTATCTGTTACGTGATTGTACTTCTGCTATGACTTCAGTTACAGGCTAACACCTGTCTCAAACAGATTTTATTATCTATTTCTGATGTTTTATTATCTCCCTTCCTTTGCTAATTGTTTTATAGCTCATGTACAAAGGCAAGTACTGCATTTGCAAAGGTCATAACGCCTCTATGGTTTGGCAGAATCGGTAGTCTACAGATTCTTTTTCTTGAATCTTTTCCTGATGACCTGCTTTACTGTTACTGGTTTTTCAGTGCTTAGGGTATCAGGTAGTGTAAAAAGACCTCATCCACACACCAAAGGGCTTATGTTACCAGAAAGCTTAGTTGAGGAAAAAAAAAAAAAGCAAGCGTACGTTAGAAATGCATTGGAAACCTTTCAGAGGTCACTCTGATAAGGTGTTATATAAAAGATGTAGCTGTAAAACAGGACATGAAAAAGTTGGTCTTGTTATTTGTGCATGGGAAGCCCATTCCGCCATGAAGAAGAAGGTGAGAGGAAGGTAATGAAGTGCTTGGTTTGTAGAAGTGCTTGGGATAACCCAGGGAAATGAGAATACAGAAGAGACACTGTCACAGTAATTACTCCCCTCTTCATTTTAACTAAAAACCATCTGTCTCTTTTATAGCCCCAGTAACTGGGAGCGAATGGAAGAAAAAATGGGTGAAAGACAACAACAAAAAATCAGTGGAACTTTTCAAGTATTTGTTTTTCCTTTTCCGACCATCTGTCGTTTCTTTTGCCAGACAATGTTCTCACTCAGTAATTTTCCAGTGATTTCAAGGTAGCTCTTTTCCTTGCTTCTCTCTTGCCTCTCTGCTCCATGAATTCTTTCCCATTGCTTTCTAAACCCTGATACATTTGATGAAGAGAAAGTGTTAGCAGTTTTCTAGTCCATAATGCCACCCCTTCAAGATGATGTTATAGTCATTTTGTTAGCTCTGTACAAATGCTCCCACTTACTAATCTGGTCTTTCTGTAGTCTTCTGTCCATAGCTCCAGAATCACTAATGTTAGGTCACCCAGTGGTTTAAATTTGATCTGGGTCAGGTGTGGGTATGTGATCATATTTCTGCTGAACTAGTTAGAAAAAACATGAGTTTATGGGTTTTCTTCCTTTGTTCTGGGAAGATGGGCAACACCTGTTTAGAATAAAACAAGATTTTTATCTGGATTTTATTTACTGTGAGGTAAAGAGGCTACGTGCCCATACAGATTGTTACATTCAAAATCTTTTTCATGGGCAAAAAGGCAGCACATCTCTATACAGCAAAGAATTTATCATTAGTGTAACTGAAATTTTGAAAGTCTAATCATTAGTCCAAATGCAATTATTGCAGAAAAAAAAAAAGAAGAATGCAGTTAAAACTGTCTTAGTTTCTACCCCTCTTTCTGGTGTAATGCTCACCCCCAGCTCTGCTGCTCCTTTGAGTCCCAAGATTGCTGGTTTTATTCTGGTGGTGGTGGGTGTTACAGCAAGTTGTCAGCATCTGGAGTCTTTTGCTGGGAGAGAGGTATGAGGTTCATGTTTATGGTTTCTTCTTTCCTTACTGTAGGATCCACCTGGGATCATTTTAGTATGTTTGGTAAGACAACTTTACACCTATCTCTTTCTTCACTGGTCTGCAGTCCCACATTGCATCTGATTTTTGCTGTCTGTGGTTGCATTTATTTGTATTGGATACTATTTCTTTGTTATCCCTAAAATCTGTTTTGTCCAGCTCCAAGTATGCATTTCTTTGACCATTGGTGAGTTGTTTATAGCCATGGTCTCCAGTGCCAAGCCTGTGTCCCATCTCTTCTCAGCCTGTGCTTGTACTCCACTGTGCCACGTCCTGTGTCTCCACTTCTCCAGGCCTCTGCTGTCATAACAGGTTGTTGGATTTCTCTATACAAAGCCATTACATTAGTGGTAAATTTCTCATTCTGTACAGAATAACTGCTTGTTACTGCTGTCTGTGCAAAACTAGTTGTACCACACACAAACAAAAATAAAGTTGATACAGCCACCTGGCCAATTACAGAACTTGAGTCACAACTAAACCAAGTAAAACCAAACTGCCAGCAGGCCGAGAAAAGTTCAGACAAAACAAGAGTAACAAACCTTTATCCCAAGGACTTGAAAATTCACTGCAGAGCTTATGGCCTATGAAGAACAGTGGCAGTACTGAATGACAGGGCTAAAGGTTAACCCAACTATATATTTCTGAACAAAATTTGACTGGTGGAGTGAGTATACAGCTGACCATTGCTTGGTGTTTTGTGAGCAAAGTGTTTGGTCTTTTTTTTTTTTTTTTTTTTTCTTTCCCCCCTGGCACAAAAAGCACTAATATCTGAGTTCCTGAGCTCCTGAACCACAGCCTCATTCACACCTCCTGCCTTTAGTGAATATGAAGTATTTGTGCTGTTTTTATTGCTGTGTTAATAAATCCTATTGTTGATTTCAGTTGATGTCACTGCTATGAGATGGGGGTCTTCTCGAAGAGAAAGATTGTACAGATAGGTAGGAGGATGAGCCTCATCAACTGTTTCAGCTAACTGCCCATGAGAGAGCTGGAACCTGTGAACAAGTTGGTTACATGTGGAAGATTATAGGGGCTGTCTGGCTGCTGTGGAGAGCAGATGCTGAACGTAGGGGCAGGTCACTGAAACCTGCAGCACCAGAGATGAGCTACTGAAGAATGACTGTCAAGATCAGTTATGAGAGTAGAGGTTGGTTTAACCAGCAGATGGGATACCTTTAACAAATCAAAACTGCTTGGCATCTCATTTATAAATAGAATACCTCTGATAAAGAAATGAAAAATGTGGGGTCTTCTGCTCACATTTTAACCAAGTTTTGGCGTAGTCTGTTCTGGAAAATTCAGCCTGTGTGCTAAAGAATGGACATCTCACTTTCTACACTGTAAATGAGCCCCCACACCTCATGAGAGAGTGTTTCCCGAGACTTTTTTCTCAAAGGTGAAGAAACATGCTACCAGAATGATTATTAAATGCTGTGGTGTGAGAAGAAGAACGTGGTGGAACTGTTTATGGATGTGCTCAGGACTTGTGCCAGCAGAGCAGTCTTGGCCCTTGTTACCATCTGCTGGGGTACAGCTGCTGATCACTGCTGCATCCAGCACCACAGAGGGACATCTTTAATCATTTTTGCTTAAACATACTCTGATTCTAGATTCCACCTTCTGCTTCCACTTTCTGTTTCCACCTTCCATAAAGAAAAACACAGACATCCTGGATGAGATTTGTCTCATCTCATTGGACTGATAACAGATCTCTGGGTTTCTTTTTGTAGACAATGGGGAAGAGTGAGTCATCTCAGTTTCTCCGCAGTGACTGTAAGGAGGGTCTACAGTGAGTAATTCAGATGTGATCACCTACACAGAACTCCCCATCATTGTGGTAGTGGCAAAAAGTGTGTTGAGCTTGGGTTATTCTCCAACCCAAAAAAGGAAGGAACTATTTCTTAACTCACGTAATTCCTCTTTTTTACATATTAACTAAATCTGTTTGCAACTGAGGAGAGAGAACAGAGATTTGTAGTCTGGTTTCCTAAGCCCTGTTTCTTCATGTATGTGTATATATCTGTCTAGTTTGTCCACTAGTTTTTGTAACATTTAGACAGGTTTAACCATGTTTGACAGATAAGTGAAAGTAATAATTTATGACAAGTTTTGCATTTAAACAAAGAAGGAGATGGGAAGGGAGGCCTTGTAATTTTTCCCATTTTTCTCATTTTTCAATTACAGAAAAAGGTAGTTCCTTTTTCAACCGAAGGAGATACCTAGATGAGATAGATGTCATGAATGTGTGCAGATTCTCTTGGACATGGCTTCTCTCAAGTTGGAGAAATACATTATATTCTGTCATTTTTGCATTTCCTTCTTTCCCTGTGCTTCCTCTGGTGTCTGCAAAAGGCTGTGTTCAGTTGAAAACAAAAAGCAAAGCAGACTCTGGCACAAGACACTCATCTTCTGGAAACCAGGGCAGCATCTAGTTCAGATTGTCATATCTCCATGTGAGATATGGCAAAAAAACTTCCCTCAGCAGAGTCAGTACATTCCACAAGTCAAGGTAGCAAAGGTCATTGTCCGCTCTGGGATACTGAATTGTCATCTAGACTTTATTGCCTGGGTTTCCACTGACTAAGTGGGAGTGTGGACCCCTGTGGTATCTATTATACTACTGGGAACTGAACCATCCAGACCTCATTGATTCTACTCCTCTTCGATTTATTTTGGTTTTTGCATAAACTGATTTCTGCCTGAGGAAGCAGAAATGGTAGGAGGAAGTGGCTTTGGGTGGCCTTAGAAGATTAGCCCTCATTTTGGATCTATGAGAACTGATGAACAGAAAGTCTTCAGATGAGCTTGCCAACTTTGTATGTCTCATTTCATTGTAAGGTGGAAGAGTTTGAAAGACCTTTGTTTTCAACATGAACCCTTCAACTGGCCAGTGGGGTGAATGAGTGTGCAGAGCTCTTTGCCAAATCTGGGCCATAAAAATATCAGTGGCTGCTGAGCACTTTGGAAACTGGGCTTTGTATTTAGTCAATAAATGGGACCGAGTTCATGGGGAAACCTGGTCCCAGGTATTAGTGTTGAACCTCAGGACTTTGGCTGATAGACCACAATCTTCAAAGATGCTGGGCTGTCTGGAAGTTGTAGTAAGATACAGATAAGGTGCTCAGTGTTTCTGAAAACATCCTATTTTATTTTAGCTTGAATTTCTGGAAATAAAGCCCCCAAATTATTGAACACTTGGCTTCTTTAGCCTGGAGACTCTGCTAGGGACCAGTTTCATGCAAGGGCTGGGCTGCCAGTAGAATATAGTTGTTCTTAATCCTTTTTTGAGCTGAGTCTAGTAGAGCACGCAGCTGAGTAGTGTCTGTGAAAGTTTATCAAGGTGTTACACCACGTCAGTTTTGCTAGGTGATACAAGACTCTCCAGATTGGCTGTATTTATATATTCTTTCCTCCGTCTTTAGATTTTTTTTTCCAGGATGGAACGAGTAATGTCATTGATGAGTAAATCGCTGGTATTTTTAATTCCTGTGGGTGTTTGGCTTATTGGGGTGAGGGCGTTGTGTGGTGTGTGTTTGAAAAAATCAGAACATTTAACAATATGTGTTACGTTCTAAGGTGTTTTTTAAATAGGGAAATAGGTAGGAAGCTAAAGAAAAACTGAGACAGCGCATGAACTGTGGGAAGTATACATATATTTGATTAAACTGTACATAACTGGTTCTTAGTATGTAACTAGGAATTAAGGAACTGTCAGAATACAAATAGTAAAAGAGAAGTTATACCCGTCTTTTTATCCAGTTCTGTCTGTCCTAAGGTGAGTACTTAATAATGTAGGTATTATTTCAGTTTCTTTCCTTGATCAAGTTAATAGGATTTAAAAAAAAAAACCAACAAAAAAGCAAGCAAACAAAATATTTTATATCAGGTGTTGGTTTCTGGCTTTTCTCCTTGCTCTCAGACTCAGGAGTTGTTACTACAACTTATTGTGAGACTGTCTGAATTTGCATCAAAGTCCTGATAATTTTTTACTTGTATGTTCTCCTCTGCCTTATTATATTTCAAAGGAAAGGGGTGGAAGTTTCTATGGTAAATATAAGTATTGGTAAACTGCAGGAGTGGGTTTGAACTGTATATAGGATTTCCATCATGACTTTTGTCTGCTTTTGAAGTACCTGTGGAGGCAGTTAGATGTTGCCAGCCCTCTTTCTCTTGTGGGGTGCAGTGGTAATTCTGAGGTTGCTCTGATATAGGAGATAATAGCACCATCTGGGTCACTTCCTTCTCTGTCACAGAATGTCCCAAGCCCTGGAATTGGCTTCAACCACAGGAAGAGCTGAGAGACACAGGTGGTCTTAGAGCACCAGGAAACACTTGAATTTGGGTTCTTGAGTTGCCTTTTTGCTAGAGGCAGTCATGCTGCATGGAGAGCCCCTTGACTGTGGCCTGCCGAGGCTGCTGCCTGGGCTGTTCGGGGAAGAGAGCTGCAGGTCAGTACATGAGCTGATTCATCATGGCCTGAGAGATCACTTGACAGACATCCTGTCAATCAGTGATTTCCCGAATGGCTTTCTCTCTGTCACTGTGCAGCACTTCTTCAGGATCTGAAGCCTGAAGTACTGGAACTTCTCTCCCTCAGCCATGTCTTTTTGACCTAGAAATACTGTTTTCTGGGGGGGGGGGGGGGGTATTTTCTTCACTTCTAGTTCATCCTGCCCTCCACAGCATCTTATATTTGGAAACAAAGCCTCTAGCTCCTTCTGAACAACCACAAATGATCCCCAAAAACGTAGCAATACCCTAATGTGTAGGAAGGCACAGAGATGAGTGGGGTGGGAGCACCGTTCCAGCAGTTTGTGTTGTCGGTAAGCAGGGTTGTGATTTGAACCCCTCTTCCCCTTATAGTCTTACTTGTATTTTCAATGGGAAGGGTCTGTCTTGGTGACTGGAAACCCCAAAGCTTTGAGGCACAGACCCAGATGTGCACACCATCTCTGGGAAGTCTGTCAAACCTTTCTCACAAGCGCTAGGGCAGAGCCAGAATGACTGGGCTGCCTTTCCATCATGTCTCACCTGGAGGAGGTGGGTTGCTTGCCTTGCCCACCACTAACTGCCCAATCTCCTAATGCTGCAAGCAAAGACACTTGTGCTAGTGGTGGATTTTGCAAGCCAAACATTACCATTAGGAACTGGAATCAGACCAAAGTACTGGGTTATTAGCCTGCTTTCAGGATATAGTAACTAATTTTGGACTCTAGGTAGGGGCTGAAGTTCACTTGGTGAAACAGGTAAAATGACAGTTCTCTGCAGAAATGTAAAAATAATTTTTTTTTTCTTCCCTTCTGTTTTCTTCCTTTTAGCTGAGCACCATCCAATACCAGCCTGGAGCTTAGTTAGTTGGAAACCTAAATGCCCTATTGTTCTTCTTGTGAATACAGATCACTTCGTAGTTATCTTTCATGTGCTGATCAGAGGATATTGGTTCAGGCCTCTATTCTTCCTGGTTTTTACCTTCTGGGTTGTTTGACTCATGAAAGCATGATACTGTGGACTGCTCACTGTTATTAATTACGTGCTGCATATTGGTTTGTCTTTGGGTGTTGGCCTTCTATTCTCGGAATCTTGCAAATATTTTAAACAATCAGCCTATTGTTTAGCAAGTGCTCTGCACACACTGTAGGCCTTTTGTGAATTTCTGTTTAAAAAAAATAATAAAAGAATGACTAATGGAGCATGAACGGTGCTTGTGACACTGTAGTCCATTGTGTAACTATTGAGAGCAAAATTTGCATTCCTAGAAAAGCTTGTTCACGGTCAAAATATAGGACATTCTCTTTATGGCTCATGGGAAAACATGTACTATATATTCAGCTCAGGATGCTACTTAGAAGGATCAACTTTTAAAAAATGACATTTTCCTCCCTTGGAACATTGAAGTTGGACTGAGACCCGGCTTTGCTTGGCAACAGAAGTGAATCTTTTTCATTCAGGCAAGTGGTGTGGGGGGCTACTTTAGGTCTGTCACACACATGCACAATGATTTGTTTGCTGAAATGGCTTCTTTTTAAGATGTCATTAAGCTCTGACATTGCCAGCCCTTTTGAATGGAGAGGGTACGTTATTATATTATATAACTGTCTGCCTCCTCTGAATGCCAGAGGAAGTCTGGCAGTTGGTGCTTTTCTTTCTTTCAAATGTATATTTGTTTATGGCTTTTTTTTAACCCCCCTTGAGATTGTTACAGGTCAGGCAGAGGTTAGAGTGGGATCTTTAAATGTTTAGAAAAATTGTGAGTTCCGTGTACATCTGAAATGTAGCAATTGTCTGTCCTGCATGTGCCTAAAAAGAGGGGTGTCTGCAGGGGGTAAGGGTGTATCTCATGCTGTAGGTAGTTTCCTTTGGTACTTTCTAAGTAGAATAAGCCTGTTTTGATTTTCATTTTCACTGTGAAGAATTAAGGTCGAGTCACTGCTCAGTGGAGATACTACTCCTTTGTTTGTCCACGTAAACTTTCGGGAGAGGGGCTGCCTGTTATTATGGGCGTGCACAGTGCTGAGCACTGTGGGACAGGAGGTGTTAAGATGCTAAAACTTAATTTATAGCAGCAGAGCCTGCTATGGCCCCATGGCAGAGTGGAAGCCAGTGCTGAGTGCCCAGCTCCTGCTGCAAGGCCCTGGTTTGGTCAGATGCCAGCTGTGCTTTCAAGTGCTTGCCTGAAGAGGGGCATACAAGGGATTTCTGAGTACCCTTAGGTATTATATACAGATAAGGACTGTAGGGACCACTTAGCAGAGAGCCGCTGTAAATGGGAGAGACTGATGTGGGCAGCAGCTGGATTTCCCGGGCCAGTTCAGCCAGTACTAGCTAGGACAAAGTCATTTGTAGGGAACAAGCACCATTTGTCTTGCTCTGCTCTGATGTGACCCAAAAGGTTTTTTCAGTATTTCTTTTTCCTTCTCTGAAAGAAACAGGAGTGTTGAAAGTATTGAGGAGAAAGAGTTGACCATTTGAATTTTGGGAAGTTGAGTG
Source organism: Athene cunicularia (assembly GCF_003259725.1). Classification (NCBI taxonomy): domain Eukaryota; kingdom Metazoa; phylum Chordata; class Aves; order Strigiformes; family Strigidae; genus Athene; species Athene cunicularia. The sequence continues at coordinate 10,962,681 of NW_020799091.1, read as the reverse complement.
CTCAGTATCTCTGTGTCATTATACTTTTAAGACAAGTGCCCAAGTGCTCCTATTCATGGCCCTGCTGTGAGTTTGATCCAGTTGGATCCTGCTCTCTTGGCATCTGAAGCTTCCAAATTAAATTGTATTTGCCACTAGTCATTATTAATTTGCAGTTTTCACCTTGATTTAGGAATGTCCATAATGAGAAACTTTTAAAAAAACAGGAAGAGAGGAAATGGAAATTTGCCCTCTGCAGTGTTTTTCTCATTTATGACCTCTGTGTCTGAAACTCTATTGCTCAGTGGTGCATTTTATCACCTGTTTTCCATGTCAGTTCAAAGACTATTGAAACAAAACATTGTTTGATACAGAAGAAATGGTGTGAGCAGCTTATGCCAATTAGTGTCTTGAGTAATTGGCACACCTTTGCAAGCAATGAAGAAGCTACTTGTTGTACTGGAAGGGAAGGAATATTCCTAAGGAAGGTGCTGGAGAAGTGACTTTATCATCACTGACTGCATTTTGGTTGTGTTATTTACACGAGTGAGCCAGGTTAGTATTTTAAGAGAGTGGTACAAAAAAAATAGGTGTTCTCAAGCCCTATGCATATGCTGTAAATAAAAATGGCATCTTTTCTAGAGGTGCATTTCTTCCTGTCCCATCAGTTTTTCACAGTTTTTGCAGAGTTCTCATATGCAGGATCCGACTCAGGGATTTAGAAGAGGAGCTTTAGAAATCAGAACTTGATTTTTTTCTCTTTTTATTGTCCCTGTGTGTTTTTTGTTTTTTTTTTTTTCTTTTTTTTTTTTGAGTAAGTGTCTTATTCTGAAGCAAGACAAAAGTCTCCTCAGTTTTCAAAGTCTGAACAAGTGTCTTCAAAAATTAACAGTAGTTTCTAGGGAAGTTGCAAAGCATGGAATTGTAGAATGGTTTGGGTTGGAAGGCATTTTCAAAGGTGATCTAGTTCCAACCCTCCTGCCGTGGGCGGGGACGTCTTTCACTAGACCAGGTTGCTCAGAGCCCCATCCAACCTGGCCTTGAATGCTTCCACAGATATGGCATCCACAACTTCTCTGGGCAACCTGTCCCATTGTCTCACTCCCCTCATTGTACCCAGTTCCTTTCTGCATAGGATTGTTTCTTATCTTTGAGAAGGTGTGTATGTGTATATTTTTGATGTTCTTGCTGAACAGAAAGAGGCACACCTCTAAGAGCTTGCTCGGAAATAACCATTCTCAGCAATTACAAGCTGGGGTGGCTCATCCCAATCACCCCTCATATTAATGTCATACCCTTTGTCTCAAATTTTGCCAGAAGTTTTGACGTTTATATGGTATATGAAATTGGTTGTTGTGACTTTATTCTTGAGTCACATGGCCTAAGAGAAGAGGTTGTGTAACATTGTCATCCTTAGGCCTGATGCTCACAGAAAGTTATTTGTAAATATCTCCTAGGAGTTTTTCTTTCCTCTGGAGGGTGGACATGGGGAAGTAAAATATCCTGGGTTTGGAGTACAAAGAATGTGGTATTTAATTCCCTACAATAGGGGTAAGGATACATGGAGGAGGACTCAGTCCTGCATAAACAGTGCATTTGTCTGCATCAAGTTAGAGCTGTGCGGCTTCACTGTTTGATTCTGGCACTTCCCTTGCATCTTTGTGTTTGTCTTTTACCTGACCAGAGTTCACTGTGTCATGCTCAGACCCTCATGAGGTCAAATTGCTCTCTTCGGAAGCTGTACTAGTGCTTTCTCCTTTCAGGTAAAACTGTTGCTTCTCTGCACTAGGAAAGCAGTAACTTCAGAGTCAAACTCTTTCTGTAACAGTTGGCAAAACAAATGGCAACTACAAGTTTTTATTTCTTTTCCGTGGCTTATACATCGCATTTTTTACATTGCAGGGGTCTGAGGGTAGAGATTGACTTGGATGACTCTGACAGATGCCATTTAATGATACTTTTTGAAGTGGCTTAAGACTTTTATCACTGCTTTCCCCTAAAATATTTCCCTGAACTTTCATAGTTTGACAGGATAAGTTTGCATGTCTCAGACACTTCTGTTTGCAGCTTCTCTACATCTTTGTTGACAGTTTAAGCTAATCATACTGGCATACCTTCAGTTCTGCTACGGATGCAGTAATACCTTTGAATTGCCTGAACAAGAATCACTGGAGGGCATCTGTCTGAGTCTGAATTATGTTTGAAAACCACCTGGCATGTTGTGGGATAGTCTTAATAATAACAATGAGCACTTTATCAGGAGTTGAGTCATTGTGCTTCGTTTCCATTGTAATTCTCTTATTAGTTGCGTATATTCCATGTATTTCATATAGCCAAGGGGTTAATACTGCGTGCAGATACTGTACAAGACCATTGTGCCGTCAGCTCTCATTTGGACTCATCATTCAAAATCTGGTCACAAGAAACACATTCAAATAATAAAAATAATTACTAAGATGAAAGACATAGATCAGTGTTAATTGCATCGTAAACCTGTTTGCTGCTTCTGCATGGGATGGGAGGAAGGAGAGGAGAAACAGGGATGTCAGTAACAGGCATAAGGTGCTTTCCCTGAAGGTGCTTTTGAACTGTTGGTAGGGGTCTCTCTTGGCACTTAACACAGACATCCATCAGCAAGGATAGTGTGGAACTGTCTGGGCCTCGAGCATGGGAAGAGAAATGTTCCAGGAGGTCCTTGGTCTTCACAGGTTCCTCACAGGAACATCTGCACTCTCTTTCTTTCCTGTAGGAAGAGCTCAGAGTATTTTGTGAACCTGAGTATATGTTGTTTTCTAGAACCTTAATGAGGTTCAGAGATAACATCGTTATTTTACGTGTTTATTAAGTGTATTGAACTAGACCTTAAGCTAGCAGTGATTGGCACAGCTCCAGTGATTTTTAACCCTTGCTGAAATCTGCCCAAAACCTACCTGTGTTCTCAAGCGTTTGTCAGGTGCCCCCAAACCCAGCAGTTACATCTGACCATTGTGCCCATGCCATCCCTTAGGTTTGTTCTGTGCTGTCTTACTGGTGGAACACAGCTGATGGGGGTATGTCCCTCTGAGAACAGAGCATCCTTGGTGGGGTCCTCAGCATGATACCAGAAGTACCCCGTCATACTGCCAAAAGCATTGCACGAGACAGCTTTAACTACATCGGCAAAAGCTGGGATAATGTGCAGAAGCTGTGACAGAAACCAGAGTAAATGATTTGCCCAAGATGATGGAGAAGGGCTGGTGGAAGAGTGTGGAGGGAGCTCTGGTTTCCTCACTCTTGAGTTTGTGTGTCAGCCCCAGGACGCTCTTCCCCATCCGAAAGCATATGAAACTGCGTGGTTTGAGAATCTTTCCTTTTGCATTGGCAGCAGAGAAGAGCTTGAGATTGACTAAACCACTGAAGCTAATAAACTTCTCATGTGCATGTAGGGACATCAGGTTAATTAGTTTGCTAAGCAGCAGAGCTGGAATTGTGCAACTGCCTGACAACGATAAGAGGAGGGAGAGCCGCAAGCCAGTGGCGTTTCGGTTGTCTGCTCCTTCGTTCCATCTCAGCTCACTATAAATGATGGATGAGGATAACAGAGGCAGCGAGCCAAACATATGCAACCTATGCATACTGCACAGAGCTGCATAATCCAAGCGGTATTGTTCACTGTGTGTGCAGGCGGTGCTTCCCAAAAGCTCGCGCTGCTGTCGCTGGAGGGAGGCTTCACCGGTGGTTTCTGTGGGAGCAGAGGGACACACTGGTGCAGGGAGCTTTTGAAAATCCACTTCTAAAATGCAAATGCTTTCCTTCATTAAAACCCACTTGAAGCCAAGCGTGATCAACAAACACAAAACACTTTCACAGCTTTTTTTTTTTTTTTTTTTTTTTTTCCTTTTTCCCCTGCATAAAGCAGTTTGCCCCTTAGCCTGCCAAAGTGAAATTAATTGACAATTTCATAAAGATTTTTGATCTACAATGATTAGATAATTGCTGCTTGTGTATTAGGTAGACACTGGGAATGTATGAGGGCAGACAAGGTGCGTAAGCAGAAAAACTGGTGAAATTTTGATCCTTTTTGTTAGCACTCTCCCTCCCTGGCTGTTAAGAGCAGGTTATACAGACAGGTTTCAAGAGTTCTTTGGGTGTAGCTTGTCCTAGTTTAGGGACAGAGAGACTTGCACACTCCATTAAAAATTTCCAGCTTTTCCAGCTCCCTTTCTGTGACTAAAGGATATGAAATTCTTGATGCAAATACTTCTAAAGGTTACTCTGCTCAGTGATTTAGTGATGGTCCCTGGGTGACAGTAAGCTGTCCAGCATGGTGCATGGGGACCAGGCTAGCTGCTGGTGTGCCCCTTGCTTAGTTATTTACACCTGTGCTAAATGACTTGTAAACTCAGCAGAGCTGCTGACCTGTAAAATCCATCTCAATACACAAAATTCTGGGCCCTGAAAGGGGAGGGAGCTAGAAGCCATGGCTTCTGGAAGTTTACTCTGAGCCTCTGGCTCCCCCGGCTGGAGCCGTCATGGGAGAAGGCACGATGGAGACCCAGGGACAAGAGTCAGAGTTGTCACCCGGTGATAAAGGCATCTACAGTATCTGCTTACTCTTCCTTGATAACCTTAAGTTCCATTTCTTTATGACTTGCTGTACAATAAACTGGTGCTGCCTTGTGCAAAGATTAAATTAAGTGTGGATCCCCCCTCCCTTTAAAAGTCAACTAATTAAAGTTGCAAACACGAGGGTGAACGCTTGGAAGATGAAGGCTGACCATGCAGAAACCAGGCTAAAAGGAATCTCAAGGGAATGCATTCAGGGGTCTGAGCTCGTTTAAGTAAAGTAATATAAAAATGTGGTTTAGTGCTAAACCTAATTTAGCATGCCTGCAGGCTGCTGTGTGCAGAAGTGCTCTCAGCCTTCCTCATCATCTCCAGATACAGATTTCCTCCCTCTCCGTGTGCTGCATCTGATGATTTATACGGCCATGTAATGAATCCAGTCAGTCCTGTTATCCAACAGAAGACTCTCTTCATGTTTATTAATAGTTTACTGTCCTGGCAGATCAGCAAATTGAACCATGCATCCTGCGATGCTCATCCAGTGCAGTGGAGATAGCAGCAGTGTGCAGCCCAGGTTGAGAGGAGGAGGAAGAGAATGGACTGTGAGCAGCCTGTTCAGCAGCAGCATACGCTTTATATCAGTTCTGTTGTGAGACTACACAAATTCAGCATGTGTGAGGCCCTTTGATCCGTAAGAACAGGAGGCTTTGCAGATTCAGTCCTTGTTATTTTAGTATAAGATTATTTTCGGCATGGGATGGAGAGTGTGGGGGCTACTGCAGCATGAGCACAAGTGCCACTGTCCATCTGAAATGACAGGAGTTTACCTGGCAACACCACAAGAATTAAGCTAGTAGGAAAGCTGAGTGATTAGCTGTTGAACCATGTACAACAAATGCATTCAGTGAAATTGTGCTGTTTGATTGGCACACCAGTATCATTTATTTTAAATATTTTTTTGCTGTTCCCAAAGGTTCCGTTTATAAGTTTCTACTTCATAGGATGAAAGAATTGCCAATACTCTTTAATCCTTGGAGAGAAAAGACAACCTCCCAAGAGGCCAAATTTGTTGTAGTCCTTCATGTTTTTACACTGCCTATGCAATACTTTGCTAAACCCTGAAGAATAGAAATAAAAATGGAACATTTTAGCTTTTTGGTGGCTGTTTACCAGCAGCAAACCAATTTTCAGACAATTAACAGATCTCCAGGCCCTTTGGAAGCTCAGATATAGCTGTTTCTAGGTTGTCACATGTCTAATTAATACAAGTAGTAACGGTAGTACTCCTGCTGGTATTCTGCTTCGGCCAAGTCTAGGCTTGCAAGCCTGAGAGCTGATCCTTAAGAGTGTCTTTATACCAAGGTAAAACCTTTCTGGAGTCGGTAAGAGTGTGGGAATTAATTGGCTCAGGTAGTGTTTGCTGCTGTACTGTGGCTTCAGGGAATAATGTTGTACCACGGAGGAACTTTCTTTACAATCATCTGGGGTTTTTAAAGCATTATTATCAAATGCTAATTTTAAGCAATTATGGTTGTAGGAGAGGTCGCAGCATAAAAATGCTATAAAATAAGCTTATTTTAATTGCTTACAGCTGTACTAGAGAAACTCTATAGAAAAAGAAAATAACTGTTTTGCTTTGCTGTTTAGCAAATTGTACTTTGTATCACCGGAGAGGTATGCTGAGAGAGTCTTTTTAATTCTCCTGAGGGTTGTACTTATACCTGAAGGAGGAAAGTTATGTATGATGGAAAGAGTTTTTATTCTGAATTTCTTCCACTGCTGTAAAGCTGCGGTTGGAGTTGTGCTGGCATGCATTCAGGAGTCTGTCTGTTTTCATCCCCTTGCAGTGCACTAATATCTCCCATCTGAAAGCCTGAAATGGAGGCCCTTAGTTTCTGTAATTTAGGATTTGATCAAGTATGTGTGATCATGATAACCTTGGCTCAGTCTGAATTGAGATTTGGTAATGAGTTGTGTGTGCTTTGGTAATCTGTGGCAACGCTGAGTATAACAGGTTCTCTTAAGCCACTGCTGAGGGCTGAATAACTGAGAATGGAAAGGGTGGAAATAATGAAAAATGCCTTATATGACTGTAATCAAGTGGCTGTGCTTGCTGGCTTTTGAAGATTCTTGAGCATGGTTTTGATACACTGTGGTGTTTCTCTTTATAGTGCTTCCACTTCTCACTCGGACCATTCTGCTCACACCAAATCTGTTTCCGCTATATCATCCGACTCAGTCTCCACCTCAGCAGACAACTTCTCTCCAGATTTAAGGGTATGTAATTTTTGTCTTAAAAAAGAAAAAAAGATATATGTTATGGCCTCCTTCAGAGGACATTTCTTGCTCTTTTGAGTTTCAGTATGGTAAAATGATGTCAGCTTTAAGGTTAATGCCAAATTTTATCTAGCCAAAGAACGAAAGGACCCAAACTCAAACAGGTGAAATTGAAGTTTAATCTCTACCATATTATTTCCTTCTTTATAAAGTTGTTTAATCTTCAAAAAGCTGACTCTGCAACCCACACTTGGAGATGAATTTTCAAAGGAACTCCACTTTCTTTTAAGTGCTTTAAGTAAGTGAAATCCTTAACCTGCCAGTTGTATATCCTTTTTTTCCTGGTGTGTGTATATATGAGATGCTCTCCCTTGAGAACTCATGCTTGTTTGTAAACACTGAGTCCTTGGAAGTATCTTCTTTCAGAGGAAGATTGCTGTCTCCAAGCTGATAAAAATAATCTTCTGTCACAAGAAATTGCTCTGACATAAAAAGTTCCAAACAAGGCTCTTTTAAGTCTGTTATTAGATTAGTTAATTATAAATTCAGAGTTCTCTTGCAGTGTCATGGGAGTTTTGAAAGCTATCTATATGTTCCTCTTATGAAACCAAGGGGTTTGCTGATATACCTTTGCTTTAAAAAAATGTCCCTGAGTATAAAACTATTGGTGTCGGTACATTTTAGCAACAACTTTTAGTATTTCTGATCTGTGGCTGAGCGTCTTTGTAAAATCTAAACACAGTAAAATTGCATAAAAGCCTCCAAATGCAAAACTAATTCATTTGACAAGGATGATAATTTTTTTGTCCCATGAGTGTTGTCTCAGTAGTCCATAATTAATAACAGAAAGTCCACCTGCTCATAAGTGTCAGGAACACGACTGTTTCTTTCCAAAGGCAGCTTACTAGCCAATATTAGGTTAAGATTTGAAAATTAATCAGTAGTTTATGTGTAATCTAATGATAGTTTACATCCTTTACCTGTGGATACAAACAGTAACATGCCTGTGTAAAGAAGTTTGTAATATATCTGAAGTTTTTTCCCTGTGAAGTTGGGGTTTTCAGTTACTCCAGCATACAGAAAGCATAGTTTTTAGGCTGAGGCTAAGTGATTCATTGATATGAATATACATAAGACTGTAAATACTGCTACAGCTATAACTGCATAATATTATTTTTAAAAAATTACACAAAGTTTTTTTTTTACTTTTTTATAAACTGAAATTTCATAAATAAATTTATTTTTCCAGTTTTTATGAACAACTCAACTGTCTTTTCACAGTTTTTGTGACACTTGGGAATTACCTTTAGAAGTAGAGAACAAAGCAACATTTTTTTTCTAGAATTGGAGTTGTCTTTCCTTCCTGTTAGTTAAGGTGTCTCAACATGTTTTCCTTGTAACTCCGACTGTGTCTTATGACGCCTTCCCCCATTTTGTCACCTTATCTGTGTGAATTGTAAGCTGTCTGGATGGGGATTCCAGCTCTCCTGGGCTTGTCTGGTTCCCCATCCAACAGGGGCTCTGTACGCACTAGCAGTCAAGACCAGTGTCCGCAGAGGAATGTCGCTTGGCTGCATGATAGATTTTTCAGGCAGAAGATGCATTTGTATTGTTTACTGGAGGCCACTAGAAGCCCATACTTCCTTTCTGTGCTGCAGTTCCTGTAATTTGCAGAGTGGTTTCTTCACAGCCCTCCCTCTTCTTTTTTTTTCTTTATTTCTAAGCAAACTAAAGTTCTGCCATGGTTGGAACAATTGCTGCTCCCATTTTAGAATAGTGTTTGAGGAGAGATGGTGTAGCAGAGAATTAATTAGAATAAAAGCACTGCAGGCTAAGTGTGAGCATGTGCCTCTGCTGGTAAAATGGTTCCTGCTCTTAACCAGCATCAGTTCTGTGGGGCCTGAATTCAGCATAAGTCTGGTAGCTCAGATTGACTTTATCACTCCTAGAGGAATTCATGCATTAACCATTTCTTTCTTCATTCCTGAGAGTGTCTGATGCTGGAGAACAAGCCTGGAAGGTGGGATGAAGATCTGTCCTCTACCTGTGGACAGATTCTTGTGTTCATATTGCCAGTGCAAGTCACACAACCAGTTCTCAAATCAATTGCTGCTAGTACGTTACTGTTTGCTCTCTGGGCTTGCTCTTGGAGACTTGTACTAGCTCCTAAATGGAAGATTTATTATGAATGGTGATCAGCTAACACTGATTTCTTTCAGGTCTTGAGAGGAGAATAAATGTCTTCTTTCTGGGCTTATAATTCTTTGTCCAACTTTCTCTGATTTAACATCTCTGTCGTGACAATTCTACACTTTTTTTTAAAGTCAGTTCTATGAGAGATTGTTCTTACTATTTTCTTTGATTTTTCTGAGATGTGGCCTTGCCTTTGATATTGCAAATGAGGTCATAAATTGACTGATACAGTGACATGAGCATGTTCTCTGTTCTAGCCCTTTACTTACGCCTGAGCGTCTTGTGCAGCTTTATTTGGCACAAGACAGCACAAACTCCCAAGTCTTAACAGATACTGAGATTTGAGCTAAGCACCTTGTTACTTCTGAGGACAAAAAGAAGACCCACATTGTTCTTGGAAAAATGTAAGAGAATAAGCCCTGAAGTGGGAACTAATGCATTTTGTGACAACTCTGGTATGGGAGACAAGTACCCAGGCTACATTGTGTTCTCACAGGAAGGTGTTGCATCAGTTAGCTTCAAGAGGCTGAAAATAAGCTTTCAAGATTTTGAAGTAGATCTGCCAATTATTGGCTTATGCTCTTGATATGTATTTAAATTTTCCTTGCTAGAATGAATTGCTACGTGGATCCATCATCACTCCTACCTCTACTCAGTCTCTACCTCTGCATGTGCATTGACTCAAATTTAGGAATTAAATATCTGTGACGACAGAAAAACACTTTGTGATAGCTACAATTAGCACTCTCTTTTTCTGTGGGGAATTTTTAGAAGAATAGTAGGCGTCCATCAGGAGGAGGGAACCAGGGGAAGGACCCACATAATTTCTTGCAGTCTGGGCCTTCAGTTTTCTTTTGGAGTGCAATTAACACTCTGCATGTGTGCACACATGTGTGTAATGAGGTAAACGAGACAACCACTGGGGATTTCTACTGAATGCATGTGCAGTATTTTTCCTAAATCTTTCTCCAATGTATTTAATAATAACCTTTATGAAGGTTTTATTTTTAATGTATATTTAGCATTTCAATATCTGGAACTAAGATTAAATTGCCTTTCCACTACAATTTATAGAATTTTCACTTCATAAACTAACTCTAAATAACTTCTGGCTGCTTCAGTTAGCTTCATAGGGGAAAAAAAACCAAACACCAACAGAAAAACAACAAAGCACTTTTAGGTTCTCCCCTCCACCCCCTTCCTGATCTCAAATCTGAAGCTGTTTAGACTTGATTTAGGGAATGCATTTTTTGAGGGATTTTTTGGAAATACATTGCCATAAGTTTTAACATAAGTTATAGATCAGGCAAGAACAGAATTGAGTAGAAGTAGTTGGAAGTGAAAATGAACTGGAAATTCATAGATGCTTTGTAATTTGGGATGAGATTTTAAAACCATCTTAGAGCCAGCATTACCAGAGTTATTGAGATACATAAATATCTCTTGCAGATCTGGGAACTTGGTGGTTATTAGGTGAGAGTCTTGCTCCTAAGTCCTATAGGTGGTATTTTCTCCTGCACCTATAGGCAGACATGTCTGTGCATTTTATAGTACTTCTTTTAAGTCTTCTTGCTAATGCTATAGCTTTTATCAGTAGGGACTTTCATTTTGAGTGAGCTATTGATTTATAGGATAATGCCTGAAGTTTACTGTGTTCAAAGCTTTGGAGCAGCTCTCATGAAAGGGTTGGATCCTTTCCATCTGCAGTTAGGAAGCAGTGGATACGGCCAGTGGAGCCTCCTGCCACTTCCCTCAAGAACAGTACCTTTGCTTGAAAATCTGTTAAGATACATTGTGCTTGAGTTTGGTTTGTATACAGTGAAAGCCTGAGCCAGAGGATAGAAACTCATATGTTGGCTTTCTTATCTTACTACTTCCTTCTAGTCCATTCTGTGGACAGAGCAAACCAGTACAGCAGACCCATACGTCACCTGCTTAGTTGTGCAGCCTTCAAAAAAAGTGGTTCAAACCTTTGTTCTTGGCATTGCTGTTTGTGACCACTAAACCATTCTCCCCTTTGAGGGCAACAGTAAGATCCACAATTCCTGATGTTCCCCTGAGGTCCAGCAGAATATTGTACAAGCATGTGTCTCATCCTCCATAATAATTTTCTCCTTTGATATATGAGGAAACAGTAGATTTGCAGTGGGTTTATAGAAGATGCAGGAACATTATCGTAGCATGCCCAGGACTCAAAGGTTAGAAATGGAAAGAAACAGAGTTGCTTGTGTAAACTTAATTTATTAACCATTGTGTATATGGTTGGAGACTGTGGACAAGCCCATGTGGTTTCTTTTGTAAATACATAACTGATGCATGACAAAAGGTATATGAAGGAGTCTGCTCCTTCCAAGACAGTAAATGGATGCCGTCGCTGTCTCCTTAGGTTTCCTGTATGAAATCTGTTTGAGCAAGTCTGCATTCAGGCTAGCCGACCACGATTCCTTTGTAGTTGATGGAAAGAAATAGGTCGTTTAGGATCTGATTTATCTCAGCTTTAAGGAAATGCCCATGCTAGGTGAGAACATCATGTAGCTGAGCTAGAGAAGTTCTTGCTGCAGGATGTTGTGAACATTATTTGAGGGGCAGCAACTGATTTCTCAGAGGGGATCCTAACTTCAGCTGTGCTCCAGTAAAGATGCAGGTTTGTGTCATTTGAAAACCTGCTGTGTTTCTCCTCTGACTGTGGAGAGAGTTCAGGGTAATTTCTCTAGATGTAGACCTATAAAAATTGAGGTAAATGTTGTCCCTCAGGTGATGTTGGGCAGGATTAACCGAAATGTCAGTCACTGACTTTGCCACCTTTATGTTACTTTATTCTAGTTTTAGTGCAAAGTGGCTTAGACTAGTTTTGTGTAGAACATGTATATTGTTAGCAGAAAAGCATATTGAAGAAAGATGTGATTTCCCCCCCCGCCCCTTTGCTGTAAATCACTAAAACTAGCCTCAGTGAGCTTTTCCATTGCTATCTCCCTGCCAACGCAGGAAGTGTGTCAGGCTTCACTTATGTGTAACACATGTTCAACAAGAGCTGGGTTTAGAGAGCGGCATAACTTTTAAACCTTAAGCGCTCATTTAAGCGATGTTTTTTAGTTTTTGCTTTTAAGGGACTTTTCAGTTAGTGAATGATGCTAGCTTAGAAGCACTAAATCATGGAAAAAAACCTCGGCCTAAGCGCCTCCAGCATTGCTGAAGACTCTCTGCCCTGCCAGTCGGCTCTGTCCCTCACTTAGTGATATATGGGGATAAGTATTCCTGTTTCGGACTGGCCCTTAACTCTGCGTGGGACTGCTTGTAAGAAGAGCAGTTCATAGCAAATGCAAAGGTGTCTTCTGTGGTGTGAGCTTTTCTTCCCAGTGCACTGGACTGTGACTGCTATTAAATTACAGACCATATTGCACAAGCCACCAGATGGTGAAGATAATTGACCTAGGGTCACAGAAGACTTGGCTAGATGTGAACTGGTGATAGAGCAGTGAAATTAAACAGTTCATCTTTTTACTGTCACTGTGTGAAGACTTGACCATATGTGTTTCTCTGTGTCATCACTTTGGGCTCAGTTATATTCTCACATGGAGGTGCACCTCACATTTTTGTGGGTGTACAGAAGGTAGAAGCTATGCAGGCAGAAGTAGTCCTTACCTGATTTGCATGTAGTATTTCCACAGGTCCCTCTGCACACAGGGATGAAACTGGGGCCAAGTCCAAGAACAGGCGATGCTTCACATTACCAAAGGTATCAAGTAGAGGGACTTAAAGAGCAGCAGAGGAGAAGTAGGAAAATCTTAGGAGAAAAATATTTTAACTATCTCAAAATTCTGATTTTGGCTGTACAAGTTGTGTGTGTCTGTGGGAAATGGGCTTACTTTCTTCTTTGGAGCATTAAGCTGTCAATGAGCAAAGGCACAAAGGGCTGGTTCTGGAGAATGAATGATGCTCTTGTCCATAAGGGTGGTCATTCCAGGACAGCCCTGTGAGTGACTGGAATTTAGCCCCTGCTTTTGCCATGTTTTTCTAGGACTTCAGTTTCCATGACTGTAAATGCTTTATATTTCATGAGAATTACAATCTTTCTTTTTAAACTGTCCTAAGAGATGGAAAAGCTTGGTCCCCTCCCTGCCCTTCTCCCCATTAAGTCCTTTTCTGCACCTCCCCCTTTCAAGGAAACAAAAACACAAGAGTAGCCAACCTCTGGGTTGCAAAATATTGATTTCATGCAAATTAGATGGGGGGAAAAGCCAGATGCAGTCAGTTTTCTGTCTCCTTTACGTGGAAATAATACTCCCTAAGTGCTTCTCTAGTTAGAAGAGAGAAAAGACAGCAAGTGTTGCTAGTATTTCTTGTATAGAGGTACCTGAATGTTTGAATATGAAGTAATGCACAATGAAAGAAATCTCTGGAAGCGTTTATGATTGCCATCTATTAGGCATGGAAAACTAAGGAGAATAAGCAAATGGCCTTCATATGTTCCTCAAAAATATTTTCAGTTCTTCCTAATCGACTGCCGTATTTCTCCTAGCTACAAAGTGCAAGAATGCTCATTTTGCTGAGTAGAACTGGGTAAGAGGTGGCTTTTTTTCCTTTTTTTTTTTTTTCCCCACCTGTAGTTATAGTTTTGTAGACTGAAGCATAAATCGGGCAGGAATAAACAAGCATGGTATTTAAAAGGAGCATGAGGATTTGTGACTGCATGCAATACTTGCCAAGATTTGATTTTCTGTAGATGTTTTTGTACTGAGTGAAACATCTTCATTCACCTCTGTATGTTGTTTACTCATTGTAAATATATAATTACTTGTGTCTTGAATCCTTATCTTATGTATCACTAAACTCCACAGTGAAATTCTTGGTAACAGAGACAGTTTTTTTCGACTTATTTTAATCAGTAGAATTTATAACTCTCTGGTCAGAGTGTTTTTCTGTTACTAAGACTGATGATATGAGCTTCACTTAACTAGTTTAATGCTTTCTTGAAAATTTAAATCAGTTTTCCCATATAAGTTGTTTGCTAAATAAAATTCAGTAAAAACAGAGAAAGGATAGAGTCAGGCTAATGTGCTGTCCAAAGTTTTTGAGCAGACAGTGGAGAACAGAGCTGTTGTCATTTGAGACATATGTGGAACCCTTGGCACTGAAGAAGGTTCTGTATTAAAAAATGTTGGACTTGTCTGAATAGATAATATCTGCAACCTTCTGTGCCAGGGAGTGTTGCTGTGTTGAGTCAATGACGACTTTCTGTCGGAGCGTAATGAGAGAATTGTCTTGAGGCACCAAGCCATACAAACTTGAAGAGACAAGCCAGCCATGGTTGAACAAGTGGCCTTCAACAATGTGTTCCTTTGAGCTTCTAAGTCTTGCCTTGTACTTGTGCCACAAGGGCCCAGGCAATTCACCAGCCCAGAGAGGCTGTTCTTTGTCACTAGGCACTCAGGTCTGAGTGGAGAAGGACATCGCGGAGAAAATAAAGCGGAAAATCCCAGGCAAACACTGCATGGTGGCTACTTCCTCGTGCAGAGGAGTCCCTTTATATTACCTTGGTGGTTGCATTTATTTTTTTTTAAATACACTAATCTTCAGCTTATTTTAAAAGATTTTCAAGACAGTGGTAAGTAAGCAAGTGATTTCTCAAGCCTTTTTATACTTTCTCAAAATATATATGGTAGGTAGAGATCACCACAGTTTGTTTTTTTCAGTTGTGACAGGAAAGCATAGTTGAAAGGCAGTTACAATGTACATTGTATGTGATTATTGTCTTTAGAGCAGTGTAATAGATGGCCTGTTCTCAGAACATTTTATTGATAACTTAAATGATTCTTGTGTTGTTTTTTAACCAAACTAGAAAGCCTGCTTTGGCCGAGTACTCTCTTAGGAGCCGAATGGGCTTCATGTGGTCTTTGGACAGTGTATTTGATGCTCTGTGTACTATTCTGAAATGATCCATATGCCCATGGTGTTTTGTCTTTTCCCCTTTGAACTTACAATATCCCAAAAGAGTAAGACACAAAGTATTTCCCTGTAATTAATATCTTGCTGGTTTGAATGTCTCTAACAGTTTTTCAATCCATCTGGTCATAATCCTCAGAAGAGTCCCCATGCCTCAGTCATGCAGAGAAACTGCTGTTCTTTCCCATAGTCATTCTGCTGTGGTATTCTTAATGATTCAAAAATAATCAACAAAGTCCATTTACTTGCTCAATTTATGTTTTATTGCATTTTCAGTAGAATCCATAGTACATAAATCTTCTCAAAGTACACTTGAAATAGCCATAAATGGCAGCTGAAAATCTCTCCAAAGTAGTACAGTGTTTGTAGTCTACAGGAGGATTTGTCAAGCAAGCATGGCTACTGTTTTGTGGTCCTTCTAACTGAGCATTAAGAAGACAGAAGCAGCTTAGCAGTAAAATGCTAGAAAAAAAGGTGCCCTTTTTTCTTTTGTGAGAAATGTTTTATTTAGAGAAGAAACCAATGCACCCATGAAAAATTATCCTAAACAAGCATGCAGGTCTTGATTCTGCACATATCAGCTGGACAGAATAAGACCTCTGTGGCTTTTTATCTAAGGTAAATGGAAAGAGCTTCTGTATTTGTCTTGTTTCAGAGATTGTTACACCATCATTGCGGTAATGATAAATCTTGATACACTTGCTGTAGTGGCACTGTCCTCTATGGTGACAGGCACAAAAGAGGAGAGGGATGGAGATAGAGAGCAGTTAAGGGGAAGGAGTAGGTGAACATGGTATGAGACCACCAAAAGGCATTTGAGAGGAGAAAAACATTGGTTACGTGTGTATGTTTTGCTCTTGGTTTACAAAGAAAATATATTTTTTAAAAAAATAAAGTATGTAAAAATAATCCTATGACTGAGCCTTTGCTGAGTTTCCTCATGTGGTTCTCTGAGACAGCAGAAAGTAGCCGGCTCTGACTCAAAAGCTGTCTCTGGTAACTCATCTAATAAGACCTATCCTACAAGCTTGGGAGTCATGCCTGTTTTAATGAAGTTCATGCAATTTTTAGATCTGTCCTGGCTCCCTCTCTGCAGAGAGTAAGTTTGGACCTCTGCAAAATACAGGTTGTGGCTACTCAGTTGTACTGGGATGTCCAGGAGATTGGGCATTGCTGCACTGGCCACAGTGAAGCATCAGAGATGGGATTCACCCCAACAGATCTGCACTGGAGTTACTTATCCTTGTTCTCAGCCTTTGGTGGAAAGAAAGCACTCGTCCTGAGGGTGAATTGCCTAGGTCGCCTGCTTTCCACTGACTGTACAGAGCGCCTAGGGTGACTAGCTCAGATGTGGATCTCCAGCTTTAGATGAAATGGATATTCCTGTAGTTTACTGACTACCCTTCCTGCAGAGTGGCAAAGGGCTGATTCAGAAGGCCATTTAATCATGTGCCAGTCCGTCAGGGAAAGACATTTAAAAAAAAAAAGAAGGTGGGGGGAGGAAAGTTTAGATAAATTAACTACAAGCAGAATATTCTCAGGTAGTCTGTTAAAATGTGAAGTATCAGACAAATACTTTCCTGTAGGAGATAAAACCTTTCACTTGGCTGTTGAGTTTCAAATCCATATTTCACCTATAATTTGAAAAGTTGCTTTTTTAAAATCTACTAATTCTGTGTGTATATTCTTGCACATGCACATATACAACGCACACATTCTTGTCCCTGCAGCGTATAATCTGCTTGTTGCTGCTGACCAGTGCATACTCCAAATTAGATATGCCAAACCTGTGAGTTCAGGTGCTGCAGATGCAAAGAGATTTTGTGTGTGTGTGTGTGTTTTTGTGTTTGTGAATGATGTTTGTCTGCACAGACAGGTTATATATGTTTATGTCAAGGGACCAGTTAAGAGACTGGCTTCCTGCTGTAGGAAACACCAAACAGGACCGTATGTAGCTGGAACAAAAGCAGCTCCGAGCCTGGAGAGCTCGTCTTTTCAATAGATGAGGCATATGTGGTTTTGGGGAAAGGAATTATGTGGGTGCAAGGTGGTCACGGTGTTGGGTCAGACATATCACACCAGCACTGTGGCTTTATGCATAATAAATCTGTTCAAAATGAACAAAATGGTTTGGAGTGTGTAGGAGGTTACCAAGGAGAGATTAACTCAGAGGGGGGAAAAAACCCACAAAAAGGGTACATTTTAATTTTGTCTAAACCAGAAAAGATTATTTTTGTTCATTCAGGACAGAAGAATCTATGCAAACTTGGGAAAACTGTTACACAGCAATTTGTAACACAAACCTGCAGTCTCCCTTTAAGTTGCATGAAGCTAAAAACCCCTGACCTTTCTCTGTGGGTTTCAGAACTCAAATATTCAGGGTGAAGTAGAAGAGAGTAACTGGAAAATGGCTAAGAGGGACAAATGGCTAAGAGGGACCTCAGGTTCTCTCTTCATGCATCTTTTTTATCTGGAGGCTTGTGCTGCAGACGTTGGTGTCCAGGGACAAAGTTACTGTCAAGTCAGTCCTGGCTGCTCTCCCTTCCTCGCCCTGGGTTTACACACATTCACTGGTATAGTCACACCCTAAGCCAGTCCTGGAAAAATGATCCAGGTTATGGAAAAACAGCCATTAAAAAACCCCATTAAGTGAATTCAGGCATCTAGACTGAACTAGAACAGGGGCAATTACAGCACTGGTAGATTGGGCAGGAGGAGGCAATCCTGGCTTGGCCTCAGCCAGTGCAGGACCTGTGTTGTCATCCTGGCTGTGTGGCTCCACTGGTAGTACAGGAGGAAATCCTATCAGTTGTTTGTTCACAAGCAAAAGCAAACCCTGAATATAGAGTTTCATGCACCCTCAGGTCCTTCTGGAGCAGTGTTCAGCCATGTGCACACCTCTGAGACCCCGTACTTAGGGTACAACGTGACTCTGTACCACCCTGAGTTGGCTGTAGCTGCTTGGGATGATCTGCGTGCATGAGTGGCGCGGGGATGTCAATCGGGAGAGGGATTTTTGGAGCAGTGTGCTGGCTGCTGTTAGGAGGCAGTGTAAACGTGGTTGGAGCAGTTTGGCAGAACTGCAGTACCATGAATCACAGTGTGAAGAGGTAAGGGATAAGTCAAGGAGGGCTCTTACCTTTTTAACAGGATCTAAACCTCCTTCTCTGACCCCATACATGCAAGCAAAGGAGGTGATTGTTTTGTTGCTGAGATATGGAGGTTGTGTCAACCATATAGCATCAGGATTTCCCTGCCTTGAGTGCTGTAGGTGGAAGGGCATGAGAGAGCTCTGCACCTTCAGCCATGGGTAAGTGTGCTGGAGCTAACACAAGGTTGGATCCTGGAGTAAGAGAAGCAGTTGTTAAATGTAGCAAGTGTGGGTTTGTTCTTCCAAGTCACTGCTTGAGCAGGGAACAAAGGTAGGTGGTGGCATGAAGTCCTCACACCCTCTGAGCTGAGGCAGGACTTGTGTTTAGGTGCTAAGGTACTCCCATGCTCAGCATCCCAGAGAGCTGTTTTATCTAGAGAGCGAGCTGCTGATGGGTGGAATGGGTAGATGGTGTTACTCAGTAAAAGAAAACAGAAATAATGGTTATTCTGGTGTGTAACTAAACTCTTTAATTCCCTCAGAGAATCAGTTACCAGGCAGAACGTTTTTGTGCAGAGAACAAAGGCCTTAGAGACATGGCAAAGTAGTCTGGATTTTTGGTGGTTGTATTTGTTTCTTACATAAAACATCTTGGCGATGGTTGTGACAGATACAGCCAGTGTGTGACTCTCTTATCAACGTGGTCCTATTTCTAAGTAACGCTAATTCTGCCCACCTCTGGCTGCAACCTTCATTGCAGATCTGTAATCACTCTGTTTTGAACCTGAGGCACACAGAGGTGGAACCTGTCAGTTATAGATGTATATGGTACCTACCTCAATAGTGTCAGCATAGCCAGCCATCACTCTCCTGCAGCTGGGCTGTTGCGGTCATGTCCCTGGCTCCCCTACCTTCTTCCTTGACTCACTGGAGCTCTTAATCTCATTTTGCAAGATCTGCAGAGGACTAAATATGGGCTCAGAAGTGTTATTTTTAGAGTCTTGAAAATAGGCTAATGTACAAAAAAAGATTTTTCTCACAGTTTAATGAATCATATTTTGATTTTGGAAAGGGAGGATGGCAGTAAGATGGAAGGGCTTTTCATGTCATCTCCTTAGTCATATAAGCAGCAGAGGGTCCATCTGTGGTTCTGGTGTCCTCCCAGAGCTCCATGTGCAATGTCCCATCCCATTCTTCCCCCTTAATCTGTTTCCAAAACTTTTTTCCTTATCCACCCACTTTTCCTCCTTCCTGCCAGCCTCTGTCCTTTAGCACTGCCCCAGATGTCTTCTCCTGTGCCTGCTGCCTTGCACTGTCAGCTGTGTACAGATTGTATTTCCCTGAATCGATTTTAAGGAGCCATGAATAGAGGTGGATTTCAGGAAAATGCCTACTGTTCATTTCTTGGCTTCTGCCAGGATGGGTTTCAAGTGTTCATGTTCCAACCAAGAGGCTCATTGAGAGTCTAGAGCTGGACCGATGCTGCAGAGATCACAACACCAGAGAAGTATTTGTTCTGGGCTTTGTGACCATGTCTGTCTCAGCCTCTTGGGAAGGATGGCAGTTATCCAGGGGGGATGTGCTTGCTCTGACTTTGAAACTATGATGTGCTGTGTAACCTAAGGTGGGTCATCTGGCTGAGGTCAGTTGAGGGATGATGAAAATGAGTTTAGTTCTCAACTCTGTACCAAAAGAAAAAGGAGGAGGGGGAGTAGGGGCGAGGGAAGGGGCAGAAACTGTTGACCTTGAAGTGCTGTGCTTCCAGTAGTCTTCCTGTCTGCTGCCCTGTGTTGAAGTGAGCACAGGTTTGGATCGCTAACCCTTTCCTCTGACCCTGTTTGGATCGCTAACCCTTTCCTCTGACCCTGGGGACTCCACATTTCAGAGCACAAGTGAGCAGATGGATTTTATTAAACTTAGCCAGTTTTTAAGCTGAAAGAGCTTTCAACCTTGTCTTTACACAATGGTGTTGACATGGAGGTCTTTGCCTTCCATACTGTTTGCCTCTTCCCTCCTCTCCCCCACCTGCAGTACAGTGTTTAAAAGCCATCTGAGCACTGCCCACATAGTTATCACGCAACTGTTTGTCATAGCTAATGCTTTCTATGTATCTCACCTCATAGTTGTTTTGGCTTCAGACAGAACCCCATCCCCCAAATGCTTACCACTGGATGTGCTCTCGCTGACATCTGCAGGAGAGCAGCAAGTCCAGCTGTTGACTGAAGTGATCCTAGCAGCAGCTGCTGCCCGTTTGGGGTACAGATCTTCTCAAAGAAGTTGTGACTGTGTCTTGAACACAGAATGTATTTTTACTAATGCCCTTCCAAGATAAAAGGCCGCAGAGATGACCACCACTTACAGACTACTTAGACAGAAGCCTCTGTCTCATTTGGCATAATCCAGATGTTATCCTGTTAATTTCAAGGCTGTTACTCAAGCAGAAAAATTGACACACAGGAGTTGAGAGCGGGTCTACATCACAAGCCTTTGTCAGGGAGGCCATCAGTCAGGGCTTTGATAGGATGTGTGATCTTTGGCCAACACAGCTGTGCTGACAAGAAGTCCTCAGTGTAGTCTTCTGCTAGTTATGCCAGCAAAATCTTGCTTTTACTGGTATTGCTGACATGGGGGAGGAGAAGCTTTCCTGCAAGTTGCTGCCAGTGTGAGCTCTGTCAATGGTGACCTCCCTTTACCCGTCCTGTAGACCCCAGTCCGGCTGCTCTGTCAGCCTCCCCGGTAAGAGCTGGCCTAAGTGGGTACAGTTGTGAGGTTCCTGTTAGGAAGCCAGGACTGTACTTGCCTTTATTATTACTTTTTTTTAAGAGTCTTTTGAATGCATTTTATAGAATTTACATCTTGTTCTCGAGACGGCTTTGATCTTGTTAATCTTTTCATCTATACATCAGTCTGTTGTGTGAAAATGCTGGAATGTGCTCTTATTGTGGCATGGGGTTTCTTTGGTTTTGGTTTTCATATTTTTGCATAGTTTAGAGAATTCTTCTTCCCCGAGGCTTTCCCTCTGTCTTGATCCTACATGAAGTTGACCACAGATGTGTCAGGTTCTAGAGTGCCACTTTAGGCCATATCTTTGAATTTTCTTTGCAGGGATTTCCTGATATCAAATTAAAACCTTTTTCTTTCCTCACATTAAGATAAAGAATGCATTTTAGGTGAGTCTGCACATTCAACTGTGAGCAGACATGAACTCTCTGCCTATCTCCACCAGGTGGGATGCACACCAACTTGAAACCTGAAGTTTTGTGGTTGCTACAGCATGAGTCTCTCTGTCTATGTTGTCAGGTTGGGCAAATAGTGTGCTGCTGGGGTTGTGATCATTTGGCCAGTTTGAGGCATGGGCAATATGATTAAATCCATCTGTGTTTGGCCACACAGACTTAGCCCTTAGTCTTGGTGACTTACATGTGATCTTCTCCCCTAGTTCTTACCATAGGTTTAGACCTCGGGTTATGCTTTCATAGTTACAGCTGTGCTTTCCTAAAATGTCCATCTGCTTGTGATAGTAGTTGTTCTTGTGAAAACCTCTGTGTAAATGCAATCATACCTGTGAAAAGTAATGCCTTGTGATATAACTTTAACCCAAGGGAAAGTGGAGGAGGGGTCATATGGCAGCCAAAAAAAAAAATAATCCAAACTGTTCTGCCTGTACATGCCTATCAAAATCTAACCTTTGTAACAAGTCACTGCTGCTGAGCCAAATCAGGATTTTTGAAGTTGTTGGACCCTCATTGAAGACAGCGGTGTGACAAGGTGTTCCTTTTAACTTTTCTCAGTGTAAACTAGAAATTGCTCTACTTAATAGTTGATAGCATCATGGTAACAGTTGGTCACTTCATCTGGGAAAGGAACTGATGCCTTTGGTTCTGCATGTACGTGTTAGGGAGTTTGACTTGTGATAATGGGCTGTGGAGGAGAAGGTTGACGCATGAAAGGCAGCCACTTGGGAAGTGTGCTGCCAAAGCACAGGGCCTGATTTGCACAGCTTCTCCATTACAGACAATGCTTGCTTTAAACACTTCTGCATCGCCCAGTGGTATACTTGGGGACTGCACTGAGGTCTCTCACATGCTTTGTGTTGACTTTTCAGAGGCTGAGACATTAGGCAGCACCTCAAGATTTTTTAATATTTGTTGTCTTTGATATAGTTGACCTGATGCAGGTAAGTGTAAACCTCTTAGTTTATGAAAATGTAATTAATTTCTTTTTTTTCCTCTACCTTTTGCCTAGGTCCTGAGGGAGACTAATAAATTGGCCGAAATGGAAGAGCCACCTTTGTTACCAGGAGAAACCATCAAAGACATGGGTATGTGAAGAGGAAATTCCTTATTATTTGCTGAACAAATAAAATATCCGTAGAGCAAAATATCTTGGTGGTCATTGACCAACAACAGCAAATTGCTGATGGTTTGAGAACCATGATCAGGTTGTTTCATTAATCAAGCTTTGGCACATCACATGAGCCCAAGTAATAATATGTCTCCTCTTAGCATGTAGCAAATACAAGGCAGTTCAATGTATTTTAGTGTGAGTGATGAGGCAGGTTGTAGAGCTTTGCATTTTCTGCCTCCTGAGAGGACATGGCTCGACTGTTTCAAGTGGTACTTACCACAGGGTAACTTCTTAGGTTGACACAGCACTATTGTGTGTCGCATCTTTGTCACAGACTGCAGGAGAGGATACAGTGCAGCTGCAGGAATCTTGCTGTGATACGAGGATGGGGCCTTTTTATTCCCATCAGGACGTTCTGACACGCATCAGGTTTGCTGATGCGCTCCAGTCTGAAATTCTGAGTATGCCTCTTGATTAGTTTTCTGTGAAAGATTTTGCATTCCCTAGTTTAACATATTGCCTTGCTCTTAAAGTATTATATATGGAAGAGTGCAACTTCTGTCTTAAGAATAAAAAAAACACAAAAACCAAACCTGAAAATACCTCACAAAAAAACCCCACCCCACAAAAAAAACCCAAAAAGAAGCAAAAACCCCACCTCAATGCTCTTTTTTCTACTTCTTTCCTAAGGACTCAGAATTTGTACTCCAGCCACACACTACAGACTGACTTCTAACTCACTCCACAAGCACAGATAGCTCTGACAGCGAGACTGTATTTTGAAGGGTTCCTGGGGAATGGTTTAAGAGATCAGAGTTACCAATGGTTTATCTGTTGGCAAACGATGTGAGGAGCCATGTAAGTCTGTAAGACTGGGTGGCTTTTGGGGTAGGCCAGACAGCAGCTGCCTGGTCCAGCAAGAAGTTAAAAGGTAGCAAAAGGAAATCTTTATTATTCATCAGCAATAATTATTTCCTGTTAAAAGTGTCAAGACAGGCAAATGTAATTCTGTTTGTATTTTACAGGAAAGGGAGGAAAAATTATTTCAGCCAGTCCAATAACCTAGGGTAAGATTGGCCCTATAAAAGACAGGAATTCTATAGGCAGGGGAATTAGTAAATCCTGGTTTCCAGTATCTTTCTCCCATATGACTTCTCTTATATCTAGCAAAGACTGAGCTTATTAGACTTTCCCTTGGTAGTAGCACTAGTACAGCCTACAGCCTCTCTATTATACTTAGCATCTGTTCTCACAAACAGTGAAACATTTTAATGCCTTGGAGATTCCTATTTATCAGATAAAGACTGCTGAAGTCATACAACCATGGTACGGTTAAGGTCAGACAAGCCATGTGTGTAGGTACATGTGTACATGTGCAGTGTAATTAAGTAAAATTGTTTCCTTAGGAAACCAAGCTAATAAAATGCAAATGTGAAAGGTAATGTGGCTTACAAGCTGGCAAGACCACTGTTTGTGCCTGGGATTCCTTACCTGGAAAACATTTTTTTAGTGCCTTTCTTCTTTACCCAGAAATCCTGTTCCTTTTCAGATGTAAATGCACACTTCTCTTATTAGTAAATTGGGTGGGGGGGGGTTTAAACATTTCAAAATTACATTTTGAGTAATGGGAACTCTAGTGGAAAAACCAGACAGGCTGCCCTCACCCATATTATGCTTTATAAGTGTGCTTTCAAACCTCTGTCAAACTAGTCTTTGAAAAGAAGTGATTAATAATCGGCCAATAATGAAACACTTGGTTTAATTAGAACTGGCTAGAAACATTTGCTGTTTAATTGTCCTTCAAACAAATGCATGTAAATAAAAAAAAAAAAAAAAAGAAATTGCTAGCGTGTGTGTATATATATATTTTTTATTATTCTTAACCAAAAGTTTTATGCTACGTATTTTGCTCTGAATTAGTCATTCCTGATATTTAAGGATCCTTCTCCATATCCAGATATCGAGAGTCAGTGAAGACTATGTAGAAGCAGAGCTGATGTGAAGATGATTTAGTTATATTGAGTTGCCAGTGCCCTAGAGTAAGGCAGTCTCTCTTCCTCCCTCTCTCCACACTAAATCTCATGGGATAAAGGTAGAAGAAATTCCGATCCCCATCTTGACACCCCAGTAGTCTTATGCCTCATGTGTGTGGTGGCTATCACCTGGATGGGAGGCGAGCTGACTTCACATAGCCCTTGCAAAATGGATCCTGTAGGGTTTGGAGTCTTAAGGTTATTAAGATGGTCCAAGGAGTTCATGGATCTGGCAGCTCTGGTCAGTGGGTCTGCTGAAAGGATCTCTGTGTGCTTGAGGGGTGTCATTACTTGGTGGTGATAGTGTAAACTATTGCCACAGCACAGCCAGCCAACTGCTTCAGTGGCAGAAGATGTGATTGGTCACTGCTGGGCAATGGCAGGGGAAGGGAATGACTTAAATGTTGGCATTTTTAATTGATGTAAAACAGAAGGGCAGTTAGGGGAGGTGTTTGCTGTGGAAAACCAGCAGTACCTCTTACCTTTTGCTGGAACAAGTGAGAAATGTTTGGGGCCTTTTAAGAAGGGGACTGTTTTGAGTCACCATCACTCAGGCTCAAAAATAATTGAGTTATTGCAGAGTAACTTGATCGCTGACTTCAGACTCAAAATCACCAGCAGTTGGGTGCTATACAGATTTGTGGCTGCTGGAAATTGTTCCTCTGCATGAGGGCCTTCATCCAGGGCTGACTCTGTGTGCAAGGGTGTTCAGAAGGACCCAAGCATCCTAAAAGCCACATGTAGGATGTCCTTGGTGACACAAACAAGCTTGCCGACGATCCTTAGTTTTTCTGCACATTGTTGTCAGCTTCAAATGTATGCATCCAGGCGGGAGTCATCTCCTCTTTTTGTGCATGGTGTTCTCAGCTACTGGCAATGCATTGCTTAGTAAGAGTAAACAGGTTGCGGCTGAGTACTGTTTTTTTCACAGGAGTGGCAGTTCTGTGCAAGTGTAGGATTCTAGGTGATGGTACATGCCTGGAGTTCAGTTTATACCTAAACTCTGACCTTCTCCACAGAACTGAAAATTGTGTGAGTTCTAAGCTAGAACCCCAGATTAAGCTTGTTTTCATTTCATGACCTGAAAAGTAGAGCCCCCAAATATTGTTGCTGTCATAATTTTACTTCCATAAAATAACCATGAAATTAACAACTTTTTTTTTTTTCTTTTTTTAAGCTAAGGATGTTACTTACATCTGCCCCTTCACTGGAGCAATTAGAGGAACCCTTACTGTTACCAATTATAGACTGTATTTTAAAAGCATGGAACGGGTAAGCTTTTGAAACTATCTGCTTTCATTGGCTATTCAATCTTTAGACCTAGATGTTCTTTGAGAGTAATTCTGTGTGAATCATAGCTATATGTTTGGGAATATAGACTTAAGGGAGCAGGAGCTGGGGAATTTTCCCCCTCCCCTTTTTAAACTCACAAATTTCAACTGTCTACAGGACCCTCCTTTTGTCCTAGATGCATCTTTAGGTGTAATCAACAGAGTGGAGAAAATTGGAGGTGCTTCCAGTCGCGGTGAGAATTCATATGGGCTGGAGATTGTGTGCAAGGTAAACTTCTATTTGTGTTTCACAGTAGGGGAAGGGGAATATATATTTTAAAAGGTTTTCTCTGTAGTACTGTAGGAAGTTCTGCAAAACATTTCAGTCAGTATGACTTAACACACTTCAAACCCCATCTGATTTTAAAAGCAATTTTCAGGATTCTCCAGCCACACTCTTTTGAGATGAGATCCAGTCCTTTGTTCAGGCTTTGTGCTAGGTAATGTCTTTTCTTCATACTAGAAACGTAGGCCTGCATCCCCCTAATGCAGTTCTCAGGGTTGTCCACAGGCTATTCCAGGTAGGCCAGTCATTGTGGAATATGGGATGCCTTTCGCTCCCTTGTATTTCAAGAGCAAGAAAGGGGCGCATTTCCCCCTGAATCATTAGCTTATGTCCACTTGCTGATGTGCTTTGTGTTGAGGGACTGGCAAGTAGCCTTCAGTCCTCCTTGAGGCTGTTCTGTCATTTCAAGGCAGTATATATTTCACATGTGCCTCTCAGGAGAGAGAAATGCAAACTTTAGTAAAAATTAACAATTCACCTCCTTGTATCTCCTTACTATAGACACACAGTGTAGATAAAACCGCCACCTCCAGTCCTAAATCCATACCTCCGCTGTTCAGCCAGGCCATGGCCCCTCTGTTTTCCTTGGTGGCCATGTGGGGATAGCTGGATTCTGAATCTTGTAGGTCTTGTGCTGCTTAGCTCTTGTCAGAGCCCCTTCAAGGATGAAATGATGCCACTTGCTGGATAAGGGGAGATAGAGGAATGAAAAGGAATCCCAAACTGCTCTGGTCACCACAGTGATTTTGAGGCACCAGGAAGCTAAACAGACTCACAGGCTGAGGGTGTGCTGAGTCAAGAGCAATTGATATAATCTATACCAAATCATTTCTGCCTTCTCCTATTGCAGTCATGATCCTCCCTGGCTACCGTAGGGGTGCGTGTGCTGGCAAGCTAGTTTGTTCCCAGTTTTGATCTGGATTCCTTGTCCTCAGCCATTTTGCCTATATGTAGATTTGCACACATGGTCAAGTTTGGAGTGAACTACATTGTTTCCCTGGGTGGGAGACCCAGGTGCAGACTATGTTATGGGTATTATGGCCCTACACAGCACACACACACACACACACACACATATATATATATTAAAAAAAATTTATATATATATATATATATATATATATATATGACAGCCTGCTTGGCCCAGGATATGCAGAGCAGTTTAGTGCAATAACAGAGTCGTAGCGATACAGCTGAAATGTTCTCTGTCTGACACCAGTTACCTAATCTCAGTTCTGTGAGAAAGCTAAGTCTTTAGCCATTTATCTCATTCTCTTTATCTCATTCTCTGACTTGCTGTACCATCTTCATATGCCTGAACTTGATAGCTCATTTCCTGCTTGTGGCTTTTAAACTGTTTACTACAAGTGTTTGAGTTGTAGGCTTGGCTGGAAAATCTTACCATCTTATAGATGCTTTATTTAGTTCCCAAATTTTATTTTGTAGATAAGTACAGAAAGGGCGTCCTGGGTTACTAGTCTTTGTGGAAACTGCAGCTGTGCAAAGTGGAGGAGTTCTCAGTTTCAAGACATCCTCTTGAGTGCTCTGAGAGATGGAAGCTTTAAAGGGAGATGACATTGGTTGCTTTGCAACAAACTGGCTGGACTTTAGCTCCCTATGCACAGTAGTAGGTACTTTGTGAGGCAAAGTACTTCCCGTTGTCTTCTGGCGCAGCTCAGCATGAGAGCCCAGTAGGAGCTAGGAGGTCTGTCTCACAAAGTCCTGACTATCAGAGATAGCCTGTCCCTGAACAGAGCTCTCCCCTAGACTTCTGGCAGGTAGAGAGCTTCACGTGAAGGCAAGATGCTGCAGGTGCACCTGTGCACTCCCTTGGCTCCTCAGCAGTTGTGGAAAGCTTTGTTGAAGGCTGCAGACAACCACTGAACCAAGCCCAGAGTTGCAATACAACAGTGTTCAAACTATAATATTAAATCAGTACTAGAAAGAGCATCATAATGTGACCCTATTTTGAATGCTGGCTTTTAAATTTTCTTTGGATTTTAAAGTGGTTCAGACATCTGCAACTTGATTTCCCTCTTTTTTCCTAGGATATTAGAAACTTGCGATTTGCTCATAAGCCTGAGGGGAGAACTAGACGATCCATATTTGAGAACCTAATGAAATATGCTTTCCCAGTTTCAAATAATCTGGTAGGTATTTTCTTTTCAGTTTTTACCAAAAAACACCGAGTGGCAGTAAGCTCTTTTGTTCAGTCCCGTCTACTTGGTACAGTGTTCACATGGGGTGGGTTTTGTTGAAGGAAGAGAAATGCTAGTTTTTAAATCTGCTTTAGAATTTATTCTGTGAGAGTACCTGTATAGAACACAGGAAGAGTCTGCTGTTGTGTGGCTGGCTTCCTTCATGCCTTGAGAATGACTTATACATCCTCATAACAGGAAAAATACTCGAAGCCCAGTGACATCCATCAGAGGTTTACAGCTAATGGTGATTGCACTGCCCCAAATCTGAAATGCAGTTAGTCAGCTCTGTCATGTTATGGCACTGCAATTGTTGCTTCAAGTACTGGTTGAAAGTATCTAGTTCTTAATATGTAAGACTGTTCTTGCCCAAGTCATCTTTTCTTTCTCTCTTTAATAATAAACTCCTTTTGTCCATGAAGTACTAGACACTAGACAAGCAAGAGCAGGGGTATAGAGGGAAGTACGTTGTTGTAGTAATTGTCTACTACAGTGAGCATGTTAATCTTTTTCACAAAGCCCTAAAAGAAAAGTAGTGCAGTGGGAAAAAAGAAGGACCAGTCATGAGTTACTATTTGAGATATCAGACATCCTAGAAAGGGGCTCTGGGTGGGCTCTTAATGTTAAATTTTCTTTCTTTCAGCCACTTTTTGCATTTGAATACAAAGAGGTTTTCCCAGAAAATGGATGGAAGGTGTATGACCCCACTTGGGAGTACAGGAGACAGGTGGGTATTGTGCTATGTCCTTCCTCATCCTCTCTACTCTTCAGAAGTGAGACTCTGCAATAATATAATTACAAGTCGCATGGAACAGAGAATGATCCTGATGAAAAATGTCATGCAGGCTGTTAGGACATTGTTCTCCACACCACGGTGACTGATGACAGCAGTACAGCTTTAGAGATAGTAGCATCTACTGATGGAGATTACTCAGGCTACAGAGAGCTGACTTCAGGCTTTGGTAGAAAAAACTATTGCTCTGGCTTAGTCATCAGCCACTGCTGGCAGTGGGAACAATGGATGCGGTTTGCAGGTACAGGCATCCCATTGCTAAGTTTTCTTACTTGTATCGGTTTTAATTCTTTCCAGTTTTTTTGTCTCAAACAGGAACTTGGAAGGAAAAAAATTAAATGTAGGATGCCCTCATTATCTTGGAGAATCAGCATAGGGATTAACCTAGAGTGTGTTGTGATTAACCATATCTTAGAACAGACAGCTGTAGTGTGTCCAGAGTAGACTGGTCAAAGGTATTAATGATCGTGAAGTGATAGGCTGTCAGTTACGAATGCTGTGGTAAAAACTTGAGTGGTCCTCCCTTGGGGAAAAGATGGAAGAATTTTGCTTTTTATAATGAAATCACTTGTCATAAAATCGTCAAGTAGAGGAAACAGCACAGTTTGGTGATACGTTTGCCCCAGACACAGTAGACTTCTGTCTTATCCAGATCTGCCACAATAAAACCAATTTTCCTATGCAAAATTAGGAAATTTTAAGCCATGTAATTTATAGATTTATTTGAGTCTTTCCCATAAAACAAAACCAAACCAGACCTCTGTCCTGGCCTAGATGTTCATCTGATTTCTGGTCACCAAAACCTGAGGAAAGAATTAGGTTTTTCTAGCTCTAGTCTTCTAAAAGCCTTCTAAATTGGTTATCTAGGCCTGTCATTAACAGATGGGAAGAGAGTGCTTCACTGTTGGGGGTGATTTGTTCCCTCCTAAAATAGCTATCTAAGATAGATCGCTGGCTTCTAGGCTGCTAATTGAAAGTGATATGTATCTTACCTCTTCTGTCTCTATTGCAAGAAAGTGTGTTTTGCAATGAGATACCACAATCAAAAATCCTAGTAGAGACAAACTCTGATCATTTGTAATCAATGACACACATTATATCTAAGGTCGACTTTGACTAATAAGACTGGATAATGCAGCGATTACGACTTCATTTAGAATTTGCTTCTTTCTTGGTAGTTATTTTAAGGAAAGATCTGTTTATAAAGAAGGATCTACAGCCCAAGCTGTAGGGACAAGATGCTTCTTCATAGGGCTGAAAAGTCTGGAGTAAAGACTAGAGAATACCTGTGCTGTCAAAATAACCTCAGTTGAAAAGCACAGCATTCACTTATACAAGCTTCAGTTAAAACAAATGAAGTACAAAAGACATTCTTACAATATCTGGAAAGAAGGGAGGGTGACCGTTTAGAATATGGAGGTAAATTGTTCCAATTTCTTAATCCTATCATGTCTGTTTTTATAATACAAGCTTTTCTGTCCATATTAGTTTTTAAATTGTGATTGGCTGTACCTTAAATTTGTCAGGAGCTTGGTTACACAGTGAAAGGATATGAATATTTACATGCATGTGATTTGCAGCTCTTCATGGCCTTTCTGTAAAGAAAATGAGATTCTGGGCTGTGATCTGATTCTGTGATTCTGTGTCTTTTGTTTCTGGTCACATGAGGTAGCACCGTTGTGTGCAAAGTGTGCCACAAATGAGACAGACATTGCTGCAATGTGTACTATTGTTATGACCTGCTTTTGTATCTATCATTTTTGAGCAGACAGGAAAAACTTAGCCTGACTGCTTTTATGTCAAGAAACCAAACTGATGTTTGTATGCTGAAGCCCCCAGTCATTTGCTTACATTGGTATCTGCAAAAATTAATCCAAACCAGGATATTTTGCAGCCACGGCCTGTCTGAATTTTACCCATGATGGGCCACAGTCATTCCAGATCACGCAATCCATCTGTCCCAGTAGCTTATCTCCAAAAGTGACCAACACCAGCTGCTGGAGAAGAGGTTAACCATACTGCAGTAGATGTTTATGTTGTGATCTGGCCTGGAGGAGAATTTCATTTCTTTCATTAGATTGATTTAGGTCCTGCAGCATGAAGCTTTATGTCCCCTCCAAATCTTTTAGGTATTTCAGTCTGTTTATTTAATTTCAGCATTTATAACTATGGATGTTCAGTTTATCTGTGTGTATGTCTTAGCCTTTTTTCTTAATCCAACCAGGTCCTGTTAAAGCAATAACAAATACTACAGTAAATCAGGATTATGACCTGAAATGGCAGCAGGAATTTGTTAACAGTGAAACAAAACTGGCATCATCAAATCAGATAATGGGATTACCTGTCTCTGGCTGTATGAATTGTGATCAGAAATAGACAAGCGGGACATACACACTATCTGTAGGATCTTTTGGAATTGGTTTAAAAACTGTTAGAGAAGAGCTGGCCCAGGGCATAAGCAGCCCAGCAGTATGGCCAGGCATGAACTTGGTATATCTTAGGTGGGATCAGTCATTTGCCTATGGGAGCAGGGACACAGAGAGAGAGGGAGCAGAGTAAATGTAGAAGTCAACTACCAGGCATCCAGAAAAGACTTTTAGAGTAGGATCCATAGTAGCATCTGTGCCTACACTGGTAGACATGGCAAGTTTGTGTGTGGTATGATTTATGAATTACAATTTTTTTTCAGATTAGTATAAGTGTGTTGATATAATAGAGACTGTAGCAATTAGGAAAGATACTCAGTAAACCCCTGACTTCTCTGTTAGCATTATTGGGAAAGATGGAAATATGTAACTTATTAAAAAATCTGTGATGGTGTAAAACTATGGGGAGTAATAAGCAACCTGTAGAGAACAAAAGGAAGTCAGAGAGGTTTGGGACTTGGTCGGTAAATGGAATCACATGTGGCAAATGAAATTTAAAACTGAAATTGCTCCCTGATTTTTATTACACGCGGGCTGGCAGAGTATAAAACAGAATTGCAAAGTGAATAAGACTCAGTTGAAACTGAAAGGCCTTGAGATGCCTTTGGACTAACTTAAAGCTTTCATTTTCCTTAATAAGGTGGGGAGCATTTGGAAAATATTACAAGGGTTTGAGAAGCTGGAAGTGTGTGATGTCTCCCTACAGAAGTCATGCTTGTGTAATCCTATGCTCTGGTCATATGTACCAGGGAGCCACAATATAGGGCTGTGGTTGCAGCTTTCAGAGAAAACATATAGAAATGAATAATCCAGAAGAGGAGCTGACCTGTTTTGAGGATAAAAGAAGTGCCCAGCATTAGTATACAAACAGGGTGGGAAAGGTAGAGCATGAGAACAACATCCTATGGAGGACTGTTGAGTGTAACTTAAGGGAATAAAATGAGACTTGAACTGTTAAATGTCCCATGGTTTAACTGAGATCCTGCTTATGCTAGGTATTTCTCTACTGCAAAACAAATCACAGCTTTCTTGTGCTAAGTGGACGTGGCCTGGGCTGAGTACATGACAGAGGGACCAGCTAGGCCCTGGCAGTTGTATCCTGTGTCAGTGTAGGGATGTGCCTGAGCTAATATGCTCAGCCTCTTGATATCTCATGGCTCAAACCAAGTTTGAGAGACACAGTGCTGGTGTGTAACTCAGGTCCCTCCCTGCCTTACCCACTGCAGCTCAGGGTGTACCTGTGTGGCTAAGCTCAGAGTTGGTCTTCTGAATCCCATAGAGAGATGTGTAACTTCAGTAAGGATTTTTTTTTTCCTGTCAGTGAAAGATCCTCATGTGCTTAAGCTTAAATATGTGCTTTACATGGTGGTGGTTTCAGTGCCATGCTGGTGTGTCTTCAACAGTTATTCCCTGCTAACAAACTCCATCTTCAACAATGTGTGTAGGTGAAGTGGTGACTGAGCACAGGTCATTGAAGTAAGACGTGAATGACTATCCAGAGGGAAACCAAGTCTGGTTTGTGTGTGGAGACGACACAAAGGCTGCATCTCTGTGGTTAGATGATACAGTTATAAGGAGTCTTATCAAGCACTGGGGCACCTTCATTGCAAGCTCCAGGTGTAACTTCAGTCCAGGCTGTTACCATCCCTCTTCTGAGTGAGTGCATTTGAGCATCTTCAGCCATCCATGGAGATACTCCTCCAGCAAGATGTATGCAGATTGAGAGTATGAAGCAATTCTTTACTGGCTAACCCACATAAAAGATAGCTGAGATTTAACTAGCTACCAGGTTGAGCATTAGTACTTACCACCTCAGAGTGGGCATCTGAAGAGACTTTCCTGGCCAGACAGGCCCCAGTGATAGAGATTAGCCTCTGCACCTCCCTCAGTTGCGTTGTTATTGCCATCTTTCACCGGTAATGTCAACACCAGCACACAGATGACCCAGGTGTTGACCCCTACCCAATGACTGCCTACTAAACCTGCAGTTTTTCCTTTTGGATTTTATACCATTTCATGATGTTGTTTTCCCTCTTGAAATCTTGGGCTGCCAGTGATCCCCATCTCAACAATCCTCTCCCTCTGTCTACAGATTTACATTTCTTGCCTTTCTCTATATTTTCACATGGCTCTTTTGCATGGCTTTGCAGTGCCCTTGGCAGTCTGAGCTGCAGGGGTGCAGCTGGGCCACATCAGAGCTGGATTTGAAGATGCCCTTGGGGAGTAGAGAAGGGGGAGGGCTGCAAGGCTGGCTTGCCTGCTCCCAAACCCGGGGACAGTTCAGAGGCTGATGCAAGGCAAGGGTCACCAGTAGGCAGTTCAGACAAACCACCCTGTTTTGAGAATACACAAGTTTAATAGGATCTACTAGCAGCATTAGTTTAACTGGAGAAGACAGACTTTGTACACCAGTCAGGGCAGCAAACTTTGGTCACTGATGTGGGCACGTGGCAGCCACGTTCCCTAGTAGCTCCAGGACAATCACGCCTGCTGTTCGCAGTGGCTCCCAGAGCTAGTTCTGAGCCTACATAGGCTTCTTGAGTTACATCTGCAACAGTTTGGGTTGGTTTGATAGCAGGCTTTTGGGTGCTTACAACTTACCAGGAAGCAGTGAAATGCATCTTATATGAGGAAATACCAATGTGCTTTTTATCATGTTTAGCTTTTTCTATTGATTCCAGCTGGAGAAAGTGCAAATCTGAAGGAGCATGAATAAATGCAGAAGCTACACTGCATCACGGCAAACCTCCTGGGAAGATGCAAATTCAGCTTCTCTTCTAGCCCACTTCACTTATTTCTGTTTGCTTCAATTCCTTAGAGAAAGTCACAGACTGAATCCAAAACCTTCTTAGGATGGTGCTGATACAAGGACCCTGTGCCAGGGGAAAGCAGTCATTCCCCATGATCCAAAGGAAATTTGAATGCTGACATACAGCCTCTTTTCTTTCTCTGGGGGCTTGTCATGGATTTTTCTGGTCTGGGCTATTGCACAGGAAAGATTTCATTCAATTTTGTCAGGGTGACAACTAAAAGACTTACAGCTTTGGAGGTGCTGGTTCTGGACTGAGCAGTCTGTGCTGAAGCTCTTCTGCCCAGCACTGTGAAGAGGGTGCTTTGCAGTGCCAGTGACTGCTTGATCTTTTCGTGAGCACTGATAGAATTGCAAGGTAGAACAAAAAGAAGAGTTTCTGCTCTGTAACTGCTTGTCAGCTCCCATTTTCCTTGCCAAGAGTGTGCCAACAGTATAGTTTTAATTCAGATTTGGGGGAGGTGAAATCTCCCAGTGTTGCTGGTGGATCCATTGCAGTGCAGTTATGTACTTACCAGGACAGGACTGAGAACAGTTTAGTCATTTGCCATTAGTTCACTTCCAGATCGTAACCAGTTTGATCACAGCCTGATGAACAGCTAAGAGCAAGTCTTGCTATTCCCTGGTTGACAGCAGAGCTGGTGGACCCAGGAGATTCCATTCTTGCTGTGTACAGCAGGTAGACCTCCCAAGCATGTTTTACCCATCAGAAAGCTTGGACTGTGTATACACACTGTTTGATCCCCATTTCTGCCACTTCTTTGACTTCAGGCAGTGCCAAAAATAGCTTTCCTTTGGGGTTTTGGGGTACTCATGATTCCTGTCAGCAATGTTGATTCCTTGTAGTAACATTTCCTTTCCAGGGAAGGCCGCAGGACCAAGGGTGATTCACAACCAGGGTGTGACCAGTATTAAACAGAAGATCTGCCCTCTCTTCAGATTTCTAACCATGGCCTGTTCTGACAGCATGACTCACTGCTGTGACCGGCAACCGGCTGCAGTCTGTGGGCCAACCATAATTACGAGAGCTTGTCTAACTTGTGTTAGATTTGTCATTTATTTCCTGTGGGAGCCGCGGTAGTGGTAATCAGTGTTCCACCACCCTTCTTAAAATGAAGTACTGTGTATTAGAACAGAAGCATGACTTGTTTTAAGAGCTGATGCTCCTCTAAAACAGACTCTTGTGCTTAACAGCCTGGCCATGTTCACAGTAGATCTGTCTTCCCCCACCCCCGGCCAGAGATGCTTTGTGTTGTGCTCACCCCTGCTGCAGCAAGTGTCTGTTTAAATTTCTCCCTGCAGGCATGCAGTAGCAACCACACCGGTTTGATTTGTTAACTCCCAGTGTCAGCCAGACTAAGTCTGCAGGTTGTCAGGATCATCCGCATTGTGCTTCAGGTGTTACCTGGAGGTTATCACCTGGGAACCTGTTGAGTTGCTTCCCCATCAGGGCACACTGAGCTTGGTGATATGCATGTGTGTGTAGATCTCCTGCTCTCCCAGCCCAAGGCAGATTAGTAGGACCAGAGAACTTAGTCTGAGTGCGATGTGGGAGTTGCATATCACTGTCCAGATAGCATACAGTCACGCAACCAGAGACATACAGTTACTAGGTTTCTGGTGTTTTTAGAGGGTTGGACAGCTGTGCCACAAACACTGAACAAGACCCAAACCAGATTGATTCTTTTCGGGTGCTTTACTGCCTGTTCTCCCTTCTGTCTTCCCCTCCATCCTGTCTGGTAACTCCACTTTCCATCCCCAGTTTCTACCCACCACATTTCAGCTAAGTGCTGAGAGAGGACTGAGGACGGTCAGTCACCTGTTCTGTCCTGCTCCTGGCTCTTCTGTAAGCACCATGATGAAACTGGGAGGTATGTTAAAGATGCTCTCAGGGGGATCACCTGTGTTGCCACATCTGTAGCTTCCACAATTCCTTGGCCATAGGTGAGCCTGCCTGCAGTCTTCTAGTTTTCCTGTTCTTCAGCAATGTGATACAAAACATTTGCCTCTCTGAGAAGAGGCATGAAATGCAAGATACCAAGATAATACAGTCCCAGGCTCCAGCCCTAAATGTCCTTCATTAACAAGAGCTACCTTGAATTTCAGGTCAGGAAATTTGATTGTGCTGAGGACCCAGCGCAACTCATTTGCTAACCTGCTGTTTTATCCTCTTTAGGGAATTCCCAATGAAAGCTGGAGGTTGACCAAGATTAATGAGCGCTACGAGCTGTGTGATACATACCCTGCCATTCTAGCTGTGCCTGTAAACATTCCTGATGAAGAATTAAAGAGAGTAGCATCCTTCAGATCAAGAGGACGCCTGCCAGTGAGTGTGACAAAAGAAGCCACTTTGATGTGGTTCTGTTAGATATCTTTGGGCCATAAGTAATACCAAGATCAGGCTGAGTGGATTCCGGGGAGCAAATAAATGGTCAATGGATAATAAAAGTGACAGCAACATGTTTGAGGAGTTAGAAAGCAACATTATCTGCTGGAACTGCTGTTGTGAAAGAGATGTAGACTAAACTAAAATGAGAAGATAAGATAACTTAGCACAACCCAGACTGAATCTTAGTTGAGTTCCTGGGAAACACAAAGCAGCCCTGTTTGGTTGTTTACGATTGTCTGGCCTGCTCTGACTTTCAGGATAGAGAAATACTTAGTGATACTCTTGATTAAAATGCTTAGTAAATGAAATTAAAACACAACACATCATTACGATGATTATTTCAGCAGTAACTGAGAATGTACTGTTTTACTTCTCAAGTCTATAGAAAATTAAATCTGTTCCTAAAGTGTTTTACATGGTGTAATGGAGAGTAAGATATTACCCAATGACTGCAGAGCAAGAAAGTGTGTTTTATTGCTGTTGTGTGAGCCACAAACAGTCTGCATCATATTTAAAAGTAAGACTTAAACCTATTCAGTCACCTCTTGTTTGTTCAAACTTTGGGAATGACACCAGAATGAATGAGTAAGGACAGAAGTGTTCTTTCTTTCTATCAGTCATGATTTAATAGAATCCAGCCTTCTGGAACCAGCTAATACATGGCAAGATCCCAGAGCAAGCCATTACAGGTAAAACACTTCACTGGTTTAGTGACTCCCATTTTTCCTTCATTTTCTTCTCATTTGTTTTCAAAGGTATTGTCGTGGATTCACCCAGAAAGTCAAGCAACGATCACTCGCTGTAGCCAGCCAATGGTGGGAGTGAGTGGCAAGCGAAGCAAGGAAGATGAAAAGTACCTTCAAGCCATCATGGATTCTAATGCTCAGTCCCATAAAATATTCATATTTGATGCAAGGCCTAGTGTGAATGCTGTAGCTAATAAGGTCAGGTGCTTCTTCCTCTGTCTAAAGCTGGGAATGTAGTAATTTAGAGAACATTTCCCACCACCATTTCAAATTATTTCTGAGGATCACAAAGCATTTTCCACTGTGAATAGAATCATATGCA
The DNA here is from genome assembly GCF_003259725.1 of Athene cunicularia. NCBI lineage: Eukaryota > Metazoa > Chordata > Aves > Strigiformes > Strigidae > Athene > Athene cunicularia. The sequence goes on along the minus strand of NW_020799091.1, from coordinate 10,924,973 downwards.
ATGATCTGATTCTGTAGACATACTTTTACACCTGCACTGGTATCCACAAGATATCAGTGTGACTACTAAAGGTCCATTTGGATTAATCTACAATGGGAAATGAGATGGAGTGGGGGGGAATCAAAATAGCACTGAGGTTGAACTCTAGCAAACTCTAGATCTTGTGTATGACTATTTTTCACTTCACATAGTTGAAAGACTGCTTCCTCTCTGCCAGAACTCTGTCCCTGTTAACCCTGGTGGGAGCAGAGGATACTCAGAATGTCTGAATATCAGGCATCATGATCTTTAATTTCAAAATACAATTTAATTTCAAAATATAATATGGGGATCTTTAATGTCTAGGATTGTTGCTGTGTTCTTCCTGCTGTTACAGAATCATAGAATGGTTTGTGTTGGAAGGGACCTTTAAAGTTCATCTAGTCCAACACCCCTGCAATGAGCAGGGACATGTTCAACTCAATCAGGTTGCTCAGAGCCCCATCCAACCTGACCTTGAATGTTTCCAGAGAGGGTGCATCTACTACCTCTCTGGGCAACCTGTGCCAGTGTTTCACCACCCTCATTGTGGAAAATGTCTTCCTTATATCCAGCTTGAATCTACCCTCTTTAAATTTAAAACCATTACCCCTTGTCCTGTCGCAACAACCCTACTAAAAAGTCTGTCCCCATCTTTCTTACAAGCCCCCCTGAAGTACTGAAAGGCCATAGTAAGGTCTCCCTGGAGCCTTCTCTTCTCCAGGCTGAACAACCCCAACTCTGTCAGCCTGTCTTCATAGGAGAGCTGTTCCATTTCCTGGGCTGAAGACTCCAGAGCTGGACACAGTACGCCAGGTGGGATCATACCAGAGCAAAGGAGCAGAATCATCTCCCTCGACCTGCTGGCCACACTTCTTTTGATGCAGCCCAGGATACGGTTGGCTTTCTGGGCTTCATTGTCAGCTCATGTCCAGCTTTTCATCATCAGTATCTCCAAGTCCTTCTCTGCAGGGCTGCTCTCAGTCCCTTCATCCTCCAGCCTGTATTGATACTGGGGTTGCCTCAACCCAGATGTAGGACTTTGCACTTAGCCTTGTTGAAGATCATGAGGTTCACACAGGCCCAATTCTCGAGCTTGTCCTGGATGGCATCCTGTCCCCCAGGCATGTCAACTGCATGACTCAGCTTGGTGTCATCTGCAAACTTGCTGCAGGTGCACTTGATCCCACTGTCCATGTCATTAATGAAGATACTAAACAGTACTGGTCCCAATACAGAGTCACACTGGTCACACTGCTTGTGACCAGTCTCCATCTGGACATTGAGCTGTTGATCACTATCCTCTGGATGCATACATCCTACCAATTCCTGATCCACAAAGCAGTTCGCCTATCAAATCCATATTTCTCCCATTTAGAGAAGGATGTTGTGGGGTACCATGTCAAAGGCCTTACAGAAGTCCAGATAGACAACACTCATATCTCTTCCCGTGTCCACTGATGTAGTCACTCCATCACAGAAAGCCACTAGTTTGGTCAGGCAGGACTTGTCCTTGGTGAAGCCATGCTGGCTGTCTCAAATCACCTCTCTGTCCTCCATGTACCTTAGCATAGCTTCTAGGAGTATCTGTTCCATGATCTTCCCAGGCACAGAGGTGAGGCCGACAGGTTGGTCATTCCCAAGGTCCTCCTTTCTACCCTTTTAAAAATTATGTTTTCAAGCCATCACTCTAAGCTCTGTTTTAATGTTAAAATTGCTTTGTTGCACTAAAAGTGATTTTTTTTTTTCTTCTTTTTAAATCTGCCTTTCTCACTACTTAGGGAAGGCAATTAGTGTGTGGGATATTCTCCTCTGTAATAGTATGGTAAATTTGTAAATGACAGAATAGTGAATCTAATGAGCTAGTAGCTTGAATGGGAATAAATGATAATTACAGAGGAAAAGAAGGCTTGTAATGCAATATTCTTTGGTAAAAATGATAGCATTCATTAACTATTGCAGGAAAGAAACACAGAGTGCGTACATGCACATGTTTGTTCCTAATTGTAAGATAAATCAAATGTTTTCTGCCTGCTTTAGATAGCGTAATCACTGTGGTATTTTGTCAGCTGATATTCACTCAGGACAAACAATTGGGAAAAAGTATAAAATATGTTTTCTGCTTAATGATCTGTATGTGGATTTTGTTCTTCAGGCTAAAGGAGGGGGCTATGAGAGTGAGGATGCCTATCAGAATGCAGAATTAGTGTTCCTGGACATTCACAATATTCATGTTATGAGAGAGTCACTGAGAAAACTGAAAGAAATTGTGTATCCCAATATTGAGGAGACTCACTGGCTGTCTAATTTAGAGTCAACTCACTGGCTGGAGCATATTAAGGTATGCATGTCTGCATCCACTAGATGTGGCTGAGTAACCAACCACAAGTCCATACCAGTCTGTTCACTGGGAAATGTAGCTAACACCAGTGCTGGATTTTTCAATTCATGGGAACTGTAAAGACTTAGATTTTTTTTTTTTTTTTCAATTTATAAACAAATGAAACCACACTTTCACAGAATAGGGAATTTTGAGGTGTTGGGAAAAGGGACAAGAGAGGAGCTTGAAATACTGAAAGATGGTGTTTTGGAAGTGAAGTGTGTTCCTGGGTAATATGTGACTGTGAAAGCCCTGGTGAGTTTCCAATCTTTTGACTCGGGGATCCTTGACATCCTGACGTTACTGCCTGGTCCAGACCAGCAAGTGTTGGGAGTTCATGCCATCAGCCTTTCAGGAATCCAAGCAGAGTCAGAATGAGTGGGGCAAAATTCTTCAGATGTTGATTTTCAAATTAAGCTCTCTCTCCTAAAAATGCCCAGGTTACATTGTTGACTTGCTAACACAGATGGGGTAGATCTGCTCCTGGGGCAGTTGCAGGACGATGGCCATTTTGTGTTCATGTTACAGACGCAGAATGCTCTTGCACTTAATTCCTGAACTGTCCAAGGACTGAGTTTAATGCAAGGGCTTGTCTAGAGTTGTGCCTACACTACAATTTAGATGTATTGTCATCTTGCTGGAACAAAAAATGTGTTCACCAATTTGCTGTCCTAGTTATAAAGGAGTTGGAACTGATTTACCATTTTCTTTGCAGCAGACAGAGCCCTTGGTTTGTCCTGTGTTGTCAATAGACATTTTTCATTTATAGTTTCTGTTCCAAAGAGATTTTGTAACTTTTTTTTTTTTTTTTGGTCCTAGCTTATTCTTGCTGGAGCCCTTCGAATTGCTGACAAGGTGGAGTCGGGGAAGACATCTGTGGTGGTACACTGCAGTGATGGCTGGGACCGGACAGCCCAGCTCACCTCTCTCTCTCTGCTCATGTTAGATGGCTACTACCGAACTATCAGGGGCTTTGAAGTGCTAGTGGAGAAGGAGTGGCTGAGCTTTGGCCACAGATTTCAGTTGGTGAGTCACTAGCCCTTGGAAGGCATTGAACAGAAAGTTATTGCCCACCTTGAAGGATTTCAAAGGAGTTTAGCCTTTCCTGTGAGAAGTCTCCCTGCTGAACTTGCAGAAGAAAGGTGAATGCTGCTGCTATTGTTTTCTGCTATAATTCCAGTCATCTCTTAACCTCCATGGAGACAGTATTGGTCAGATACAAGGAACAGGTGGTATTAAATCTCTCAGGTGTCTGACTGATAGATTGTCTTCCCATGCTTAGGCTTAAACTAACAGTGTGCTTTGGGTTCAGGACAGGCATTTCTGCTGGGAGTTGGCAGAGACCACTGGGGTATTTTTTTGTCTTTCTTTCCAGTTCAGTCCATTTTCTGAGACTGCTTGGACACCGTCATCTAACAAATGCCTTGGTATTGAAGAGGCTGGAGAATTTGGTTATGGCCTTGACCTCACATTTTCTTCAGGTGCATTTTATTTTTGGGGAGGCTTTTAATTGTTTAGGTAAAAGATCAGCCATTTGAGATTGGACCAAGAGTAGCTCGTGGTTGTGTTCCTAGAGTTGGCAGAGAGGCAGCTTTGTGGACTCGTAACACAGCAGTTTGTTACCATTTGCACTGATGGGAGTTGAGAGAGCCTTTTGGTAGTTCCTGTTGTGTTTTGCTCACAGATGTTCTCTTGCAGTTGTTGAATTTTGGCAAGGGCTAGAACAGGGTCTGTTCACAGCATGTGTGATGGTGCATAGTCAAATGCTCTGAGGAAGGTGGGGAAACTGAGTCACCAAGCAACTGAGGTTCTGCTGCAGCAAAACTGTTATCTGGTGTTTGAACGATGAGTATTTTAGCTTCCCTGTCTATACAAATAAGATAATGATACTGATTTCCTATGGTGAGGGGACAACAGTATTACAGAAAAGGAAGGGATCTCTGTTACTTACATGTTCTTGTTCTGTCTGTATGGTACTTAGGTCTCCTGGGTAATACATAACCACTAACATACTATACTAATTACAAGGAATCAGGCCTTGCCTGTCTTGGCCACACAGCATGGTCAGGGTTGGAGGCCTACTTCTGGGGATACTTTCATCACTGCCTCTCTTGAGGTGGCAGGAGATGGGCTGGGTTAGTGTTTGTACAGCACTTGGAAGCTGTGAGGTGTTGTGTGATGGTTATCACCACATGCTGTGCTTGTAGGTAGTGTTTAGATCTAGCACACTGTACTACTGAAGTAGCCAGGACAACAGCTGCAACTGAAGCAAAAAGCATTCTCATTTTTTTTTCCTTCTGAACTTTAGCTATTAACTGGAGTCAGTGCCAGCATAGCATCTGGAGCCTCTACTCAAACAACTCTTGTTTTAATTTAGCATGAAAATATCCCCATAAAGAAATTTCACTTCAAAGACAAAGGGAGTAGCTGTTCTATACTCCTTTACTCACTGATAGGGACAAAGCAAAATCAAGATGCATTGGAACCTTCTTAAAGCTGTTGATAAAGGCTTGGGTGACTGAGGGGAGACCTCAGCAGTTTCCCCACGAAGCCCTGTGCGACTCATGTTCTTTGTCCTGCTCTGTTTCAGAGAGTTGGCCATGGAGATAAGAATCACGCAGATGCGGATCGCTCTCCTGTCTTCCTCCAGTTCATCGACTGTGTCTGGCAAATGACAAGACAGGTAAATTTCTGGGTGGCACACATGTCTGCAGAGCCAGTGTGCCAGGATGTGGCACAGTGTCTGGCCACAGGAATAATTTCCAAGCTGACCTGCACAGGCTCTCTTTCCTGGGTTCCTACTCTTGTTTTCACTCTGGCAACAATTTTCCTGGGAGTCTGTTTAGCAAAGACCCTGAATGCACGAGTGCCCAGGAAGGACGTGATGTTGGCTTGCGTCAGATTAGCTAGTTAGTAGATGCTTCTTACCTATGTGCTGCTATAATAGATGTGAGCTTGTGAGAAGCAGCTTGCCTCATCCTGAAAGAGGGGACAGCTGCCTCACTTTTACCGTGGGCAGGAACAGACAGCCCAGCCATCCTCAGTAGCTCGCTGTTCTGTCAGAAGCATAAGTGACTTGAGCTGCTAATGTAAGTCTCTAGCATGGTGGGTGCAGGCAGATCCCTGTTGCCTTTACTCAAGATGATCCTGTGACCAAACCTGCAGCAAGACATGCATTTGCTCTGTTTTAACTTCTTCTGAAGCCAAATACATTGCTCCTGATTCATACACAATGTACAGAGCTGAGTTCCTTACTTGAGACCAGGCATGGCAGAGGTACATTTCAGGAGAGATTCCCTATGCTTGGGAAGTTTTTTTACCAGGTATTTGGAACCTGGAAGGTTTTTTTGTTTCTGTTGTGATGCCAAATGTGTCACATGGCAAATGTCAGCCATGGACAGGCAGTTCACTGAAAAAATTAGGCTCATTATGGATTAAACAGGTGAAATGGAAAAGAAGGATATCACTATTTATGAAGCTGTACCAGATCCAAGCAGAGAAAGAGGGAGGCTTACATCGTGCTCTCCTTGGATTCTCTTGACAGGCAACATCCTGACCTGCAGCTGGTGAAGTCAGGATGTTGCAGCCAGGGAAAAGAAGTGGTTTGTGAGGGAGGAACGCTTCCCACTCTCCTCTCCATCACCTCAGCATGTCTTTGCAGTTCACTGCATGTATTCTTACTGACCCTTTGTGGAGCATCAGTTCTCCCTGTCTTGGGTGTGATTGTTTCTGCATGGAACAGCAACAGCAAACACAGCCCCTGCCCAGACACCTGTTCCTCCTGCTGACCTGTGTTTCAGGATGCCTCCCTGCTGTTCCCTTTGGGAAGTGCTGTGTTACATACACAAGTTATTTCTATTTGGCCCCAGGAAACTTTCATCTCTTTTCATGCATTATTTCACATGTGCTTCAGCCTTTTGTTCACAATCTCGTTGTATGATCTGTCATGAGGGGCAGGCAGAGCAAGCTTCAACTTGAAACAGCACAGAGTGTGTATAAACACAGCAATCAAACCTTTCAGACCTCTGGCTTTTGCTCAAAATTCCTTTCTGCACATGTGAAGCAGCTTTCCAAGAAAGCAACTCTTGCTTCTGGAAGGAGCAAATATGATCCTGAATGTCCAGCTAGGCAGGGAACAGGTTTAGAAATCAAGAAGAGTGACCAACTCCTTACCAAGATCACAAAGTGGGAGAAAGTTTATTTGCAGTTCCTTTCTAAAATCTCAGCCTAATTACCTGGTTCTGTCTGAAGTTTCCTACAGCATTTGAGTTCAATGAGTACTTCCTGATAACCATCCTGGATCACCTGTACAGCTGTTTGTTTGGGACCTTCCTGTGCAGCAGTGAGCAGCAGAGAGTGAAGGAGGTAAGACATCTCTACAAAGTGAAGGCCTGTGATTGCTTTGGCTGGCCAAATATTGCTAGAGAAATGTTTCAGCACTCAAAAATAGTGGTAGATGCAGGTGCGGGTAATGCCAAGGATCCTTCTTAACAACTGGGACATGGGGTATTTTCCTCTGTGCAAACTGGTGTCTGTTGGAGACTTTACATTTCAGAGCAATGCCGTGTCCCTCTGGACAGCCCCACTGCTTTCAGCATGGCTTTCAGCTGCTGAATTCAGGTGGCTGAATAGCTCCTGGTGTCCCCTAGGTCGTTGGAAATGCAGTATTTCTTTGAACTTCAGTTTAATGTAACCTTCTCTGTCAAAAGTGGTACATTTCTGTCCTCCCCTTTCCTTGAAGTGGTCCCTTTAGGTTTCTTTTAATTACCAGGTGTGCGTTGTCATTCTGCACACATAGCATTCATCAAGTAACTGGTCTCAACTTGTGTTCTTGCTGTGCTTGAATTTTTCTGGGAGAGGACAGAGCTGCTAGCATTAGGAAGGACATGCCTCTAGGTCCTGCCACCAGCCAGCTTTGCCCTGCAGTCTTGTCGAGGTTTGTTTGCCAAGGAAGGATCATATAGACATGTACATTCAGACCCAGTCTGGACTCAGAGGGAAAAGCAGTGGCATTCACCTATCTGAAGAAGCATTTCGTCACCAAAAGGTTGCAGCCTAACATCAGAGAGGTACATTGAGGACAGTGCTGTGTGGACCTTATGCGATTGTATTTGGTAGCGCATCAGGTAAAAAATAAAAATTAAAAAAACTGTAGTACAGAAGTGATAGCATTGCGCTGTAATGAAATCAGGGTCTCTGTTTCTCTAGAGTCCACAGTGACTGAATAATTGTAATTTCCAGAGAAGAAAAAAACTGTGTGCTGTTTGCACGTGCATTTTGGGGATTTTTTAAAGGCCTCAGCCTAGCGAAGTACTTAATCTAGAAAGCACTTCAACACTGGTTTCACTGGGACTATTCACAGCCCTAATTATTCCACTAGATCAGGACCTAAGTCAAATGTTTTCTTTTTTTCTTTGCAATTAAATACTCCAGCAAGTCCTCCAGGAGCACTTTAAAGAGTGAAGTTTAACTAAAACATTGAGAGTTCACATGCCAGTGTCCTCTTGCTGTGTCGATGGCAGTTGGCAGCTGGGTGGGTAAGAGGGGATGCGTGTGCCTGCCTGCATCCACGTGCTTCAGTTACAGTAACCACATCAAAAGAATGTTGTGGGTTTTTTTTGTTTAAGCTACAAAAATCCAACCATCTCTGTATTAATGACATGTATATGTATGTGCTGTTATACTTTGTGGATAAATGCAGGGATTTGTACGAAAAATAAAGCCGCCTTCACCCGCTTCTTTTACAGAGCCTTCCAAAAAAGACGGTGTCACTTTGGTCTTACATCAACAGCCAACTGGAAGACTTTACTAACCCCTTGTACGTGAGCTACTCCAACCACGTCCTGTATCCCGTGGCCAGCATGCGCCACCTCGAGCTCTGGGTCGGCTACTACATCCGCTGGAACCCCAGGATGAAACCGCAGGTATGTCTCCTCCAAGGATCCTTTTATTTCCCTCTCTGCTAGTACTAATACTGTCAATTTGGAGTTCAAGACCTTTGAAGCACAAGAAGTAATGTACAAACTTAAGCTTCCATTGCTTAAATCGTAACAAAACAAAACAACCTACATTCAGATGGAAGCAAATGAAAGAGCACCTGCAGCTGGCTGGTGCAGGTGCTCAGCTGGAGGTTGCTGCCTTGTGAAATCTGCAGAGCTGAAGATTCTCGGCAATGTGGAACATTTCTCACTTAGAATAGGGGGAGAATCATTTGAATTCTCTCTTCCTTTACAAAAGAGCCTAAAAACCTAAGACTTTTTTGGATGTGGGATTCTAGATCAGAGCTTTGGGTGGGGCTGTATTTAGGTGACTAGCTTGCTTGGGCTACCTGAGGCACAGGGGTCTGACTGCAACTCTGTACACTCCCTGAACCCTGCCAGCAGGAAAGTGGTTTGCCCAGGGCAGACACCTGAGACAAGCAGTCTGAACATGGCCCTAAATGCTGAAATCACTTTTTAATAGGAAGGGACAAAGGGACACTGGCCTCAGTGTCCAACTGCAGTTAACAGGGCCATTAGATACAGGAACCTATCAAATGCTTTGCAGTACTAACTGTTCAACAGTCAGAATTATGTGAAAATATTTAGGTAAATCTGCATTTTTTTCCCCAAAGCCCTGAAATTATGGCCAAGCTCAGATGTCAAGGATAGTGTCCCCCAGAAACATCAGAGATTAGAGTTTTGTAATTGTCATCTTTAAAAATATACACAAAATTTTGTTTAGTTACTATTGCAGTATGCATGTCGGATAAAAATGAATCTCCCAGAGCAACTACTCACTCAGCCCTGGGCTGGAGACACTGACATTACCTACCTACACCCCTCCTTCCTCATAGCTGCGTGCCAGGTCAGCGACATTTTGTGGTTCAGGCTTCCACTTCCATGCTTGCCTCCCAGCACTCAGCTACACATTTTCTTGCAGGAACCTGTCCACAATCGCTACAAGGAGCTTCTTGCCAAGCGGGCTGAGCTGCAGAAGAAAGTGGAGGAACTGCAGAGAGAAATCACCAACCGTTCCACCTCATCCTCGGAGAGAGCTGGCTCTCCCGCACAGTGTGTTGCTCCTGTACAGACAGTCGTATAATATGAACTTTTTTTGTCGAGTACCTTCCCAGGACCATGGGGGCAGCTTTTCTGAAACCCACTGGATTCCCAGCGTGGTGTCTGGGAGATGCCAACCTATTTATTTATTTCTCTCCAGGGTAATTTATTAGTACCATAGCACTAGAGGAAGATTAAGCAAAACCACACAAACAAGGCCCCCTATGCAATTAACCTTCTCAGTGGCTAGATTGTAATACAAGCTAATTGCACTTGCCACCTGAAAGAAACCTAGAGCTCCTTCTTTGTTCATTTACGTGCTAGAAATCACTTGGCTTTATAAAGAGAGACTGTGCACCAGAATGAAGTACTGTGGAGGAAAAACATCTGCCCAGAAGTTTGAAAATCTCCCCTTTTCTAAAAGGAAATATCAAACCTGACTTTATACGGGGGCCTAGAATAGCTGTAAACCCTCTGCTATTAATGTCTGCATAGCAGTGTTAATGAGAGCATTTGCCAACACGTAGAGACAACCAGCGATAGCACCTGAAACATATCACCATTGTTCTCACTTTGCCCTTCACTTCGATGTGGACCGTAGGAAGCCATGTAAATGATGCCTTATTTAAAGAAAGGGCAGCTCCTACCAATAACACACGGTGGTAGAGGAACAACCTACATGACTTTGTAGGCCAAAGTTTACTTCCGTCTCTGCAACTTTAGAGTCTCGCTTATGGTTTACATTGGGTGTGCCAGGATGCAACTGAAGCACCTTTATGAGGGGGGAGCAGAGCAGAGCATGGCTCCCCTGGGCTCTCTGCAGCTCCGCTGTCCTCCAGTGCCTCATACTCATCAGGGGAAGGTAGGGGAATACCAAGGGGCACCTGCAAGCTGCTGGAATCAGTCGTTTCGTTTTGCTTGGGTAAGCATAATTAGCGATTTTAATGCTTCTGTGCAGGATCATAGTGGCTTATTTAAGGTATTTCATTTTTCTGTTAACTAAGGGAAGCAACTGTGTATCAACCAAAGAAGCCTTTCTGCCTGCATTGCAACTGCTACAAAGTTATTCTGGTGGACTAAACAGCTTAGCCATTTCTGAGCCCTATGTATAGTCTTTTTCCTCATAGCATACTTCCATTGAAATACAGAATTTTACTGTAGAAGTGGAGATAAAAAACACACTCGGTAGAACCATGACTGCCCATTGCTCTTCCAGACAGACAAGTACCAGGTTGCAGAAGATAGACAGGGCTTACAGTGAAGGAAGCCATGGATGTGCAGGGATCTGTACTCCAGGCTGCTTCTCGTCTCCATGCTAAGGGTGGGGGGCACTGCTTGGTCTGGGTTCCTGTGCTGCATTTATGGTAGGATCCCCTACTGTGGTCACCTCTTTAATACACCCATCAGCACGTTGCTTCGCTCAGCCTCTCTCCCCACAAGAGAGAAGTGTTCTCTGAGAGACTACACATAAGTTGCCTTTCAAAAGCCACGTTCCTTCCAAGGCAGCAACAATAATTTCCCTCTGCAGTCTCCATTTCTGCCCGCTCTACTGCAGTCAGGGTCTCAGTACTTACAGAGAGATCCACAGCCACCTTCTGACAGAAGGGGTAAGAGGCTCTATAGCATCACTGCATTTGGTATAGGGTGGCCTGACATGTTATGGGTCAATAGTGCGAAGAATCCACACAAAAAGACCTTCTGAAGGACTTGGACTTGCTTTAAGGTTAAAGGGCAGATCTGCTCTTACGTACAATCACTATGTAAGATGGTTCATAGCATTATTCTATATTAGCAAATTGACTATGTGTGTATATTTTGTTTCTTGATGAAGGCTGTTTGGTATCCTTAACACTAATAAAAATTGATAAATGGGTAAAGCTCCTGTGCTCTTATTTTCAACTATGTGGTTCTCCAAAGAATTTGTAGGACATGCAAACGTTAATAAAATAGCACTGAAAATTTAGTGTATCAAATCAAAATCTCTCTCATTCTTTTGCAGCTGGTCTTGCAAGATGCTAATGTTCAAACATTGAAATTTGGAATGACAGAAATGACAGGAAAACAAAATTCATCATCATCTTATCCTATACAGACCAGTATGAATACAGATACAGTGCTTAGCTGCTCAATATTACAAAAATACTTTCACAACAAAAATTCAAACAAATTCTGCACTTTGTAGTGCATTAGCACAGTAACTTCTGTGTAAAAGGAGGATTCACATTTTTCTAACTCACTTTAAGCCCAAATTCACTGTGATGATTTGGGATCAACTCTGTGCTTGCTCCTTGATGCTCTCACCCCTGGAGGGCTTAAGTCCAACTTGGGCACCTCATTTACCATAATGAGGTGCCTAAACCACTCCAAAGCCCTCCACCGGTAAGGTGTGCATGAGGACACCCAGAGGTAACGCTGACATTAACCCATCTTCAAGCAAGCCCATCCCCAGAGGTCCTTCCTGAGCAAAATGACCACGTGTAGTTTCAGCTACTGATTTTCCAGAACCTCCAGGATGAACCGCTCCCCAAGGGGTTACTCGAGCTACCTGGAACCCCTATCTAACATAAATGGAGTCAAGGGGGGGTATGGCTCCAGGCCTGGTTAACAGCTTCTGATGCCTCGCAGAGCTAAAACATCCTGTGCCTCAGATGGCAGGAGGCAGGCAAGTTGGAGCACCTACAGGCAATGAAAACTCAAGTCCCTTCTGCCTGTGTCGACCCTACAGAATTCCCTGCCTGTTCAGCTACAGGCAAGGTGGACAACTCCAGCTCCCGCCTCCCTGGAGCCTGCTCACAGCTCACACTCATCACCCTGACCAGGGAGCTGTCCCGTCACCACACTGGACAGGGCACAGTGCTGCAGCAAACACCAAGTCAGCTTAGAGGAAGTGCAGGTTTCCCGCAAATCATTCAACAGGCAAGCTGGCTTTATTATTTTTCAACTGTATAAATGGGTCATCTGGGTCTTCTATATATTCCATTAATAGGAAATTCTTTACATTATTAACATAATAAATAACATTTACTCAGCTGTGCAAGTGAGAGTGCAAAATGAATTGCACCACTACCAAAGTAGATAGCTCATCAAAGCACATTTCAAGTTAAAAGCAAGATGCCAGGACTGAATGGCATGATTGAGGCACTTGCAGTTTAAAACATTTGTGGTTTATTTCACTGCTTTACCACCCAAAGCTATGAACTACGAGACAGGATATTATCCCCTATCCTATAGCTCTTTCATAAAGTAGGATTTCTGTAGAAAAATTTCATTCTTCAGACTTGAAAAAGAATTCAATCATTAAGCAAAATAATTTGGAAAAGTTATTTTGCTCCTTTGAGTACTCAAACATCCACTGCCATTAATACTGACTAATGCAATGTAGCAGAACAAGAATTAGGAAAGCTTTTTGAGAGCTCCATAGAACGCTTTTACAAGGGTGTACCTGTTCTCAGACACTCTCGAGAGTTTGAGTAATTGCAGCCGCACACAGAAGAGAACTGACAAAAGCCCTTAAGACTTGGGGATGCAGCATCATTTTCAGACAGGATGCATCTTGAGAAGCCTCCCAACGCCCAGTTCAACAACAGCATGAAATTGCGCTGACATTTCACACACACCAACCCCCACAAACGTGCAGTGCTTGGTGTGCTGAAGGGAAATGGTGGGACTGCTGGAACTGTAACACAAAAGGAACTGGTGAAGGCCTGTGGTTAGATTCAGCAGCCGGGTACCTTTAAAAATGGAATGTGTTTTAAGCTAGACCATAATATATACAATCAAACCCAGGGATGGAGAATTAAGGGCCCATATTTCAAAAGTGCACTTAGCATACAGTAGTCTCTTTCACACAGCAAGAAAGGCAGCTGCTTTATATCCAGAATGTGAGAAAGTGATTGGGGTGGTTCAAGAACATCTCCTGCAGAAAAGTCAGTAGTCCCAGCTGACATCATCTTTCTGTAGTGAAGTCTGTATGGTCTGCATGTCTCTCAACAACTGAAGGTTTTTCCGACTCTTCTCTCCAGGTTTCACTTTGATGGGACCAACATTCTTTCCTTTTGTGGTTACAGTAGTTGTCACTTTCACCTCACTAACAGGGAACCTGCTGTCTTTTACTTGTTTAGCAGAAGTCTTTCTGGACTTGCATTCTCTCTTAAGTCTCTCTAGCTGAAACAGAAGTCCAAAGAAAAACATTAAGCAGTGACCTTGTTTCAGTTTATGTTGGGCAATTCTTCCAAACAGCTGAAATATCCCACCACTTATCTCACCCAGCTAAGCAAACAGATACTTCCAATTCACCCTGAATAATAAATATTTTATTTTCCTTACGCAGCATTGCTATATTCGCATCTTTAGAACTATGTTCACCTTAGTCTACTGACTACTACTGACCAGTTCATTATGGGGGAACATCTCCATTATTAATGTAATAGAAAAAGGTACATGTGACAAAAAGATGATTTGTTACTGTTACCATCCAGGGACTAAAAAAAACCAGAAAACAAATTTTTCTACATAGATACAGTGATTTTAATAGCTAGTCACTGTCAGAGATGTAGCTTTAAACAGAATACCAGAACTGTGCTGAGGTGGAGAGCTGGTAGCTACACACAGCCACTATAAATCACAGCTTGTAAGACTCAGTAGTCAGCAACAAAGACTGAGTGTGCATAAGCCTGGATAAGGAACTGGACAGTCTAAGGTGCAGACACATTCATACTCTTGAACCACAGAATGACTGTCATTTATAGTTCCCCTCTCTTCAGGTAGCAGTGCTCTCTCCTCCTAGTTTATAGCATGCAGCAACTTTCCTAAATCCCAACTCCTCAAACTTTTGCCAACAGCTAGTCAGAAGCCTCAGTATAGGCAGAATTGTTACTACTGGGAACTACTACACATCTGTTTCTCTGCAACATTTACTCTGAAGATCACGAGAGATCACAAGTTGAGTAATGCTTCTAACCTAAAATGTTTCATATGTCCATTCTGGATGTCAGCAGCACTGCCCTCAGTACATACTTTGCATATAAATTATGTCAGGTGAGGTTGAATCTTGGTTCATATGAAATGAACCAGATTAAATACATGGGATTAAGCTCTTTGGAAGAAATCCAATAGATTGAATGAACATCAGAGAAAATAAGGGATCAACAGGGTTTATAGTTTTGAATGAACAGGCTACACTACTCAAAACATTTTGAAAGCTGTTTTAAACTGCAAATCAAAACATAGATAGGTTGTTTACTTCAAGCAAGGACTGTTAAAAGATTCAGGGAATGAGAGGAGTGTAAAATGCAATGCAAGAGAAGAATCACAGAGTGGTTGGGGTTGGAAGGAACCTTAAAGACCATCTAGTTCCAACCCCGCTGCCATGGGCAGGGACACCTTCCACTAGACCACGGACCTGAACACTGCCAGGCAGGGGGCAGCTACAACTTCCCTGGGCAACCTGTGCCAGTGTCTCACCACCCTCACAGGAAAGAATTTCTTCCTTATAGCTAATCTAGATCTACCCTCTGCCTGTTTAAAACCATTACCCCTTCTTCCATCACTACACAACCTTGTAAAAAGTCCCTCCTCATCTTTCCTATAGGCTGCCTTTAGGCACTAGAAGGCTGCTGTAAGGTCTCCCTGGAGCCTTCTCTTTTCCATACTGAACAACCCCAACTCTCTCAGCCTGTCCTCACAGCAGAGGTGCTACAGCCCCCTCATGATCCTCATCACCCTTGTCTGGACCTGTTCAAGCAGGTCCATGCCTTTTTTATGCTGGGGGTCCCAGAGCTGGACACAGCACTGCAGGTGGGGTCTCACCAGAGCAGAGGAGAGGGGGAGAATCCCCCCCCTCGCCCTGCTGGCCACACTTCCCTTGATGCAGCCCAGGACACAGTTGGCTTTCTGGGCTGTGAGCACACATTGCTGGCTCAGCTTTCCGTCCACCAGCACCCCCAAGTCCTTCTCCACAGGGCTGCTTTCCATGCACTCATTACCCAGCCTGTATTTGTGCTTAGGATTGCCCCAACCCATGTGCAAAGATGTGAAAGCTCTGCCCAGAACAGGATGAAGAATGGGCACAAGGGTGAATGATAAGACAGAAAGGATACTTCTGCAGAAATACTGGCATGGAAAGATGGAGGTATGCAGAACAACTTTGGGACATCAAACCTAGAGCTAGGCCCTACTTCTCTACAGCAGTAATTGCTGCTTTATTCAAGTGCTGTTAATTAGGATATAACATTAAAAATAAAATTTAAACACAGAACCATGAATATAGTGAAAAAGTAGCTCACCTGCAGCCGATGTCTGCGAACTTTGCTGATCTGGTCTGCCTTTGCTTCCATCTTTCCCACCAGTGCTTCAAGTTCCCTCTCCAGATCTTCCCTCACTGCAGTGGTTGGAGCTTCCTGGACAAGCTTTGACAGCTGCTGGTGATCACTATCATGGAATTAAGACAGAACAAAGTATGCATCAGACTCCTTTGGCTTCTAGTGCTTGTACACTCCGTTCAGAAGTAGCACTTCTAGTAAACCATAGCATCAGCAGCCAGACATGTTCAACATTGCCATAACAAACCAGTAAGAACAGTTTTTGTGGTTAGCAGAATTATTACAGTGGCATATCCTGGTGGCAGACTGCTGCAGTGTTAAGTCTCAATAACATAAGTAGCTTCAGACTTCAAATCACACATTCAAAATGGCCAAATAGCCCCTTGAGGGCATGATCTCAGCACTCATTCAGTTACTGGTTTGCATATCTGTATCTACTGCAGTTGTGCAGTAGGATAACAATTAATGTTCTGTAAACCAGGTCAAGCAAAATGCCTAGTAAAGCTGTTCTTTAATGGAGTGTTTGTCCACTGCATCAGGGGTTATTACCACACTTCTTCCTTACCCCTTATGAATTCAATACTGCAGCACATAAGCACAGATATGAAGTCTGGACTGTTTTAACTGCAATGAGAAATGACAGCCTCCCCAGCCAGCAGAACAAAGAATACATGCTAAAGACTTACTAATACTAACTCTTTTGTCAGGCAAAAACTTCTAACTTTAAAGCAAAAGGCAAAAATATAAAGCATCTACATTTATGATCTGCAGTGCAGAAGAGGACAAACTCACAAACTCATCTGTCCAAATTCATCCTGTAAAGTCAGTAACACTTCTGAGAGCTCTTCCTGGGATGAAGAAGAATCCTTTGGAAGAGATGACTTTCTGCTTTTGCTGGCAGGATGACTGGTACTGATGGGTTTTGCTAGTGGAATATCGTTTACCACACGACTGTTACACAAAGCTTTTGTGTGTTGTTTCATCAGGTGCAGGACATGTTGCACGTTGGCACCAACTGAATGACTGGGACTGGTAGACTGGAAGGAAAAGCAAGCGAGACTTCTTTTAAATGGTATTGTCAACAACCTACTTGATAATAATGGAGAACATTAAAAAAAAGTAACATTTCTGATTTGCTGCCAAGAACATATTTTTTGTTTGAATGAATATGCATGAACTAGAACAGCTTGACAAGCAGTACAGAGAGGACCCATTTTAGGAAACGCCCATTCAGCATGTTACCAACACTGAACAAGCCTTTTCAAGACAAACTGCAAGGAGTCAAAGAAAATTAAATGATCTGACCACTGGGTGTCAGGAGTGCACCAAGCCAAAGCCACTTAAGGAGCTGCAGCTATTGAGCATTAAGCTTTGAAATTAAGCAGCTCACCTTCCCAGCTACAAAGGGTACATCACCCAGACACAGTCTGTAATGGGGCTGCGTAGTGAGATGGCTTGTAGAACATTTCTGGAAAGAAAGAAAAATAGAGAAACGTTTATTAAAGATAACACCAGAGCAAACCCATTTTCCCTTTGCTTTGTAAAAAAAGAGGCAACCTACTTCCTGACTGCATGCACACACCCTTATTTAACTCTTTAGTAATTGCCCTTGTCTTCCCCCCATATTACCTTCTCTGGCTGCTTAGTTTTTTTCCTGGGTTTTATTGCTTTTGGAGAAAGCAACGGTGATGCTGCTTGAATCAGTAGTCTGTTGGTTTCCAGGCCTGTCTGAAGCTTTAATTGAAGGAATAAGGGGAGTTACTGTAATTATATTTATAAATAATTAGAGACAGAGTAAGCTGAGAGTTGCAAAACAAGAATTTTTAAGATACAGGCTCTCTGAAAGCAAGGGCTGCGAGTTTTTAGGATGCTTCTGACTACGTCCAAGGCCAATTTAAACATTAAGTAAGAATACTTCCTCTGGTAGCACTACTCATCACTAATGCTAGTAAATTAGAGAATTAGTCTTACTGCATTACTCCCCTGCAGGCAAGTGCCAAAACATCAGCTGTGCTTTACACTCGACAAAGTATTATGCAAGTCTAGCCAACCAACCCTGCTCAATTGATCCTGTGGCATACAGTTAACAGACAACTATTGCTTCTGTTCTATTAAATCTGACAGTAAAAAAAAAACCAAACTAAACAGCCTATTAGAAATGTTAAGGTAAAGATTCACACTGTCAGGAGTGAGATCTGTACACTTCACTGATCCTTCCAAGAGGAAGCTATGACAAGACTTTAGAAATCATCTCCTAATCATTCACAGAACAATTATTCATGATTGATTTGAGACACCCCTCCCCCTCTCCCCCCCCCCGCCCCCAAACTCATGGCAAAGGTTAATGCTAGAGCCTAACACCTTACCTACATACTTTTTCAGCATACAATAAACATAATGAGCACAACACTTCAAGGTTAGAAGACCAGTGTCCAAGGGAGCACACTTGTTGACCTTGATCTATTTCAAGCAGAGATTTTCATACATCCTCCTCAACTATGAACTAGTCTGAATTTCCACTCCTCTTTTCCAATTAGCTCCTTTTATTGAGGAAATCAAGCTTCAGTGAACAGGTGCTGTTAGGCTTCCAAAAAGCTCAGAGAACTTCAGAACATTTGACACTTCAGACAGGAGGGAGGAAAAAAAAAAACCCAAAACAAAACAAACTGAACCAAGTTTTTCATTATTCTGTATATGGGAGACACTTTCATCAAGTTTAGTTGAAAAGCTGATGGAAAGGAAAAGCTAATTAGTGCATACCAGTACAAAAGAAATTTCCCGTTGGTTACCTCAGCTGCTTTTTCCTGAACAAGCTTCCTTGCATGTTCTTCCTCCTGAAGCTTATGTTCCAGCTCTTTCATTTTTTTCTAGTCAAAGTTGAATAAAAATAACAACATCACTAATGAAACAATTCTTTTCTTCCTGAAGCCTACAGTACTAAGAGCTTGAGCAAAAGTGTATCAGTTCAACTTCTGACTTAAAGCCAAGTGAAGACTTCAGCATTAGAATGATGGCTGACGTTTTGTCTGTATAGGCATAAACACAGCAGACAAGTGCTAATGCTTAAGACTTACTTGATTCTTCTATCTTTACTTCTGCAACTGGTACCTGAATTTAACTTACAGCCTACATGGAGAGCAATACACATGGCTCTTTCTCTTTCGTTGTCAAAAACCCCTAGAGAGTAGGTTGTTTTGTGTACATTATCCTCAAAGCTTTTGTACTACAAAAGGATCAGCAAAGGTAGATCATGTATCATTATAAGCTGAGGGAAGACTTGCTTTATTCAGACCACTATTTTTGCCAATATCTGTAACTTAAACTCTTAGAAGAGAGGAATTTTTTAACATCTAGCCACCTTCTTAATAAAGGAGAGGGAGGAAAGTTTTTATGATGCCTCTGAGATCTTTAAGCAAAACTGAAGTGCTTTGATCTTTTTCCAGTTGTAAGCATGTAAGAACTCTAATGAAAGCCCTTCTCAAGGAAAAGAGTTAAGGGGAAAGGCATACATTTCTTTGTAAACCCTGTGACAAGATGAAAACTTTAAGTAGGATACACTTACTTAAACTCCCAGTGTGAAAGTTACCAAATAGCTTTCTGAATTTATTCAGTAGAGTGAAAAAACAATCCAGAGCTCCACAACACAAAACAACTTCCCAAAGACTGATTATTTACAGAGCCACTAATCAAACTTAAGTCAGGAAAGCATGGAAATCAAAGTAACACCTATATTTGTACACTTGTTTGTTTATAAACCCACTATGCTGAAGTTAGTAAATATTTCAGTTCTGCTTTACTTCACCATCAACTGCAAGATTTGTGTAACCAGCTGTTATACAAAGGTGTTACAGGCAAAATCCTGGATAAACACTGAAGACAAAGGCATATAAAGGAAACAACTTTTTCTGTTGAATAAAAGAACCCTCTTGACTAAATTTTATTTTCTTCATTAAAAACAGATATATCCCAGGTAACTTAAAATCATCTTCTGCCCTTTACAGCTTGTGGCACTATTCTTGATTTCAGTGGTCAGATGCACAAAGATCTTTGTTTAACCCGTCAGGTATGACAGAATTTTTAACATGGAAATGCTAAAGCAAATCTTCTGCTTGAACTGAAGATGGACATGAAGCTGGGCCAATGCTTCTATACTGAAATAAACTGAATATTCACCCAGCCAGCTGTTTAGCTGCAGTGTGCAGCTCAAACTGCACAGCAGTATCTTACTGTCTTCAGACCCTGTCAGAAGTTATCTACCCAAGTTAACTTCCCAAAATTTTTTCACAGATTACTGGTCCGTCAGCAAGATGGAACAAGTCCACAGGGCTGGCTAACAGTGAACACAGACACTCCCCACTATCTATCTAATTAGATACCTACACAAGGTACCACAGCACAGAAAGGGAGCTGCAGGTCAGAACTGGGCTGCCTAAACCACTGCTCAGATACCAGTAGCTGCTGCATAAAAACTCAATGAAAAAAATAGACTTAAAATATTTCGGTGTCTATTTGTGCTCATTTTCTAAGGGAAATTAGGTTTCATGCAATCACCTCACTCATCCTTCTGGCTGTCACTGAAATAAATTTCAAACAACTTTAACCAAAGACGACAGGAAGGTATGACACCTCAAAGATACAGAACATCTCAATTTCATAAAAACTGGCTGCTGGGATAAACATCCAGATTAGTTCCACTGGAGAGGAAATGTCTCCAGTGTGAAGACAGGTTTTACTTGTGTGCTTCACTACCTTGCAAATTAGCAGGTGCTTGACAGCTAGACAGTCAGCTGTACACCCAGCTGGAACCAGGCAGGTATTGCTTCTCACCACCTGGCAATTAGAGGTTAGAGGGAAAACTAGAGGTGTAGGGTAGTGTACAGACACAACAGGATGTGAGGGTCCATTACTTCTGTTGTTCACAACAGAAGGTTTTATTAAGTCTCATTGTGAGCATTAAAAGATTGATTACTACCAACTACAGTTCTTCAAAACGTGTCATCTACACATACATGCAGATTTTGGCCATCTGGCCACACACAAGGCCAGAGCCCATCCTCAGACATAGACATGTTCAGACCTTTCAGTCAGCTATCCAGAGACTGCACTGCAGGACTACCGTTGCAATAAACATACACCAGAAAATGCTTCTGAGCCAAGCACTCCAGTTACAGGTACTTCACACGAATGAGTCTCAACATTTCTTCTTTAGAACCAATATTAACATCAGCAAATTGTTTGAAGGTAATACTTAAAGGGTCAGGGGTAGGGGCTCAGCAGAGACTAAATGCTTTCAGTAAGACCCACATACAACTTGTGCTCCAGAAGTGTCTGAAATCAGAGGCAGTTAAAACATTGCGCACGAGTAGTCATTTCACCACTTTCCATCCATTTCAGCACACCATGTACAGAAATAGTCTTATATATTTTTTGCTTCAAATTAAACTTGCAAATGTTCCTGTGGTCTTGCCACAACTAAAGCAGAGACTGAAGAGGCAGCAGATGCAACTCTTTTGCACAAAGTGTGCAGTCACCCTTTCATGATTATAAGGTAACACTTAGCACAGGGATGCTCACACAGAAGAACAACCTGCCAGCACACAGGCAGACAGACCTGTTGATCAGAAAACAGCTCATGACTGGCTAGAGGCCTAGCAATATCAGGCTCCAGAACCCTGCAAGCAAAATAATAATTGCATTTCTGTAGGAGGAGCATACATGGCTACAAGAAAAAAAACACACCAAACCCACAAAAGTGAAGTTACATCTGGGTCATAACAGAAAATAACTTCTAGCATTTGGTAGCATCCAAGGCAACTCGGAAGTTGAGAGCTTAGGAACGCCTGCAGTCCTACATGCTGATGCATCAACTAAGCCCAAAAGAGGAACACCAACACATACCATTAAGGCTTAACAAAACTCCAACTCTTGTGCTGTGTAGTGACCTAAAGCCTACCTGGCCATGTAGACTTTCAGCAATAACTTCAAATTTTTACAACAATCCAGTTTTAAAAAGATGTTTAGTTGCTGTCTTTCGCTACGGCACAAAGTTCAGCTCTATTACTGACATGGAGCCATATGAAGTGCTAATTACAATTAAAAAGATAAATCTGATATAGTATCCAGTAAAAATGACAGACCTCTGCTATGGACTGCATCATAGTAAGTCTGCTGTACTCTTTTTCCAGCATATCCAGCTTTTCCAATTTAGACTGAACATGTGATTGATCAAGAATCCGATCTCTCTCCAACGAACCCTTGAAGGGAGAAGTGAAAAGCAAAAACAACTATAAGCACAATAAAACAAGACCATCTATAGTAAGCCTTATATCTGCTGCACAAGGAGGCTCATGAACAGCACAAAGGAACTACTACTTCCTCAATGTAATTTTAGATGGTGCTATGATCAGGGAGCACCACTGGTCCATCAGTGTTGGGAACCTCACACTCAACCAGATTTGGATGAGACAATTCTGAAGTCCCTCCTCCCTTTGAACCCAACATGGTAGAAAACCCTCATTACTCATTCTTATGGGTTTTTATTTCAGTAATTATTTAACAGACTGAATTAGGCCAGCCACAGAGATCAATGAACAGAGTGCTAGGTGATCCATACTCCTATAAAGCAAAATTCAAGCTTATTTTAAATAAAAGGCAAATCTCAGTCACTGACAGTGGGACAGAAATTTTATCATTATTTCTACACAATCAGTATTTCAGCCCCGGTTTAGCAAAAGCAGTACTAGTAAAGAAAATCCCCAAAGATCTGAGGGGTGTGAACACAAAAGGGAAGGGGTTTTCAGCGGCAGATGGGTATAAAACTAAGGGATAAGTATGAGCTACTGTGGTAAGCCAACTGTGCAGAAGCAAACAATTCTTATTAATATCAGAGCCTGATACTGCCTTAGAGACAGGTGCACAAAGGCAGAAAATACCAGGGTCCTGACAAGACTGGGGAATATAAGTAGGGAAATTATCCACACTTAAGTATATAAAGGCCAGCTAAAACAGACATCCACACTTAAAAGCTATGAAAACTGTAGTAACTACAAAAAATCATGACACAGGGTCATGATTTTTATAATTTAATCTTCAGAACACACCTGTTTCTCCAGCAGATGTGACTTCTCATTTTCTGCATGCTGGATCATTTTTCTCATGTAGTCCAGCTGTTTCTCTAAAAGGCTGCACCGAGACTCAGCAGCTGCCAGCTGAGAAGCCAGTTCTGCAAATAACAGAAGACAGAAAAGTGAAATCATGCACTGCTTGTTCCAGGGATTTTTTTTTATGTTTTCAGGACAGTTCCAAAACAAAGAAAAAAAGGATAATTAAAGAAACTCACAGATTAAGCCTGATGAACCTTTGTATGCATTCAATCCCTAAAACAAAGTGTTTTTAAAATTATTTCTTTGTAATTCCATGTATCACTACAAAGTTAAAGATGCTGAATGATGTAAATTAAAATAGTTTTATGCATTGCTAGAAATCAAGTTTCATCCACACTGTTCTGTACCATCTATATTTGCACACAACCTTGATTTTTCTTTGACACTTCAGTCTTGTCCTGCTCTTTATGTTGCATTTGTTCACTTAGTACTTTTTTGTAGTCTGCAGTTTCTCTGCTGAGGTGTTTTACATTCTCCTCTGCCTGAAGCCGTTCCAACTCCAGTCGATGAATTTTTTCCTGGAGATTCTTCAGAGCAGAAAATATGGCTGTAATTGAACAAGTACCTTGTGTTAGATACCATTAAATCACCTCTTCAAGATAACATTGAACTTGAAACATTTTTAGAGAAGCACGTTATATAAGAAAGTCAGAGTGTTCCTTACCAACATCCAAGAGTACTTCCAGGAATAAAGATCTGCTTCCCTTTAAAACATAACTGATTCTAAAACTAGCCTCAAATAAATAGATGCCCTTGGTCCACACCTTCACTTAAAACATTTGGGAAAGATGCATCCATTTCCCAGAACAAGGAACATAAATATTCTGTAGATGAAGTGTAAACAGTGCATCTTTTGACTCTTTATCAAAAGGAAATGAAAGGTCATAACTAGTTAAAACAGTGACATTTCTCTATATTATTATTCCTCTACAAGTGCATGCTAGCACAAGAAACACACAGACATAATACTCCTAGGAATGGTCACAGAGGAGACTAAAGGTTAGCTATCAGAAGGGCTATAAAAGTTTTTATTTCTCTAGGGGGCAGTTCTGGTTTGATTCTTCTGGTTTTACACTTGTGTTTCCCTCCTCCTCCCCCCACAAGACGTGCATCACCTTTGCGCTGAACAACTTTCCTGTTTTCTGTTCCACTCCCTGCTTTAGCAATCGCTCAACAAAACCTTTATATATTCACTACCACAAAAAGAAAAGCAGTTGTAATAGAACTCACATCACCTTGCAATTAGACCATCTGCTGGTAATCTGGTGTATTACGTCTCTCAGCTGTATTGTTTAATTCTGCAAAGGGAACCATAACCATAAGCCCTTTCCCCTATACAGCCCTGTTAAAGTAAAACACAGGGACATCTGTACAGATAGCTCATATAGCAGACTAATCTGCAAGGTCACACCAGCCCACTCCTTTGTGCTTAAATCCACTCCAGAGAAAGAACACACCTTTATTACAGAGCACAAGAAAAGTCAGGACTGCTTATTTGAGCATCAGATTACAAAAAAAGAAAGGAAGAATAATTATCAGGATGAGTTTTCCAGCATAACAACCCATCAAGTCTTGAAATGCAGAACAGCACATTTAGAGTACACCATTAATAAAAACTACTCGGTTTAAAATACCTGTTACATAAATAAGAAGTGGGTGACAGCAGTCACAGTTAAGGGGAAAGGTAGCCCTGTTTGCAAGATCAGTCACCAACTGTACCCTCCTCTATTTATATTACTGTTGCCAGGATTCAGTTGAAACAGGCATAGCTGAAACTATGAGCAGCTTTGTTACTCTTATCCTTAGAGCTAAATTGAAATTTCTGTATAATAAGGACTAACAAAATACAGCAGTGAAGCAATAAAGGTGAAACCCAAGTAAATGTCAAGTGTTGTTCAGTCATCCTTATTAGATTATTAAAGCCAACTATGTATGCTGAGACTCACACATACACAACAAACAAAATCCAACCCAAATAAGCAGAATTTACTATACTCAATTTCAAGATTTTTCAATATGATTTTTTTTTTAAATTTGGGGGTGGGAGGGGTGGTAAGGACACAAGAACCATCAAACCTATTTTCCCATCTAATTCCTATATCCTTAAACTTACTAAAATGTACACTCCAGAACATTTCTGCATTTTTAAAAGCTATGCAAAAAGAATCATAGAATCATAAAATGGTTTGGGTTGAAAGCAACTTTAAAGATCAACTAGTTTCAGCCCTCCTGCCATGGGCAGGGACATCTTCCACTAGACCAGGGTAAAAAAAAAAAAAAAAAAAAAAAAAAAAAAGATATTGGATCATCTGCCTGTTGGATTTAATTTTCAGTACATATTCGTATTTACTTAAACTTTTTTTGAAAATAGAGACATTTCATACTTTTTAAAAAGATACACACTTTATCAGATTATCTCCCTCCACCTGTACTTATTTCAGAATTGGCAAATTCCCTGCTTGAAAAAAAGCTGCCAAGTGAAAACTTGGAAGTCAAAAGTTTGTCACTAATGCAACACAATTTACAAAATTATGCCTGCATCGGTAATTCACAATTAAGCTCTTTTCTGCATATACAATTTTTTTATCTGTCACAAGGTTCCTTTAGTTCTGTATTGACAGCACTCTCAAAATTGATGGCATTGAGCATGTAAGAACAAATACTGCATTTTAAACAGCACTTCAAGAATTGGGATTTCATCTACTAGATCATTAACACAGAAGTCTCCAGTAACTCAGACATGAATTATATTATTGGAATAAGGACTTGAGGCTGTCATGCTGATTTTTTTACTTAAAGTAGTATTAGGATTCATCCTAAATCTTTCTGGAGATGAACACCAGGACCTGAGTGGGAAAGGGGAGAAGGAATAGCCTAGTAACAAGAGTAAGTGGGAGTAAAATCACCTCCCTTTTTGGTGGTGTGAGCATTCGGTTCAGCACTATGATGAACTCTTTTCTGTATCCTCTAAATCTTCACTAATACTCTCATCACACCCTTTGTCCATGATAAGCCTTCTCATTTCAACCAAACCTCTCTTTTGCTTCAAACCCTTCTGGTGACTAAAGGCTCCTTATTTCAAAGGCAGCTGTGAACTCAGGAGAGGAAAGATTGAGGGAGAAAAGGACTGAAGAAGGGAAAAAGAAAACATGTCAGGACTATTTCACAAAGTACTCAGCCAATATCACAGCTCTCTATTACTGAAGAGGAGCATCTTTCTCCAGCTGTAAGATGACCTTTTTTCACTAGGTATTCCTCAAAGAGAAGTGCAAAGGACCTACAAAACAGGTGACTAGCACATCACTGGGAAGTGATAAAAGGATAAAAAGAATGCAGCCTTTGTAGATGTGGACCTACAGTATTTCACCACATGACTTGGAAACAGGTAAGAAAAAAACTTTCCTGAACTATTACCTCTGCTGTTGCTTTCAGGATATGGAATTACTGGTTTCCGTGGGGAGCGCAGCAAATCTGAATTAATAAATGGCTTGTACTTTGGATATTCTATAAATGAAGTTGCAGAGAGTCCATCTGTGGCTGACGCAGAGTTGCAAGTTTTGTGCAGATCATCCTAAAGACAAAATAAAGCTGTTATTCGGTGCATTTGTTTCTCTGTTCACAACAACAAAAAGGTAGAATCTGATTAGATGAGGTATAGAAGTACTGCTGCAGGAGACTAATACCTCAAAAGCTGTATTTCCTTCCCTACAGCCCTAGGCTGTGTCATTTTTACACCCAACTCCCCTCCACTAAAACAGAATTGGAAATAGAATGTCTTTCCCATCCTAGTTTCCGCTTTTCCACTTTTGTTTTCTACTTACTCATACCATCTCTTGCTTATTGTGAGAGGGTAATACACAACCAGTTGGAAAATAGCCACTTTCTTAACTACTGATTATACTTACAGCACGTGGGCCACCTTACCAAAGTGGCCAAACCTGATAAAGGACACCCAGGACCACTCCTGTAACATAACAGCTGTTAGATGAGGGGGACACACCCTCTACTCACCCCACCCTCCCAGCTGCACAGTCCCAACCACTTCCCCACTGGCTTCAATTCATCCTTCCATGAACAGACTGAACCTCACCAGCAGGCCCATCTAGATGACTTTACGCTCCACCTGATTAGTGATATCAGCACAAGAAAAGCAGCAGCAGATCATGGCCAGCAAGGTTCCTCTGCCTCTGAGCAGCAGCATACTGTTAGATCAGCTTCAGACTGTTCTCAAAAACACGGCCAGAGACCACAGATTTCCCAGCACTCTACATCAACTTTCCAAACATTTGCTGTGGTTTGGATGTTGCAATGACCAGAGGGGACCACCTAGGTGAGAACATGCTATGCATTCGAGATACCATTAAACCATGTGCAGAAATTCTAACACAATTCTTCTAAGCAAAATGGCCACGGCACTTATTATTCTGTGTTTATGGTTTTGACTCAAAAACTGGCTACCTAGCCTAAGCTTTCTGATTTGTGTATATGAATTAAATGAAATATGAATGCTTATTTTTAACATGCAAGAGTAATTTCTCTCAACTGTACCCACCACTAAACATTTCAGTAACAGTATTTGAAGATAACCTAAGAGAAGTGGGCTGCAGGCAGATGCAATGCTCCTACAAGAATTTACTTCACTAAAATGTCAACTGAGCAATTGCTGATCTTGGCAGGGGTTTTTTAAGCTTTTGCAAATACCAATTATTTGGAGCATATTGTGACCTAAATTAAAATACAGCAAGTATTCATGCAAGTATCTCATAGCAAATTAAACAACAGGCCAAAACCCATTAGGAAGAAGAAAAATAATACAAATTTTCTTATTCTTTTTCCCCTGTAAGTTATTTAAAGCCTATACACAGCTAATTTACTCTTCTAAATGAAGTGATTCACTGTGGACATGAAAATTAGGACCCTAAGTACTCTGAATGTATCAATCAGCGTTTCTAAACAGTTTTATGAATGCTTTACAGTTTGCATTTATAACATTTCCTACACAACATAATTGCTTTTCTTGGAATAACTGCATTTGCACAAGAACTTTTGCTACCACTGAAAGACAATTAAAACACTAATCCCCAATTAAGATTATATTAATAAAACTATTTTTAAACAGGTTTTTGTATACATGCATATACACAGTTTTATACTCAGCAGCCACACTGATCTAACATGTGAATTTAAAACCAAATGAAAGCCTGTTAGGTGCTACCATCAAGACCTAAACCTCAATCATACAAAAATACCATTCGTGTTACAGGTTGTTGAACCGAGGAACACAGAATAAGAAGTCCAAATAATGAAGTAAAAATGAACCAAGCAAAACAAAGTACTTCATGCAGCAGTCAATAGAATAACAGCATCAACGTAAACCACAGCAACCCAAATGACAGTAACTATTGATTCAAAAAATCAATATACTATCTGCTATTGATTCAAACCAAAGGTATCCCATGAAACAGTCAAAAGAAAAGGTGAATCAGTTTGAAATCAAAGTAAGGCTGCCAGCATCACAATTTTCCTAGATATCTTTATGTTTCACATGTAAAGTCTTGTCTGTGAATTAAAAATAACTACATAAAAACCCCAAACTACAGGAGGTTTTTTATTTGTTTTTACTGTTGTAAGTAACATTTTTCTAGCCAACAGCAGACTAACTTAAAGTTAGTCTTAAAACTAGCACACTCAAAAACTTGAACTCCAAGTTACACAAAGCAAAACAAATACAGACTTTCCATCAGTTGCACGTCTTCTAAGTTTCTCCCAGATGCAGGGTACAGGCACTAATTTGAATAGTATAATAGTCAGTACAGATTATCTTCTTGAAGTAAATACTGAAAAAATTGTGCTGAAATACCGTCTATTGTATAAGCAGCTGTTCTTTGCTTCAGTATAAATAATCACTTCCTACCAAGAATATTTTCCTTATATGTTTAAGCAAAAGACTGGTTTATATTCAATTTCACGAATAGTGACTTCTAAATAACCTGAGTGAAAAAAATGAGAAAGTTTACAACAGCATCAAGGAATTTCCCATCACAAATCTCAGACTCAAATATCACACTAATTCTCCGCTCCTCTCCTCAATTTCATGCAAGTCATTAAAAAGTTTGTTTCTGCTCTTGGAAATTCTCACAGGGATCATCATGCTGTGATGCTCAGAAAAATCCTGAAGCATAAAAGAACAACAACAACAAAAAACCATAAAAAATCCATATGGAAATCAGAAACTATATATTTGTTCTGAACCTCAGTTAGGCCATATTTGCTAACTACATATTCTCCCCTCATTCTGTACTCTCTGTAGTACTTCCTTAAGCCACACTAAAGCCTCATAATAGTTAACGCAGAAGCTTAGCAGTTTGACAAGGAGCTAAACCCACCAACATTATGTAATAGTAACAAGCTGCGCACATTTAACCTTCACAGGTTGCAGGACACTACCCTCCAAACCCCATTGCAGCTACCATTGCTTACTCAAGCACAAAAAAGGGAACATTAAAAACACAGAGCAAGGATAACTTCACACACCAGTAGCATGCAGTGACCTCCTGAAGCTCCCAAAGGCTAAACACCATGGATAAAAGGGAAAACAAACAAACAAAAAGAACAACAAAACCCATCTATAATGTCATATGGAAAGTTTTAAAATAAGAATCCTCAACTTGGAGCATTGATACACTTTTCAAACCTAGTAACTCATAGATGGTAAAAATGAGCCACCAGTACATTGTTACTTCTCTGTTACAGTAAAGAAATAAGGTACACCATGGAAAACTTTCCAGAATGCTATTAATCTCAGTGGTATACCAAAAGTTTAAGAAAAAAAAAGCTCTATATTTTTCTCACTAAACAGAATTTGGCTAGATCTCTAAACAGCAAAAAATAACAATGATTTATAAACAAACTGTAGAACCAAAGAGGCAGAAAAATGAAGAAAATCTCTCAGGCACTAACTGCAGCAAAAAACCATGAACTCACCAAGTCAGTATCTTTGGTACTAGCCCTTTGGCACTGGGAAAAGGGACTAAATTAGAGTGGGTGCATTGCAAGTTCTTATATGGGTGCTCAGAACAGAAAAAGAATAAGAGAAAAAAAAATAAGCTTTGTAATGGTTTAAATGACAGCCAGTGGTCCTAATGCTCATCTTAATTTTCCCATATTTCAGCTTTTTTTTTTTTTTTTTTTTTTTTTTATCTAGAGACTGGGAAAAAAAAACAGAATGAGCAGGTATTAAGTTCACTGAGCATAAAACATCCAAGTACCCAGTTACTGAAACTTTCAGAACAGCCATTTTGGAAACACAACCCCAGTTAGCAGCCTGCCCTCATCCCTCAGTACCATTACTGGGAGAGCAGGGAAGGAGAACAGCCCCTATCACCCAGAGATTAAGCTTAAGTGCTATCTGTGCCTGCCTGATACTGACTGTGTCAGGAGTGCTCTAAATTTAAATAACATCTCTAGTTAAAAGCAGATATCAAAAAGCTAGCTTAGTCAAGCCATTACATCAAATAGTGAAAAAAATAACATTGGCACAATACAGTCTTTTTTGGTTAAGTTTCTACTGCAGTGTGCCAGGCACGTTAAAAGCAACTATTTTCAAAGTTCAGAAAATATAAAGTTTGCTTTTTTCCTTTTTTCAACACAAAGAGTCTTAGGTGGGCAACTTTTTTCCTACAGGTTTTGTTTTACTAACTAAATTAAACTGCCTACATTAATCTACTTTAAACTAGTTTTCTGAGATCCTTCTTTATGCATGCTAAAAAAAAACACCAGTCAGGAAGTATATAGGAGTCCTCAAATTACTCTGTCACCACTCTTGCTGGTGCAGGCGTAAGTGTGGGACCACACTGTAGAAGAGACACTCAACAGAGAACGCAGACTGGGTGCTCACCGTGAAGCTAGTGAGACCCCAAACCATGAATCCTCAACAAGATACATCTTGCACACCATCATGCTGCCTCTTTTTCACATCTCTATTCCTCCAAAGCATGCAGAAGACACAGCTACTCACAAAAAAACCCAACCTCAAAGTCACCCGACTTTAGAGAGCTACAAACATCAAGCCAAAATGTCATACAAGAAACCCAACTGGAAGCTTCTGTTTCAGGTGAAGATCTGGCAGGCAGCTTCCATCCACCCAGCTCAGCTCTGCCCGCTGTGCTTACGCCAGCCAAGCCTCTGCTTCTTCATGTCACCAGCAGAGACACGGGTCCTACGTTCAGCACCTTGAGAGGGACGCGAATGAGGAAATTCTGGTCCCCTGCGTGCAACCACCTACGTCTTACCTCCATATCTGCCAGGTGGTCACACTCACGCCTAAGGATACAGGTACACACTGAAGTTAAAAGTCAGCTTAAGGCAGCAATTTCATTTTACAAACAGAAACAACCAGAGCCTAAATCTATTACCAGCTCTCCCATGGGAGGCAACGGCTTGCTGTCATAGCGTAGCTGACCCGTAATTGCACAATTACACGGTTTAATTGCGCCTCGCCTGTCTTTGGAATAGGCGCTTTCAAAGTCATGACCCCAATTTTTTTCTGAAAACAAACGGAATTACATTTTATTCCCATTCGTTTACAAATATGCTCTCCAGACACTAGCACGAGGACAGTAAGATGGCTGACTTAAACAGCAGGATACCTTTATCCTTTTCTGCCACTTTCATAACATATCTGTGCCTACAGGATGGTTCGAATACAGGTACGCTGCATTTAAAAGACAAGACACCTTCCCCCATCCACGCTGCTGCCGGCACGTCGGGGGAGGACAAGCCGCCCGCCCGCTGCCCCCGGAGCCCGCCGCGGCCCCGCTCCCG
>NW_020799091.1:10854305-10893179 GCF_003259725.1 Athene cunicularia | reverse complement strand
CGCGGGGAGGCAGCCGCCGGCCCGGCGGGACGCCCCTCAGGCAGCGCCCGGCGGGGGACCGGCCGCGGAGCGCCGGGTGAGGTCGGTTTGAGGGTTTCGGCAAAGGGCAGTAACGCCGCTCTTCTCTCCCCAGGAGTGTCGGATCGCCCACCCCATCGTGAAATGCACTTACTGCCGGTCGGAGTTTCAGCAGGAGAGGTAGGGGAGGGTCCCGCCTCGCCCTGTGCGTGACCTGCTGAAGTCCTGCCGCAGGCGGTCGGTGGACCTGCAGAAGGGACGGCTGTTCCACGGGCGTAACCGTTTGTAACGGCAGAAACTCACACCGCTGGAGATACTAAAGAGGGCAGAACCGCAGTAAAATAACCTGCCTGCTCTGGCGACACGAGTGTGTCGCATAAACGCAGTACGATGTTAGATTTGTTGGCTTATCGTTAACTGCTTACCACAGCGTGTGTTTGCATGTGTGTTTTCCAGTAATTGCATGGCAAAGAATTTCAAGGTGTGTGTTTGTCGCTGAATTCAACATTATGCAATTTTATCTTTAGCAAAACTAATACGATATGCAAGAAATGTGCCCAAAACGTGAAGCAGTTTGGAACGGTGAGTAGGCTCTTAGTTCTAAACGTTGAAGTTAAGTTCATTCACGTTTTAAATTTGAAAAAAGTTCTCTGGCAACTAATCTTACTTTCTTTTTGGGGAAAAAACATTACCTTTCGGAAAGGTGATGAAAAATACTGGCTGCTCTTGGTTTCCTTTATGGCTTAACGTTTTGTTTTTCAAATTGAAATTTATCATGTTTATGTTGTAGCTTAACAGTTACAAATAACTGCACTATAGCTGTTCATAGCAAAACTGATACTATTTCACTTTGTGCCTGTAACGTTATTCCTTGCATATTCTCATGAACAGACACTTGATGGCAGAAAGAATGTTAGCTGTCTGTGGTTTTTAATGAGTGGTAAATGTGAAAATCTAGTAATACCATATACTTTCTATTATGGAAGCCTTAAAAATTTTAAATGCATGTTAATCGTGTTAAGCTATTAAGCAGAAAAGATTTTGAGTATTAGCTGTATCCATGTTATTTCGCATTTTCTCATCTTGAATTTCAGATTCAGTCCTGTTAGGAAAATCTTTAATATATGAATATACACATAGTATTTGAACACCCCACAGATACTAGTTTAAAGAAGGTATAATCTTGTGAAACAGAAGCGTATAATCTCTATATGCTTGACATAAACCACATTAGATGAAATTCAGCTTATTTGAGAAATGTGGCAGCTGTCTGTGTATAGTCAGGTGTTTTGTGAATGTAAATGTAAACTGAACAAAATACATTCTTTGAAAAGCTTAAAATGTAGCAAAATGAGGTGTGAGATAGATCAACAATGGTTTTTCAGTAGCTCATCAGAAAATGGAACTGCATTGAAGATCATCAAACATTTCTAACCTATGAAAACTGGCAGCAATTTTATTTTCCAGCAGCATATTATTCTAGTTGAGTGTATGAT
This sequence comes from Athene cunicularia, assembly GCF_003259725.1. Classification (NCBI taxonomy): domain Eukaryota; kingdom Metazoa; phylum Chordata; class Aves; order Strigiformes; family Strigidae; genus Athene; species Athene cunicularia. The sequence continues at coordinate 10,891,665 of NW_020799091.1, read as the reverse complement.
ATAAAAGTTGATAACCTGACCTGATGGTATCTGAAGTTTGTGGCTTGTTGTGTTGTTTTTTTGTTTTTTTCCTAAGTGTCCTGCAGAATTGCAGGTTACAAATCTTGGATCTGTAGGGTTATCAAATCTGTGAGTAGGACAAGTGACAGGGATGTTTTCAGAAACTTTCAATCTAAAAAAAATTACTTTTATTACTCTTTTTAAAATTTTTAAGTAATTTTTTTAGTCATGTAGTAAAATAAGGAAAAGACATCATATTTTTAAAAAATAAGAGGCAGGTATAGAGGTGAGCAATCACATTGTCTGGGTTTTTTTTCCATTGAATTATGGATTTTCATGGAAAGTCAATAGAAGTGGTAGGAAAAAGGTTCTTTAAGATAGGTTATATGAAGCCCTAGTAGTTTAAAAGCATCGTGTGATTTTTAAATACCTGTGTTCATTACAGAAACTGTAAATGTATTAACTTCAGTTCAACTTGCCTGTTTTTCAGCCCAAGCCTTGTCAGTATTGTAACATTATTGCAGCATTTATTGGCACAAAATGTCAGCGTTGCACCAACTCGGAGAAGAAGTACGGCCCACCTCAGACATGTGAACAGTGCAAACAGCAGTGTGCTTTTGATCGAAAAGAGGAGGGAAGAAGGAAGGTAGGCTTTGTTCCACAGCTGTGGAACGGACAGTGTTCCTCCTTCATAAGAGAAAGGTTAACAGGAATGTTTCTTAAGTTCACTAATACTAGGTTAAAGTTGCTGTGCTTTACAATATTTGATTTAAACTTTCCAACTTGCAGTTGTTATGTTAGCTGCTGGGTTAACTTTAAGTTAAATCACTCTTTTTAAAAATAAGCATAAGCTAACAGTTCTAGCTGGGGAACAGAGGTTAAGCAGCTGAACAGTTCCTGGTGCTTTGATTTTTCGGATCTTTTTAATTCTTCTATCTGATGGCTCATACATATCTCCAGAACTTGAATCTTTACCTCTTCTGATTTGCCTACTTTGCCTCAAAGTAAGCATCAGAGAGGTAGACTGCTCTGAGCAGCCCTCTGTGTTCTGTTTTCTTAAATAGCTTTGGTGAGTGCCATTTCTCATTCCAGAAGGTGCTGAGGAAATGACCTCAAAAGTCTCTTGCCTGAAGGCAAGAGTAATGCTGGTTTCATAGAAGAGTTTACTTGCTACATGTAACACATTGGTTGGACATCTTGATTCTGTCTGGAATATGATGAGTTAAGAGAGGGTACGTGGTATCTAAACTAAAAATGATTTGTCCTTTTAAAAAGTTTTTGTCACTTCTGTGATATAGAGCAAGTCCAACATTTGATAAGACTACTCTCTGGCATAACTTTAAATGACAAAAAGAAATGGAATAATACTCACTTCACTAAAGGATAACATGGATATGGTAGTGCTGCTTCTTACCAAAGAGATGTCTGCATTTTTCCCAAAGATACCAGATGAAGAGAAACAAATTTTTCTTGCAAATATTGAAATACATCTTTCTAGTGCAAGTATACTTGGAAAAAAACCCTGCTATGAATTATTTTCCAACAGGTTGATGGGAAGTTGTTGTGTTGGCTCTGTACGCTGTCCTACAAGAGAGTGCTACAGAAGACAAAAGAACAGAGGAAGAGCCTAGGATCTTCACATTCTAACTCCTCATCCTCATCTCTTACTGAGAAAGACCAGCATCATTCAAAACACCACCACCACCATCACCACCACCATCATCGTCACAGCAGCAGTCATCATAAGTAAGTATTTCAAAATTTCAGTGTAGCTGTTGGTACCTCGTCTTCTTCCGTGTTCTGTTAGTACTGAGATCAAATCAAAGGAAATAAGAAATGTTGATTAAAACATGGCATCAAAAGCAGTAGCAGAATCTTGTTCTTCTATGGTCTGTCAAGATCCTTGTATTCTTACAGTCTGGATAAAGGGAGGTCAGCAAAAAGCAGTTCTTGGAGATCATCAAACTAGCCAATGTTAAAATTGGTAAGAAGTTTAGAAAAGAAACCCATGAAATGGCTACAGAAACAAGTTGGTGATAAACTTGAATTTGGCTTTCTAAGCAGTAACTGCTGTGTGATAGCTGCTGTTTCACATGCATTTACCAAGGGTTAGAAGGTGTGTGTTAGCAGTGAGCACAGAACAGCTGCTTCTCTTAGAATCCCCACTCTAACTTCATCCTGACTTGTTCGTGTGCACATACTTGCAGTTAAATGGAGCAGCAGAAGCAACGATATGGGTTCATCCTCAGTCTAGGACCAGTTTGTGTATCTCCTGATTTTTATAATCAAATCTTGCTGGAATAGGCAGGTTGTGAGTAGCTGTGTTGCAGATGTAGGGAAATAACACTGTCAGTTTAGTTACTGGCACTGATAACGTTTCACACAGTTTTGTCCCATCTTCTGCAGCTTTTCTCAGCATGCCATCTCTGGCCATGGCACACGCAGTGTACCAACCTTAGTGTATGTACACAGTTTGTTTAGTCATAAATCCTAGAAATTATTTCATTTTATGCCAGTATAATTGTAGTAATGATTTTTATTTTCATTGGTAGGCTTATGGCACCATAACTTTAGAACTACTTATTTTTGTGTTAGATAGTAAATACTGCGGCTGCAGTGGTAATGACCGTGACCCCAGACACAAACACTTTCATTCTAAACTTCACTTTTCTAGTGCTTATAATTTTCCATTTTGACTGAAACTTGCCTGACTAAGTGTAACTTAAGCATAGAAGCAAAATAAGGTGGAATGATAGTGGGAATGAGGATAAGAGCAATGCACATACTTTCACTTAAAAAAAAAGGAGAAAAATAAGATTATGGGGTTTTTTAGGAGTTTGAAGAAAAAATATTCTTGTGATGCAGAATTATTGTACTGTTCCTGTTCTTTCAAATCTCTGATGAAAATTGAGTTACAATAAGCTAAATTTAATTTAATGCATGTGGCAGAGATATAGTAAGGATTAAATAAAAAAAAGTTAGCTCTTTACTACAGAATAGAGCTTCTAGCATACTCAAGAGTTACAAAAGTAAACATCTCTCTACAAAGATTACAATGTTTCTGCTTTGGTATTTTTTCTGTATGCTGCCATGCATTACATACATTGCTTCTGGTCCAATAAATACAACTTTTTCCCTGTCCATTTCAGTTATTGTTAAAATGAGACAATAGATACATTGAGGTAGAAATACTGTTTCGGTGAACTGTTTCATTCGGTGCAGTCTTCTACATTGTACCATTTCTGTATCAATGGTATTTATTAGTTGCTTTTGGAATTACTGAAAACAAATGTTTAGAGCTGAGAAGCAGTTGTTTTCAGGGATCCAAAAGTTAACTTTGCTCTTATGCCACCACATAAGCACCACTTCAGGCAATGTTCATATGGCAGTATGGGAATCCCAGGAATGCTGCTTTAGACCAGCTTGCTGAGTACAAGATTAGCAATATAAAGTTCACCAAATTTGGGAAGTACCAGCAAAAAGGTTTAGCCTTCAGTCTTGAAGCTTACACCTCATGTTTTAAATAGTGTAAACATTTTGCCAAGAAATATTTTTATAGCATCCTGATATATATTGGTCATTAATATGAGAGATAATATGACTGTCCAGCTGAAAATTTGTAATTGTTAACTTTATTTAAAAAAGGGGGGGAGGGGGATTTTTCTCAAGTGCAGATACCATTTAATAAAATTGGAACTAATGGCATGTTTGGTCAGTTACCAAGTACATTTCATGTATTTCAGAATCAGCAGTCTGAGTCCAGAACAAGATCAGGGACTATGGAAACAGAGGTAAATATGATATTATTTATTAATTTCCTTTTACTTTATCTTGCAGTTTTCATTTAAAGGACTTTTTTTTTCTTGTATTTCTGGCTAGTCTGTAGCATTCCAGCTAGGAGCATAAGTTAGTTATTTTACATGTACCAAATGGTGATATTAGAGAGTTATATAGTATGAGGCTTTAGGTTTACATTTTGTTTGATTTCAGCCATAAATCCTCTGCAGCTATTCAGAATGAAACTCCAAAGAAAAAACCCAAACTGGAATCCAAGCCATCAAATGGAGATAGGTAAAGTTATATTTTTGTAAAGCTGAGCCATTTCAACCAGTTAGAGCACTGATTTGTGGCCAGTTGCTTCTTTTTTTCTTTTTTTTTTTTTTTTTTTGAAACTGTTGTCCAGCCAGCCAGATTACTGGGTGGCATCTGAGTGCTGTCACTCAACTAAATGACTTCATTAGCAGAAAACTGGCACTGTTTTCCTGCTTTTAGGCTGTTTGGGGCAAAATTAAAGAAAGCTTATGTACAAGGCAACAGTTGTCAGTGAAACAGTATTCCCTGACATTGGTGTTTTGTTGTTTAGATGCAGGGTTGAACCTGCTGCTTTAAGCTTATCTAGTATCTAGAGAAGTCTTTTAAACCTTAATGTGTGAGACTGAATCTTTATTCTGTCTCTGGCCAAACAGTTGGAATAAAAGTAAAAGTGGCTGCTTCAGTCAAAAAGTATTTGTCCCCCTCAAAGCTAATACTTAATTATATTTCTGCAGGTGTATGTAATGTGTGCCATTAGTAAGGTAATTTGCCAGTTGCATCCATTTCTGTCAGGTACATACTTTTTTTTTGCATTAGTCCTTAAGGATGTTTGTGGAATTATTAATTATCCAATTTGAAAATTTTAAAAAAGTACTGTTTTTTTCTGTTCATGTCATAAGTAACTATTGTTTTTTATTTTTAGTAGCTCTATAAATCAGTCAGCAGACAGTGGAGGAACGGACAACTTTGTCCTCATAAGTCAGCTGAAAGAAGAAGTAATGTCACTTAAACGACTTCTGCAGCAAAGAGATCAGACTATTTTAGAAAAAGATAAAAAGGTAAAAGTTGCACCTGCTTATAATTTTATAATTATAAAGAACTTTATAATTTTGTTTTCCATTTTGTAGACTCTTAACACTGTCGCAATGGTGAGATAAAACAAAAATCAGGTAAAATGCTTTTATATGGCAGCTAATCAGATCTTAACCATTTAAAAGACAAGTTTGGGACCTTTGTATTCTGAATATATTTTGGCTCTAAGTCAGTGAAATTAATCTTAACCTCATTTCAGCAATCTAGAAGTAGCCACCTGTTTTACTGTTAATCAGGCTGTGTGCGACAGGTGATGGATAAAATGCCAGACAGTGGTTTGTACATATTACATACTCTAGACTGTGTCACAGCAAAGATCCCAGATACCTGTATAGGGCTGATGGGCACACAAAATAGGAAGATTAAGAGTAGTAACCATTCTGAGTTTAGCATAGTTTCTAGTTATTTTTAAACTAAAGCAATCATAGCCATCATTTATGAGTTGGTGTCCAAATTTACATGTGCAGTGTATGAAAATTAAGTGTTTTGATTTTAAAAAATTGGTAGCATATGTGTAGTATAGGTTATCAAGTCTGTGGATGGTCCAGAGCCTAGAAGAAAAGCTTGGATTAGATGCCTGGCAGTTAACAAAATTTAAGTGAAATAGGCCTGAATGGCTGCATGAGACAGGAGATTCACCCTTTAAACAACCTAATGAATAAGAAGAAAAGAGAAATAACTACAAATACCTACTTTGCTCTTCCTTTATTAGAGCTTATTTCTCTGCTGTCTGATTAACTAGATGCTTTTAAGACACTGTAATGGTTGCTCTAGAATGTCTGTTTGGAATTGAGTAGGTTATGGAATTGTATTAAAAATAAATTTACTGTATTTTCAAATAAAATTCTGATTATAGATCACAGTGGCCTATCAGAACATTGATGGTTAAGAAAGGCTCATTGTTCTTGAAAGGAAAATGCTTCCACTTTTAAACCATAGTTCAGTATCTTCATTTTTGTATTTAAACATGTTTTATAAAGGATATTGAACCCTTTTTTGTTTATATCACTGTTTTAATACCTTTAGTGTCAGGAGTAGTTGCTATTTCAAGCCTTTAAGTGAAAGAGATGAACAGTCTGTGGTGGATTCTCTTCAAGTATTTTCTTCAAAGGACAGACATTAAGGCCCTGATCTCTCTCCTATAAAGCCAGTAGAAGATCCTGAGTCAGTAGGAAATTCACTTATCTTTTTTTTATAGTTGATCTATTGGGCAAAACTAACAAAAGGGTTAAGTAAGGAAATGTCACCTACTTCTGCGTAACCACTGCAGTAACGTGTTTTGTGCTGTTACCATAGGGGGAGGATCTAATAATTTTAATATCCCCCCTGCTAAACCTATATATTTGACCTCGGAGTTCTTTTGAACTTGAAGCCTCCTTCAGGCATGAATTACTTTCAGAATGTCACTTACTTTCTTCAGGTGCTGCACAGGGGAGAAAAGCTGAACACTATCATACAGTGTTTGCATAGCTGAAAAATTTACAACAAATGAGGGCACTGTAGATTATTTTTGACTCGGGGATAGTAAATGTAAAGACTGAGATAAAAGCCTGAGCCAGACCTGTGGAAGATTCATGTTAAGACCTTGCCCCAAGATTTACATAGAGACAGCATTTGAACAGTGGGGAGTGCTCCTAAAGAAAAACCTCTGACACGTATAACGTATGGCAACAAAACCAGCTTGATATACCAGCTTTATAGACAATCCTCATTCATAATTTTTCATTACGAGTAAAGATCTCAGCCACGTCATTACCAGTGCTTATTGTTTGCAGTACTAGCCTTGTTTTACTTTCTGGACAAAATGTTAGACACCATGGCACTTCTGTGGGGTCCTGAGATTTGATCATTAGGAAGGGACCACAGTTTGCTGAATGTTCACAGGTAGCGTGTTTGCTCATCTAGTTGCATACTTTACTGTGGTGCAATACTACCACTGGTTGTTTTGATATTTAGTTTGTGGTACGTGTTTTTTGTACTGGATCCCCTGGAATTTACAACAGCTGTAAAGTAACCTTGAGTCTGTGTACAGCAAGGTATATATCTGATATATCAGCTTGGTTTCAGTTGGGATAGAGCTAATTTTCCTTCTTAGTAGCTAGAACAGTGCTCTGGTTTGGATTCCGTATGGGATTTGGTATGAGAAGGATGTTGATAATACCCTGATGTTTTGAGTTGTTGCTAAGAAATCAAGGACTTTTCAACTTCCCACGTCCTGCTAGTGTGCAGGTGCACAAGAAGCTGGGAGGGAGCAGAGCCAGAGCAATGGACCCAAACTGGCCAGTGAAATATTCCATATCATGTAATGTCATGCTCAGTATATAGAGGAGGGTTGGTGGGGAAGCTGGCTCTTCTGGGACAGCAGTTTTGGGATTTTCTCTTTGGGATTGCTAGTGGGGAACAGGCTGGGCATCCATTGGCAGGTCATGAGCAATCGTGTTGTGCATCCCTTGTTTAGATATTCTATTATTACTATTATTTTTAAAATTTTATTTCAATTATTAGATTGTTTTTATCTCAACCTACAAATGTCCTTACCTTGACCCCTCCAATTCTCTCCCCATCCCCTGGGCTGGGGTGGGTGAGCAGGCAGGTGTGTGGTGTTTGGCTGCCCACTGTGTTTAAACCACGACAGTATCCATGTATCAAGATATTTGCACTTTATTTAGGACCCTTTGATTGACAGTTCTTTTGAATCGCTTGTTTCACTACTTGTGATTTCACACATACTAAGGTCGGTAGTAGAAGTCTTGGTAGTAGTTTTAGGAATGTATGTCCTGGTTTGTTGTAGTGGGCTTTGCTAGCAAAGAGGCTTAATTTCCTGATAAATCCAAATTGAACAAAGAGGTTCAAAATAGCCAGCTGAATCTGGGATGCTTTGAGGAACTAAACTTTTTCAATAAATTGTTCCTAAAACTTCTGGGTCTGTATACAACAAACTGTTAGTAGTTAATCCAGCTGCACATGCTTCCCTAGGAAGCATTCAGCTGCTCAGGTAGAAGCATATATCACCATTGAGAAACACCTGCCTTGGTGTATGTCATCTGGATCTCTGCCTGTCTTGGGAGAGACCCAGTGGCAGCAGTACTATACCATACACTCGGAATTAAATCATAACTCATTTTAATTGCACATTTCTAGTAACACAGTTCATTTAATTCACTCTTGTGGAATGAGAAGCAGTGAAACTCTGGAATATACACTTTGATAAGGACAAATTGTGGTATAAAAGGACACAAAGGAATCCTTTCTGTTGTCTTTGTATGGAAGACTTTTCGTACGTTACCATACCATATTACTGAAGACACATAACTGAAGACTGTAGTAAGTATCTCACAGTCGAAAGAGCCGCTAAGATTATAAATCATTAGTCTTGTATTTAATTTTTTTTTTGAGGGTTAACTTTCTTTATACAAAACTCTGAGCAAAAAATATGGTTATATAAGTACAGTTGTTTTCTTAATATAAACCAGACATACTTTTCAAGCTGCTACTTTGGTGCTGAGCCATCAGTACTACAATAGTAAATAAATATAGCAATTCCTGAGGCTTCCGTAAAGATTTCACAGATTGATTAGAAGATGTACACTGTAGCAGTCCAAGGAATCTTCATAGGATTTTTGTTTTCAGTTGACAGAACTGAAGGCTGACTTCCAGTACCAGGAGTCTAACTTGAGGACAAAGATGAACAGTATGGAGAAAGCTCACAAAGAAACTGTGGAACAGTTGCAGGTGAGTAATTGCTATCAATACTTGAGAAATACTTCAGATGGAATTATGTATTTAGTCTGTCCACTCACAACGTTTAAATTTGAATGCATTGTACAGCAGTTCTGCAGTCAACAGACAATCTCCATGTGAATTAAACTCACTGAATTACTTTCTAACTTTAAGAGGTAGAGGCTTACCTCGCATGCTTTCTCAAAGGTTATGTTATTTTTTTGTCTGTTCTCTGATATTTAATCAGTTGTCAGTGTGCTATGAATATGATTTAAGGGCTCAGCATTCACACAATTGACAATTAAACGTCTCTCGTTAAAGCATACTTTATCAGGAAGAAAGCCTGAATTATTTGCCTTGTAAATCACAGATCGAACAGATCCTTGGTCCCATACCTCAGATACTAAATTTTGTATAGAGGAAATGTGGTTACCTTTTCTGTTAAAGATGGCATATGTAAAAGGAGTATCAAAAAGCATATACAGATCTTTCAAAAGTGATTGTAATCTTCTTTCAATATTCTCAGCATGTACATTTTGGGAATGTTTCCTAAATGCAATGGGAAATTAGTGCATGACATTACTATCTGAGACATTTCAGTAATTCCTAAAACTTCTTTTATCTGTATTGCAGGCCAAAAACAGAGAACTGCTCAAACAGGTTGCAGCGTTGTCAAAGGGTAAAAAGTTTGATAAAAGTGGGAGCATACTAACGTCTCCTTGAGGAACTGGTTATTTATGGGGTTTGCTACTCAATGTAAATTTGAGTAATTCTGTGAAGCCCTTAAAATCCTGTGTAGTGGAAAAAATATTTTTGCACACCACATTAGTTGGCATGTTTCCTACACGTTTTTATAATTAATATGCAGCTTTTTTTAGTTACTGTTCAGATGAAATACTTCAACTGGCTTGAAGAATGTTTTTATTTTTTTGATATTGGAACTTTTTGCCAGCAATAGTATTAAACAATTGCATAGAGAACATAGCAGTGCTCTCTCTAAAAGGACAACATGCAATAACAAACTAGGTGTACTTTTTACAAAGCAGCAACTGAGTCTTTTAAACTACACTGATTTCAGCCAAAAGTTTATGAACCTGCAGTGACACTGAACACTGGTTTCTGGCAACTGTTCTTTTACTTTGTATCAAAATATAAATTTAGAATGGAAATCATGGTGCTCTCAAGTGAAACTAAAAAAAGGCATATATGTACGTGTAAATACAACTGTAACGGTTATATTCTTAGTTATAACAAGTAATTAGTGTTTTACATTCTTGTGATAGGGAATTACTGAAAGATTATCTATTGTACAGTAACAGAGGCAGTGTGGTTTTTGTAAGATTTACTGTAGATTTTTCTTGCAAGTGCCTTTCTCCAACTGTTTATTTATAGGAATGTTGGTATTTTGTACATAAGGTTTTTAAGTTTTAAAATCATGTTTAATAAATGTTTTATGTAAATATAAATGTGTGTACAGAGTAATCTGAAACAAAGATCAAAGAGGCTAGTGCAGTGCTTGAAGCAGCATTAAGAGCTAGCTAATTGATGGACAGTGAGTATTTGCTTTAGATAACCTTTGTAGCTTGTGTCTGTGAGGTGTAGAATTTTGTTAGTGCTGCTCATGCCAAACACTTCCTGAACAAAAAACAAAATGTTTTTTGCCACACTGGAGTTTAGTGGTTTGTTTATATTTTTTTCCCCATTTGGCACAGCGCTAATTTTAATTCCATAGCAGACATTGTACTCCAAATATTACATCCTTAATTAGTAATATACACCCAAAGTTTTTTAAAAAATATATTCCCCATTGTTTGATTTAATGTACTTAGTTATAATTTATGGTGATTCTTCTTAAAGAATCGCAAGATTCTCATCTCAGAAAAGAGTAGCCAAAACTAATGCTCTTGAAATTAATTAAGGGATTGGATATGGTATCAAGAGTGTGGGTTGTTTTACTTTTTTGGGTAGATTTTGATTCTAAATTACATCAGTTTATCTCTGCTCCTAATGGACATTAGTCATATTCAGAAATTTCTGTTAAACATAATTTAGTATACCCCAAGGTCTCTGTTCAGGAGGGTGAGTTATGAATTGGTGTAAAGTAAAGGAGACTTACATAAGTAAGGGTTTTGTTCAGATCTGGGTACTGACTGGTAACAGGGTAACTGCTTATATTTCAGTAAGCTTAACTGTGTAGAATAAGCTACACACCTTTTAATTAAAGGACTAAAATCTAAAGTTCCTTGGCTGTCCGCCCATGTACTGAACTATGTGAACACCTTTTCAGTAGTTTGAATGAGTTCCGTCAGTGATAGACTACTGAATAATTTGAAAAAAATCACACTATCTTGTTTCATATGGTATATGTGTATTTTTATACCCTAAAATCAACTTTGTATGTTTATAAATGTTCTTCTTTAAACTTGCTAAACTAGGGTAGAGAATGCTGCTATCCTTTGGGATATTTGGGTTATTTTTTTTAACATACAAATTTGACTTTCATTACTTCAGAGTTAGTATTTTGATATTTTTTTTCCTCAGTTGAATGGTGACCCATGTTTGGTGAAATTATTTTTAAAACACAGAAATACATAACAAATTGAAATTTTTGAATTAAGATCACTTTATCTGTTCAAGCTGCAGTAAGGACATTTTAAAGGAACAAACTGAAGTTCTATATTAGAAGCAATTGATCTTATAAATCCCAATCAGAACAATTTTTAGGGGCTTCACAGTGTTTAGTTCTAAAATACCTGTGGCTTTTCTTCCATAATCTAATTTTTAACATGATTTTTTTAAAGTTGTAAACTAGCCAACTGAATCCCAGTCCTGAAAATAGTGTCCTGGAGCTATAGATTATTGACATAATAAACTGATGTTCTTTAAACGTGGATCTGCGAGGAGATTGTTGTACTGTATTGTGCTTTTTATCCTGTTTCCAGATGTTGATTAGCATTGACCAGTAATGGCCATTTTGGCTCAAGTTATTTATGTATTTTAAGCCTGTGAATATTGCGGCCCCCTTTTAGATAGTATGTTGAAACACGCGTTCTGCAGTGAAGCTATTCAGCTGTCCACATGTATAGACTATTGAAATACTGTACTGGCACACATCTGACCATTGACATTTTGTACCTTTTCTAAATCCAATGTTTCACAATAAAATCTTGCCAAAACATTATTCTGTCCTTTTAAAATTATTCAGAAATTTGTATTTGATGTTAATCCTTCACGCTACATCACTCTCTAAAAGTCAATGGCCAAAAAAGGCAGAATTTAATATTTGCATGTAGTATTTAGATGTCTGAGAAGATTAGACACCTTGGGCTATCTACAAATTGTAACATTCCAGCTTCAGATTAATTTTGCTCAAGAAAATATTTTGGTTTTCTACAACAGGGTTATAGTACATGGAAATGTTTTGTAGAGAAGAAGAAAAAAACCTTGAGGCTTAATTGAAATCTAATGACATTTAATAAAGCCTTCAACAGGCTTTTTATTTTCTGATTAACGTCAGTATTTGCATTTAAAAGTACATGGATTTCAGTCTTACTATGTTAACCATAAGGTGGTGGTTCTTTCACATACATTGTGTACAAGTTAGGTCATTCTGAGATTTGAAGTGACATTGGTATTTCTATGTCTGCTCCCTTTCTTATTTCAGGAGGGGTTGGGCACACACCAACATGCTGCCGGCTGTTGATCATGGTGGTTTCTAGTGTTTAGAGCGCTTGTGCTACAATTTGTAGATCTCATTTTATATTTTCCTCAACAATCAATCTTCATCTTTTCGCAGTCCAGCAGAATACTTCTCATTCAAGAACTGAAGTTCAGAACTAAAAAAAAAAACCAACAAAACAACCAAACAAAACACAACCAAAAAATCCCCACCCAAACCAACAAGAGAGTAAGATTCTGTAGCTTTCTAGTCAAAGCAATTATCTACAAGGGGGGGAAACTTTGAGTTTCAGAGGTTTTAAAACAGAATATATTTTATCTTGGGTATTGTGATAAATAATATGCTATTCTAGTAATGAATTGTTATTAGCTTTATTTTAACACAAATTTGCAATGGCTTTGTTGAAACAATTCATTTTTAAAGCTGAGAGCAAGTAAAAAGACATGTGTGGTACCTAGTTTAGATATGGCTTCCATGTGATGCATACAAAACTTCTATAATTGGCCATGTAGCAGATTGACTCTGTAAAAGAGATTTGCATCATTTGAAGTAAATTTCCTTAAAGAACATTTAAATTGATATAACCTGTGTATAGGCACTTAGGCAGTTCTTAATCGTCTTCGGTAGCTTCAGAAGCTCTGAATACACACTGAGTGTTTTGAAAATACTGAAGTTTATTATGCAAACTATAATCTTAACTAACTTTTTAAAATAGAGTAAAACCTGTTCGTGTCATTTTTGTGCTTTCAGGTGAGTTACTGAATCATTGGTTCAATTGAGAATGCTGCAATAGAAGATACATTTTCTCATACATTATGTGCATTTCCTTTAGCTTTCCCCATGGAAAAGGTATTGATATACAAAATTACTTCTGCTGAAACCCACAGATGTAGTAGGAGGAATCAGGCAAGGAGATTATTGAGGTGGAAAGAGAAGATGTTTGAGGTGCTCCTGGGGATAGAAGGAGGATAATGGAGGTGTAATGGGGAAAAAAAACCTCTGAGATACCATGTTACTCAATTAAGTGATGTACTGAATTACATGGCTGGGTTTTTTCAAGACATGTATTATCTGTGTATGTTCAAAAATGGCAACTCTTGAAGGTAAAATGCAGCATTGCTTAATGAAGTTTTTTTGTTTGTTTTTCTTTTAATGATACTAGAGTCCAAATCTGAGAAATGATCAGAATAAATAGCGTAAGTCAAAATATAAAGACATACAATGTAAAATCCATCTTATAAGCAGATAGTCATGCTGTTTAGGCCTAGAAAAAACAGGTAAAACTGTAACAGAGTACTGTATAGCATTGCCACAGCAAGTTTCAACGCATGACTTGAACTTTCTGTTGATTTGTTCTTGCACATTAGACAGAAATTGTCCTTGAAGATATGTCACTCACCAGCACATGAATCATTGACATTTTAATTTGCTTTAACCCAAGCAGAAAACAAGACTGGGTTTGCCCATTTACCTTTAAAAATGTTCATTATAGTATGCTTGTACTGTTCTAGCCAAACTTGCTCTTGGAAGTTTCTATTCTGTATATCTCCTGGTGAATAAAGGCAATTTTGCATTTTGATGGAAGTGAGGTTAAGTATCAGAGATGCTGATATGCTAAACAAGCCGTGTGAAAGTAGAGATTTGCTTGTAGAGTGTAGATTTTCTTTCTGCTAAGGCCTTCTGACTCAGGGAGTACTTGGGTAAGTTAATTTTATTTAATCAATTGTCAATTGGAGAATAGGCATTCCAGCTTCTGATGAATACTAAAAGCTGAAGATAACCTGTATCATCTTTGCATACAAAAGGTCGGTCAGTCTTAGAGGCATAAGCAGAAGACTGCTTTTATAGTGACTTTTTTTGATTGCAGAAGGCTTATGGACAAACAAAAATAAATTGGATCAGAAAACAGGTGAGAGTTGCTTTGGATCTTCATTACAGGTTGTGTCACAGGAATGTGATGTATTCCTACTAGGGCTTCTGCAGATATTAAAATTTGAAGCCCAAGTTGATAATTGCCTCCAGTTGTATCCCCCTGTTTTTTTTAGTAACATGCTGTAATTTTTGAACTGAATGCTGAAAAACTGAAGCTGGTTTTCCTTATTTGAATCAACAGATGTGTTTTTGCTTTATTTCAATAAAAGATGCAGTGTGCTCACAATTTAACCTTCATCAGGTACATCAACTCATGCCTTTTCATTTTATGGAAATCTTTAAGGTCAGTTATATTTATAGATGTTCCTTGGGAAACTTTTAAAACTTTCTTAGATAGTTCTTTGCATAGTGGTTTACTTTTTGCCGAATCATGTGTGTGAATTTCCCCTTACATTTGTAGGCTCAAAATTCCACTGCAGCATAAATAATAGGATTACTTCCTGGAATGTTTTTGTCCAGCTGTGGTCTGCTCTTGAAAATATTTTGTTGACTATATTGATTAAAATTAAAATTCAACTTATAAAAATGTATTCTTAGCTAATAAAAATGTATTGAACCAATATACTAACAGAAAAATGCCTTTTTCAGGTAGAGATGATTTCTTTTGTTGGATGTGAATGTAAAGTGAGGCATTTTCCTTCACGTATGGAGAACTGTACCACTTAATGTGTTTACAGGAATGATGTATTAGAACATAAAGAACCTTTCAAGAAGGGGAAGAGTTGTAAGGCTGTATTTGCTAAAGTAACTTGAATCATTGCTGAAAGGGCTAACGCATTAATCTAGTTGACTGCACTGAAGCAGTCTAGTAGTGCTCATGTAACCTGTTGCAGTGCTGTAGTTGCACAGCATGTTACGAAATGCAGCTGGGAACACTAATTTCAATCATTCTTTCAGGATCTACAACAATTTGCTTGCTGGTCACTTACCTGACTCTGGGGTGCAGCATTCATTAAAGTCATCATAGTGCAAGATACCTTTATATCTTACCACAGAAGTGAAGTGAACACTCAATTCTTCTTCTTACTGGAAATGCATGAGATTATCTTGCATGAAAGAAACAAAATTGCCTTGCAAGATGCAATTGAAACTTAATTCCTCCATTCCTTGGTTGAAGATATTTCAGTCTTTCTCCTGTAATAAATCTGCTCCAGTTTTTAGGGTGTCATTAGTAGTCCATAGTGCTTTTTCCTCTTGTTTTACATTAAAGGTAATGATATGTAAAGATTTGTTTTGAAGCAAATTCACCTTTGGATCTTGTTTACCAAAAGTGGTGGAATAAACCTCTTCCCTTATTTCCTAAATTCTAAATTTATTAAATGAAAATAGAGCTAAATACGAATGGCTGCCTACATAAGTTTAGCCACTAGATGCTGCTTAAACCACAGAGTTTCTCGCAAGTGTATGGTTGTAAACTCTTTTCTGAGCACCATCTAGCATCCACAGCGGATAGCTGTCCCTGTTCAAACACAACACTGATGCTAAAATGAGAATATCTTAAATACTGAAATAGTTATACTTTAGAATATATTTTAGAAAATTTGAAACATATTTTGGAAAACTTAAGCATAGCAATACTAAGCACTTATAATACAGTTAAATATTTTTAAAAGATATTTGGGGCTATATTGTGTTTTCTCTGATTTCCTTTACCTTAAGAAAGAAAAATCACCATTTTATAGGCCAGGAGGCTGATTGACAGAATAATACAGCTTGACTGCTGTAACAATAAGCATTGTTAGAATTTAAAATAGACTCCAGCACTCCCCAAGTAATGTGGAGATTGAGTATCTTTTCCCTTTGAAGGCACTGCTATGGGTAAGTTAAAGTCTTGTTTAGTCCTCATAGATATGTAACAAATCTATATCATTAGTTTGCTGACTTAGCATCTGAACCTTAGAAACCATTATTAAATGTAACTGATTTATTCATAGTATGGATAGCAATACAAGAGTGAGAAGAAAACACTTTTGACTTGGAACAACAAGGTTTAAGACTTAGCGTTTTCCTCTTTCTTGGAGTCTGGTGCACTTCTGATACAGACTTTTTCCCAGTCTGATTGTGTTAGTAGATGTATTTGAAATCTTGTGACTTTCTAGTGAGAGTTCTCATCACCATTAAAAAATCAGGCTGTTTTTTGCAAGTCTTGGATTGGCAGCTGTAGTTGTAGTAGAGGGGGGAAAACGTTTTCATTCGTATACTCTGTAGCAATTTTGTGTATTGGATTTATATATTTTATGAGCAATCTCAAGGATGAAGACCCAGGGAACTACAGACTGGTCAGGTCCTCAGTACAAGAGACATGGACATACTGGACAGAGTCCAGTGGAGTGCCACAAGGATGGTGAAGGGTCTGGAGCATCTCTCCTGTGTGGAGAGGCTGAGAGAGCTGGGACTGTTCAGCCTGGAGAAGGGAAGGCTCAGGGGGATCTTAACGATGTCTATAAATACCTGAAGGGAGGGTGCAAAGAAGACGGAGCCAGACACCTTTTGGTGGTGCCCAGTGCCAGGACCAGAGGCAGTGGGCACTAACTGAAACAGGGGAGGTTGTCTCAGAACATCAGGAAACACTTTTTTTTTACTGTGAGGGTGACAGAGCACGGGCATAGATTGCCCGGGGAGGTTGTGGAGTCTCCATTCCTGAAGACATTCAAAAGCCACCTAGAGGGGGCCCTGCTTGAGCAGGGGGGTTGGACCAGATGATCTCTAGAGGTTCCTTCCAACCTCATCTATCCTGTGACTCGGAAACTTAACCAGGGCAAACATCTTTTCCTTCATGTGTTAAAATACAGTATTTTATTATGGAAAAAGTAGGTAAGTAATGTTTTGGTGTTTTCATTTTTTTCCTCACTGTGTTCAGTTCATTTGAATAGAACAGGAAAAAAACCCAACAGGTTTTATAGTAGCAGTTCACCTGTTAGGCAGAGTGCTGCATTAGTGAAGCATTTTAAATTATGTGGACGATTGCTGCATAATACTAAGTTTGCTGAGCTTGTAAAATAAATACTTTTGTATGAAGAAGCATTTCTATAAGCTATTTTTGGTAGCAAATTTCAAGTAAACAGAGCAGGGAGCAGTAACTTCCCATCCATTTCTTTCCTGTTAATCTGTTGCCAGCATGATGTAATTCTTATACTATGCACAATCAGAAAAAGTCTGTTTGAAAATAGTAAAGTTCCCAAGAGTACTTATCTTGTTGTCCAAATCTTTAAAGACCTTTTGCATTATTTTCTTTATGTTTGTTAACAGAACTTTAAATAAGTTTGGTATGAAGCATGTAGGACATCAAGAGTATGTATAATTTTGTGGTGTTTCCCCTTTATCCATAGCCATATGTCTTACCTTTTAGTAAATGCATATGGTTGAAGTAGAGTTGTATATCACATTCAGTGTGTATCCCCTGTTTCCAGTAAAGCCCCAAGCACTGTAATTTTAAAACAACTTCTCTTAAAAGAGGTTTTTGGATCAGGTCTTGCATGTTAATTTAAACTTATTTTGCATATGCATCAGAATCATAAGTCATGTGAGTCAGAAAAGCAGTATTTTGGAACTGTTGGGGTTTATGCATTTACACACAATGTTTATATTATGTATTTTTAGTCTATGTGTTCAGTTAAAACAGCAAAGTAAAGAGTAGTTGCTCACTTCTTTCCTTGTGTCAGGAGAATAAAGTCCTGCTGTTGAATGAGGAATATAATTTTCCCTATATTTTGTTGCTGTGATGTGAACAAATGCTTTTTTTTGCCTGAAAAGTATCTTTGCAACAACTCATGGAACATTATTCCTGAGTTGAGAATACAGGCAAACAGAAATCATAGCAAAAATCAGATAGCACTTAATCCATTTATAATGCTGTCATACTTAACATTTTAAGTTGTGTAAACTAGGTGATAGTGGAAAAAGAGAATTAATCCAGATCGTTTTGAAAAGCAGTAAAGAGAAATTTTATGATGATTCAGAGTGCACTTACAAACTTGGTTCTACTGTCAAGATTGCCATAGGCTGATAAACACATTTTATCTCATAAAACCAAAAAATGAGTATGTTTTACAAAATGGCAACACAACATGTTTGCCTTTCTTGGACTATAGTTAGGAACACAGATACTGATAGATTATTTGCCAGAATAGTATCACAGCTTATAAAAACAGTATCTAGTCTAAAAATACCTCTGCTACTTCAGTAGAACATGAAATAATTTTTTAGGTAGTTGATACAAGATGACCTCTTAACAGATAAGTTTTCTTTTTAACCCCATAGGAAGTTTTTCTGTGGCCTAATTTCTGTTTCTTAGATCTTACTAACACTATCATCTCAGTTGCATTTTGTGGCAAAAAGTTCCATAAATTAATCAGTTTTATCACAATTTTTGTAATGGTTCTTTGTTAGTTAATACATTTAATGGCTTAGAATTTAAAGGCAGTAACTCTGCCGTCCAGGATCAGCATATTCAGAGATTCTCCCCACGTTTTTGTTCAGTTAAGTTACTTTGTTGGTAATTAGCACCATTGACTTTTCACATTAAGACTGTTCTTTCAGGAGTCAATAGGTTAGTCACTGTGCATATGAAAAAAAAAGACCATCAGCTCCTTCATGTAAAATAAACTTCCATCTTCTTGACTCTTGTTTTAGTACTATTTTTTCCCAACAGTAAAAATGCCCAGTTTTGGGTGCTGGAGCTACTGAAAGAGCTGTACTGGCTCTCCCTGAAGTAGCTGTTCTCCAGTTTATCTCCACTCACTGGACTGACTGGCTCTGTGCTCCAGTTTATCCCCACTCACAGCCCATGTCCACCGACAGTCATTCTCCAAGAGGCCAGCAGAGGTTGTACACGTCGAACCACCACATTACTTCATGGTGGAGCGTGAGAGAGAGAGAGAGGGAGGGTGAATAGGGGGCCCGCTGTAACGCAGGAGGGGTGAAGAGATTGGTGTCCCCATACTTACTTGGTGATGAGAAGATGCTCTACAGCAGTGGCTCCTGACCTGAGGTCTAGAGCCCCATGGTCATAATTAAGTAGTTGGAAGCTAATCTGCAAAAGTGTAGTGCCTTTGCCATGTTTCCAGTTATGCATTTGTTAGTGAGTGGAGTGTACAGTCTTAATGATTGGCAGCACTGCATCATCTAGACTATTTGGCAGTACTGCTTCAGAAAGAGCTCTGTTTTCTTAACCATGGGATAGGGAGTTAAAATTGCTGGGCACTTACCCTGCTGAGGATTTTCTCTCTGTCCCTTGAAAGGGTGTTAAAAGGTGTGCTGTCAACCTAACAACCACCACTACTGACTTAGGAAGATTTGAGGGAGCAGGTATATGAGGCTCCTTGGAGAAGGAAAAGGCAATGCAGATGGTAGATCCTGGAGGGAGTCTGCAGACTTTGTTCAAATTAAGTCTTCATTAACTAGTTTAAGATCAAGTTGAGATGTTTTCAATGACCAGTTCTACCAACATAGACTAAACATCTCTAGCACGCTCCTAAGGGCCATTCATACTGTCCAGATTAGGACAGCCAGTCTAAGCTTCCTATCAGGTTGCCAGATTCTTCTAGTGAGCAATTTAGAGTAAAAAAATGAATTCTCACATTTGTCCTCTGGATAAGCCTGTTTTGCATCACTGTACATGGGTCTTAATTTTCTAACAGAAGAAGTGTGAATTCTCTTAGAGTAACTTTTCCAAAAGAGGCCTGTTTGACTTACTTCTTAGAGCTTTGCTGCACGTGTAAATTCTGGCCAGAGTATGCTAATGTATATTACCTCCTGTATTCCTGCAGGAAATCCTCATTTCTTTTCATTTTTCCAGTCTTTTCAAGATGCAGTTGCACTCACTGATGCAATTTCCAGACTCAAAGATAGAGTTCTGTGCCCTGCTGACCCTGCAGTAAGGCTGCTGAACAGACCTTAGAGGAAAAGAAGAAAGTAATGAGTAGCTCTAATTTATATAAATTATATATAATTTATGTATAAATTATATAAAATGTAATTATATACAGTATACTATAATTTTGTACCATCTAATATTATACATTTTATACATAGTTTTATATATATATAAAAAATATCTGATTACCTGTCTTGTCTCTCACCCAATGCAAACCTGGTGGGATCAGCATGTCCTATGCATGCATTCTATGGTTTGTAGACTTGTTTCTCTTAAAATCATGGTGCCTCTTTTCACTCAGCTCACCTGTGATCGGTCAGTAAACAGCAGTAGGATTGTTCTTTGGTTTGAAACCTGAATAGATGGAATACGGGGTGGAGGGCAGTTTGGTTTTGAAGTTGTGGGGGTTTTTTTTGTAAATACTTCTTTTCCAAATACAAACCTGTCATCCAGTGCAAGGTCTCTGTACCTCCCCATAGGCAGGGAGAGACTGGGACCTGCTTATTTCCCTGTCCTCTCCAATAAACCTCATATTAATGGCAGTTTGCACTTAACACTTCCAAAACAATCCCTTGATAAGCCTCCCCCAGGTCATCTCCCCAGTTAAGATGCAGATTGGTAAATGCTGTGAGGGCTGATCTCTCAATGCACAGGCAACTCCTTAGATCAAAGTGAAAAATACACATGTAAATTATATCCAAGAGAATTAATACACCACAAATTAATATTTTCCAATCAGCAGCAGTATTTATTAAGCCCAAACCAATCTCAGAGCTGTAGTATAGCAAAAAATAGATAAGGCAACCCCATATGGAGCAGAGGAGGCAGGCTAACTACTCTGGCAAATACAGTTAAGAGATTTCATTTCCTATATGCCCCAAGATTGCTGTCTCATAGTTAACTCATACCTTGTAATGGAGCTTTTACTGGATGTAACTTACTGAATTGTTTTCCACTTGGTACGTTCCTCTTCTCTCTGCAGATACTCCATGATCATATTAACTTTTTCAATTAAAAAAAAAAAAAAGTGAGCAACGTTTTGTTGCTGATCTGCAGCTGCTTGAGTGTAATCCTGTGGTCCTAAAGAAGATAAATTCAGCATCACTGTATCAGCTAGTAGCCGAGCTTGTGTGCTTTAGAGCATTTCTGCTTTCTGCTCTGGGATACAAAACATCATATGTGTTTTGCAGTAGTAGCATATTTCCAGCCATCTGTAATTGCCTCCTACTTGCATATGCTTAGTCATTGCATACAAACATACACCTTCTGCTGAACTTTAGAATTATGCTCCCCTCTAGTAAAGCTCATTATGTTTTTAGCTCTATGGTATTCTACAAAGCCTCTTTTGACAACATTAGAGCCCAGTAATCCAGATTTACCTTCTTGGAGACCAGAGGAGATAATTTAACCAAACCATTATTGTAAGTACTTACTTTCTCATGTGATCCAGTGCCATTTTGATAGAAATGTTGTTGTTGTCATCAGTTTTGCCAAATAAATAAGAACATGCTAGTATGAAAAAAAGTTAATGAATGTATTATTGGTAGAGCCAAAATAACATCACAGAAATACTCTAAACCAAAACAATAAATTTTTTACTTCCCCTATATTTTTAATATAGGCTTTATATGATCCTTCATGCAACTGCTAGGTTAATACTTCTCAAAATCATGGTGTGTTCAAAGGTGTACTTACCCCTCCCCTCCTGTCACCAGCTGGAACTGAAATTGTCTGTTATCTTGTCTACAAGTCTTTTTTTTTTTCCAAAGCAGATGTTTGTGGGGAGAGTTTGCATGCCTCTGAAGGCATAAGGTTCATGACTACCCAGATTTCTGCTGGGAATGATTTTTCAAGTTTATTACAAGTCTACTGTCCAAAGAAATCTGCCTCCTACTCCAGCATTTGATCAGTTAGCTAGAGCATAACATGCTTTGGCAGTCACTGTTAACTTAGGGAGAGGTTGTTTGGGTCAGTGATCTCCAGGGCCTTGAAGGGGAGGAAACAGGCTCTCCCTGGTCTCCTCACCCTCCAAATATCAGCCTTCAGGACATGGTGGGATGGAGCTAAATGACAAGTTGGTGTACTTTGGGAAGCCTATGTCTCCTGAACAGATGGATTCCTGGGATCTGAACCAACACTTGCAAGTGGGGGCAGTTTCATCCTGAAACAGGAATGAAATGGGGATGATGTTAGCCTTCTAACAAATAGTTGTATTTGGAGAGGGAGAACATGTCTTGGAAACTTGACTCACTTCTAGCCAAGACAGGATCCCAGAAGAGGAACCAGATACTGATAGCCAAGGTATTCTTTCCATAATCACAGCCATTTGGAAATCCCCAAGTAGTGAAGAGTGTCAGGCTGCAGACCATCTTAAGGATTTAAGGATTTTTTTCTCCCTCACAGTTTGATAGCATGGAGCTTTTTAAAAGAACTTCCTTTCCCCCTAAATTACTTTTTTATCACTTCCATATTATTCCAATGTATGCCATTTTATAATGGTCTAAGAAAAGCTTTTGGAAGCGTGTGTTGTTGAACTATTACTGGCATTTCAGTCGATGTTGCTGCATAAACTCTTCCAGTCCTGTTATGGTAGGGTTGAGCTTGCAGAGGACTGACTGCTCTCCTGGGATGTCCTGAGAGAAATCCATTAAATCACTGCTGTGTAATCTCATTCTTCTTTTCCACTTCTAGCGAAAGAAGAAGAAATAGCAAAGTCCACAGTTTGTGTCAAATAATGCAAAAAGGTTTAGTAGCTTGATTAAGGATTTATAATACCTGTTCATGAAAAAGAGGAAGTCTATTACTGCTTGCTGTTCCTGTTCGATCCACATCCTGGCTTTGTGAGGAAGGTCCAGCTTGTTGCTAATATCCTAAAAGAGTTGGCAGGATTCCTCAGGAGCGCCCTGTGCACTTCTAGAGGAGCAATATTACTGTGTGCTACTGTGTCCAGGTTGAATTAAATTCCATGGACAAAAATTACTCCCTATCAAATTACAACCACTTCATAAGTCTTTTAGAAGCTCCTTTATGTAACAAAAGGTTTTATCAGGCAGAAGTACGTCGTCCTGATGCCCAGAAACAAAGCAGCTGTGTAATTCTGCAGCTGTGTCAGAAGTGGTGCCTGCATAGGGGAACCTGAGAGCATGCACGGCTGGCCATGCATGGAGACAGCCTCAGCCTCTCCATCAGTAGTGCAAATCTGGATCTGTTTATGCTTTTGATGAAACCATACTTCAGACTCTCCATCCTTGCTTCAGTTCTCTATCCAGACAAATATCTCTGCCCTATGAAAATACATTAAATAATGTGAGATGGTCAAACACAGAAGCACTTAAATGGCTACATGGAGAATGTTAAGATCCAGCTCTTATGTTGATATTTATGTAAAACACTGTAATTATGTTGAGACTTGATTAAAATATAAGCCTTTCAGAAAGAACAAGAGCAAAACATCTTGTCTCTACCCTAGGGCTGTAGGAATAAATCTTAAGATGACAAAGAATAAATGCTTTTTATAAAGCAACAGTATAATCAGCTGGCTAAAATAATGAGCTGTTTTGAGAAGTTATCAATGGACAAAGAAATCCTAAGGGAATAAGAGACATTAAGGGAGGAATGAATGCCACGCAAGACAACACAAGAGGGAGCTTCTGATTATCCTTCTCTAGGTTTGTATTCATGAATTGCACCACAGTTTGTCTGTGGACACTAATTTTGTTCTTACTTTCACATAGTGAGACTAGAAAAGCACATGGATAAGGTAGAGAGAACAGAAGATACTGGGGGAAAAAATCAGTAAATACTATTTTAGTAAAATACAGGTCCTTAGACTTGCTAGATACATGGACTGAGAAGCATAGGAAGAAAAATAAATAGATCTCAGTAAATACCTGACATGGTTCTCTTTTCATTACAAGGGGGGAGAACCTACAACTTTGACATTTAACACCTGAAATATATGTGGAGAAAAAAAAAAGATTTTCAAAGCTCAGATTAAGTTAGGACTGTACTGATTAGCCTTAATTGCTGCTGATAAAGGTAGGAAATTAGAGGGGCTTTTAGATGTTTTTGTTACCTTAAAACCTAGCTGAACTGCCTGCTGAATGCTAGATATTAGACACGTACTTATTTTCTTTTGTATTAAATCTAAAGTAATGGAAGGAAGATTTGAGCTTGATGATACTGCAATAATTTTAAGAGAGATGGGTTGCTCTTCTGGTTCCTCTGCCAACCTTCTCTGGACTTCACCTCTTTTAGTTTCCCTTCTACAGATGGACTTCAGATTACTTTCTCTGACAACAGATTACTTTCTCTGACAACAGAAGCAGATTACATGCTTCTGTTGTCTTCCTTGCCTGTTTAGACTCGAGATGCTCCCACTTTTTTCATGTTCTCCTTTTCCTTGAGTAAGAGGAGGATGTCTGTCCCTTCCTCGACGAGGGTGGATGTGGGAAGAAGCCACTGAGAGCAGGGTAGTAGCTGAGGGGTCCTACAGAGGTGGGATCATGGCTGGGGGAGGCATCAGATGGTTACAAAGGGGTTGAGGTAGAAAGAAGAGATGAATCAGAAGGAATCTTGTGCTTTCCAGCACGTGTCAGCAACTTCAGAAGAATGAGGTGTATTGAAGTTCCCCCGTTCTCTTTCCGCACACAAATTTCTCAGTGTTCATCTGTCCTAGAGCCTCACTCCTGCCCTTCTCACTGCTTCCCACACTGGTTCCAGTTGACCTGAATGGTTGAGAGACTGGATCCATGGTTCTCTTTTCCAATTTAATGTTCTTAAAAGGCGTATTTGGCCCGCCTTTTCCTGCTTGTTTGTTTAGAGCCCTGTGTGATTAGAGTTTATTACACAGATGACTAACATCATACTGCAGAGTCTATCATATAAAGGTACAACTTGCATGTGCAGAAGATCCTTCCTGTTCTTATCATCTGTGTATGTGTAAATGTTGGTACTGAAATTTGTCACCCTCTGGTGGTGATGTAAGAGTAGTTCAGGAATCTTGTTCGTGTCCTGGTGGAGAAGGCTATGCTAACCATTTCAGATCAGATGTACTTTCTTTGTGCCAGTCCTCTGTGATCTTGAATTAGCTGGTATGCAACTGTCATTTGCTTATCACTATTGTATAACCAATCTGCTATCATCCTGGATTTCTTGACTCCAAAGCACTGGTGGTATTCAAGTTAACACAGCTATATATTGCAAGGGATAAGCTGTGGTTTTGTGTCTTACAGTGGTATGCGGCTGGAAGCCCATCAACAAGGTCAGAAGAAAATGAAGTCACTAACAGGTTCAGCTCACAACTTTCCTTTCTTTTAAAGTGTTTATCATTTGCTTTTCTCCTTTGCACCATTTTTCACCTTTCTTTGCAAAACAGTTACTTGACATTTCCTTGCACATACAACTGTGTAGAGTTTATTTTTCTTATATATTAATGCTTTGAGTTTGTGGTATCAGATTACTCTATCTGTATCTACTCCAACACCATTAATAGCTCATAGTTTCCAGCATTTCAGTGACTAATCTCAGGACTCTCTTTTTCCTAGAAAAGCCAAGGATTTATGTGTTTCTGTGCCTCCTGGGCACTTGAAGCTCTTATGTATAGTCTGGAAAACTGAAGATTATTTTCATTTCAGATACTGAGATAAAAGACAGGGAAAATAATCCAAAACCTAGAAAAATGTGCATGAAACCTCTGGCCTAGAAGTTTATTTGAAAAATCATATCAACCCTTGGTTATCTCAGCCCTGATTTTCTTGCCTCCAATATTCTCTTTCTCCTTCTAGTCATTAAGGTAAGCACAGCTGGCTAAATTCAGTCCACTGAGAGGAGCCATCATAAGGCTTTTGAATTATTTATGTCCCACTTGAGTCTTCAAAACTCACCTTTTCTACAGAGGTGAATTTACCCAGTGAGAGCTAGTGTTTTGTCTCACTGTGTAACCATTGGTCTCTCAAAGGGCCAGGTCCATGTAACTATATATAAACTCTTTTATGTCTAACATAATAGTTTGCTCTCCAAGTTGTTGTTCCCCGCGCTCCATTAGCTGTATGCTGCTGAGTAAGTTGCCTTAGACATTTCAGTGCCTCAGACACTTTGTACAACTGGCAATTATAATGGTTGGCCTTTAAAGATAGTGGCTCCTAAGCCTTGTCCAGATGTTGCTGTCTTGCCTAGTTTTGTCCTCCCAGTCATTTGTTGTTCATTTTTGGCAAAGCAAGGTTCATGCTTCTTTGTCCTATCTTTTCATTATCAATTGCTCTCTGAAAGTTTCTAATGCACATTCGATAGAAAGCTCAAATTGTTCTGCATATCTTATAACTGGTTTTAATCATATTAATGTGTATGAAAGCTTACAGTGGTTTCTAGCGCAGGACTTTGAGTCATGCATGTGTTTTCCAGCATTTAGTTTATTCTTTTTTTTTGTTTCCTGCTTTTCTTGAACTTGAAATCTGATCTTAAATCTTCCAAAATCTTTTCATCTCCAAGATAACAGATTTTGCAATTAGTCATTAAATTACCAGCATAATACACTTACTGAAACTGTCTGGAAGTTATGTTTTGCTATTTGAGTATTTTCCTTGTAGGTATCTGAAAGGTTATCATATGCTGGCCTCATTTATACCTGTTTAAATCCAGAAAGACTATGTTGAAGGCAGAGGAGACACCCTCCTGTTAGGTTCATGTATTTAGGATAAGAATCTGGGACCAGCTTGCTTTAACTTTACTCTTCATTTCTTGGAGTGGAAGAAGCCACTTCCCTGTACAGTGGTGATTAATAACTCATGCATCCCAAAACAGAAAACACATTTGAACAAAAGCAGTCCTCGCTCTTGCTATTATGTTTTTTTAGAAGTGATA
The DNA here is from genome assembly GCF_003259725.1 of Athene cunicularia. Taxonomy (NCBI): domain Eukaryota; kingdom Metazoa; phylum Chordata; class Aves; order Strigiformes; family Strigidae; genus Athene; species Athene cunicularia. The sequence continues at coordinate 10,864,693 of NW_020799091.1, read as the reverse complement.
ATTTGTCTCACATTTATTTCTTTCTCATAACAAATATCTGTCAAGGGAGCCATAATAGCAGGAGATTTGTTAGTGTAAAATAGCATGATTAGATGCTGATATTCACTATTGTATTTGCATGTTAATAAATAGTTGGTTTCCACTACAAGCCTGCACACCCTGAACTTTGTGTGGAAGACAATGTTTGTTTCCTTGGAAAAGTACTTTAAATTTAAAAGCTAATTTACAGCTAATTTCTTTCTTTCTGAAACTGCCTTTCAGAAGGTGTGGAACAATCTTCCAATCAGTTCTGTAATCTTGACACTTCAGGTTTCATGGAACTGCAATCCTTAAAGTGGTTTTAGGACTTAAAGGTTTTAGGGCCTTAGAGTGGTTTAAGATGCCCATCTTTTGTTAGGAAAACACTTCAAAAACTGTTGTGATAATAGCATTTCAGGCTAGTCCGGTATACTAAAGAATCAGTTTTGAACAATGGATAGAAAAGCAGAATTTAAAAATAAGTGTGCATGGCAATGGAACAAAATGCCTATCCATAGGTGTTCACAAACAATGATTATGTTGAGGTGATGAGCTGTGGAATTGGCTGGAGACAGATTTCTCTCTTTCACTGCTAGTATGAGAGCATATTTATGCCAAGCCATGCTTATAGCAGGTCAAATCGGAAGTTGTGTGTGGTTAACTGTTCTTAGGTCCTCACTATTTCATTGTGTCAGTTAAAACTTCTTCTTCCAGAGTTGTACTCCTACTTCATCTATGCCTCCCATCTTCTTACTGCAACCATCCTTTATGTTTTGCCAGTGGCACCAGCTTTGACATGTCATTTGTCCTCATCTCCCCAAAATCACCATTGCCTTTCCCTACACTCTTTCTATCCATGTGGCCTCTGCCTATTTTTCATGGATGCCCTTCCGCACTTATGGGCTGATGATGACAAGGCTGTGGGTCAGTCAAGACTGGTAAAATAATTTTATTTTTTATTTAAATCCATACTTCATTATGTTGCTAAGACTGTGTATTATCTGGAGCAGAGGTAATCATCATAAAATTTCAAGTTTACTTTTCCTTTTGCCAAGCCTACACTTCCCTGTCTGTCTGTCTGCACTTTTTAGTGGGCCAGATCTCTGGAAGCAGCCACTGTGTAACATACAGGTCCCAGTTTAACAAAGTACTTGACCATATGACTAACTTAAAGCATCTATTTAAGACATACGCTTGTGTGCTTTGATGAACGCTTTGCCAAGCGATTTCTGTGTCTTGCTGGGAAAAAATACAATGATAATGTGCCAGGAATTTGATGATGATGAAACAGTCATTAATGAATACACCGACGTGGTATATTTGCTTTTCTAAATAAGTTTTTGCTATGCCTTCTCTTTTGTGCATGGAATTTCCTAGCAGGGACATTGAAGTGATGAATGGCTCTGCAGCTTAGTTATGCTAGCTAGTAATCATGTGAAAAATCTCTTTATTATAGCAAAGGGATAAACTGGAGAGAAAAAGAATCAAATATGGAGCAATAATATAGTAAGTGAGATGACTTTTCCTCTTTAATGGACATCAGTACAGCCAGTGCCAAACCAGTGTAACTGAGGAGAATCCAACTAACATTATTTAGAAGTTTGCAGTCCAAGCTGTATTAAGGTACAGATTTTCTTCCAGCGAAGATTTTTAGAATGCCAATATTTCAATCAGAAGAGAGCCTGTGAGACTGCAGGGAAAGAGAGGAATGAAATTTATCTGCTCACTTACAGAGAGGAAGAAAGTGAGATGAGATTTCCCTTTTTTCCTTTGCATGGATTACCTATGGGGCTAAATTGATGGGCTTATCATGCTCTCGGTGAAAAGCTGGATCCCAACTTGGACCCCGCTCCTGTTAAATTTGCTTCCCCATGAGCAGCCTTGGGGATGCTTCCTGCCCTGCTCCTGTGAATCAGCCCACAGAACAAAGCTATGATAATGAACGGGTCTCTAATTGTCTTCGGTCTGGACTGGCTGCTACTTGCTATGGTCGTGGGACAGGGGAGAAGCAAGAATTAACTGTGGCCCTGTGAAGAGCCTTGTGCCACAGCTGTTCCGAGGACCATTCCTGTAGCTCAGACTACGTGTTTCAGTGCCTTGTGGAGGAACATGGCTATTTTTGTTCATCATTGATCTTTGCTCCAACAACCGATGCTCTAAATGAATGGCATATGCAAAATGCTCATCCTAAGATAATGTTCTCCCCAGTGCAAGAAATCAATAGAAGAAAAGTAGTGCAGTGTCACTGAGAATATTATTTTCCCACAGATTAACAGATTGAAACAGGAATCTTCTGGGCATAAAAAACTAAGGCAGGTAAATGCAAACCTGAAATATAGGAAAAAAAAAGAAGGAACTGCCATCATGACACAGTCTCCAAATCCCAATCCCAGCAGGTACTTTGCTAAGGAGAATTCTCCATGGTGGTGGTAACCTAGAGCAATATGTAGTACTGTGATAGGAGTGGTGGCAGTACTTGATAGCCAATTTATGAAAGGCAATGCAATGAGTCTCTTGGTGTTATGAGTGCCTGCAGACCCTAAAGGGAATCTGTGGGAGAAAATATAAGCCACTGGATTTCTATTACCTAGAAAACATCACTTTCCCCTAAAGTTCTTTAAATTACATTTTTGTAGAAAATGTGAGGAAGTTATGTGCCAAAGGTCTTGCAATTAGAGGTAACTAAGCTCCCTACAGTCTCAGAAGTGGTGAAAAAGATGTGCAAAGGAAGGTTAAATAGTAAAATCCAGCAAAGGTACAGGAATTAGCATTCAATCTAGGAAAATAAGATTTTTTAAAATTTTCTAAGACAAGAGTGCTAATTCTGTGAGATCCTCTGAGGTGACATTCAACCTCCTCCATATTCAAATTCAGGAGTGCTGGGGAGGCCTATGTCAGAGAGTGGTGTGGTAATCCACTTTTCATTAGGAGGCACAGAGCACCCTAGTGCTGTGATCTCTATCCAAAACATTGACCCAACACAGATCTTCCTCAAGACGTGATGTGGTTCAGTCTCCCAGGCTGGATCAGAAGAAATCTGAGAGGTCTGAGAAGCTGAGTATGACAATAAATTGGGGCCAAGGCAAGCTAACCAATTTGCATCCTTGATTAACCTGGTTTGATTCTGGGCATCTGTAAGGCTCCATCCCATTTGTTGCCATTTCTGGTGAAGATTTGCCCTCGTGCAGATCAAGCCCTCCAGAGAACATATTTTCTTTTCCTAGTGAACAGTATGGTTCTGACCTCTTTCTGAAGGGCCTGTTCAAGGCGCCTGCTGATGTGGAGGGCAATAGTAGAAGACCTCGGGAATATTAAAAGATGTTTCTCATTGAAGAGTGGACAGGATGAAAACCCTCTTTTAAGTGAGGTGTTCAAGACTTTGAGGCACTTTGCTGCACTGCAAGGTTCTGGCATAAGCCAGGATCTTTGGGATATCAGGTTTCTTGCAGATGTCCTACAAGTGTTGAATCTGAGATGTGAACCCTGGGAAGCTAACCTAAGTTTCTCAACAGTTTGCTCAATAAATAAGGTAGAAATCTGAGTGGAAGAATGAATGCTGGCAGAAACAACACTGGGCTGCATGAAAAGAAGGTTGAGGGAGGTGATTCTACCTCTCTGCTCTGGTGGGACCCCACCTGGAGTATTGTGTCCAGCTCTGGAGTCTTCAGTCCAAGGAAGACATGGACCTGTTGGAGCTGGTCCAGAGGAGGGACACCAAAACAATCAGAGGGATGGAACAACTCTCCTGGGAAGACAAGCTGAAAAGTTGATGTTGTTCAACCTGGCAAAGAGCAGGCTCTTGGGAGACCGTATTGTGACCTTTCAGTACTTAAATGGAGCTTATAAGAAATATGGGGACAGACTTCTTAGTAGGGCCTGTTGTGATAGGATGAAGGGCAATGGTTTTAAACTAAAAGAGAGTAGATTCAGACAAGATATAAGGAAGACATTTTTTACAATGAGAGTGGTGAAACACGGGAAAAAGTTGCCCAGAGAGGTGGTAGATGCCTCCTCATCCCTGGAAACATTCAAGGTCAGGTTGGATGGGCCTCTGAGCAACCTGATTTAGTTGAAAATGTCCCTGCTCATTGCAGGGAAGGTAGGACAAGATGAACTTTAAAGGTGTCTTTCAACTGAAACCATTCTATGCTTCTGTGATTCTGCTGTGGTTTCCCAAGGTGGAATCATTATCATGAGAAACACATGAGCTTTCTTCCAAAGAAAAAGTGTCTTGGGAGAAAAAATGTATGTGCTCATGAGTGCAGCTATGTGGTGGCAGGAAGGATAAGGTCAAGAGATTTTAAAAAGCCCACTGAAGATGATACAAGTCTAACTTTCATGGTCCAATTGCTCAAACCTTGGGAAAAACTTTTTTGAAATTAAGTGTCCATTAGCACCGAGCGAAGAACATGCTTAAAATCTTGTCTTCACAGATGGACAAATGTTGTACATCCTTTGATTTGATCAGCAATGTGTTCTCAGGTCCCAACAAATTATATACACTTCCTGATTTATCATTTGCAGGATCAAGGAGAATATTTTCACTGTCCTATTACAAAATTTGACTGCAGGAAGACTAGGGAGTAGGGTTTTCCTCCCCTGCAGATTGGTGATAGTTTGGTGCAGTGTTTCAGTGCAGGTATTTTGCTGTATCTCAGATATGCTTGGTTTTGCTCATTTAACTAATTGCCCAATATTATGATTTGGGATCAGAATTGTTCTCTTGCCTCAGACTGGCAATGACTGGGTGGAGAAGAGTTGCCTTCCCCTATAGTATGAGGTATGGTTCACTTTGTAGGGCTGGCCTGATTTTTTATGTAACAAACCCGTGCTTTTGAAGAGACACAGCATATTGATCATGTCTTGTACACCTTGCACAATCTCTGCAGTAAAATGCTCACATGGAAAACCTGAGTGAACAAAAATAATAAAAAAAATTCTTAGGGAAAAGATTTCTCTAGAAGATTTCTGAAGGAGAAAGATGAAGGTAAAGCCCTGGAGTCATGCCTTTACTCAAAAACAGTCTCAGCTGCTGATAGTAACTGTGTAAATCTACTTGAATGAGAGAACAGTGAAGCATCTTTATTTTTCTCTCGTTCATAACAGAACACTTAGCATGAAAACCCTTAATTTCCAAGTGACTCACTGGAAAAGGGTAGATTTCAAAGGAACCACCACGAAGTTTGCAGCAGGTGAAAGCAGCCAAAAAATGAGATAAGGGTGAGACATTTCATGTTCATAACACAGTCAGCAACATCAGTCCAGTCAGCTCATGCACATATTATGTTCATGTGGGAGACTGTAAAATATGGTGAGGTTTTATGGAATGGAAAAAACGGGAGCCTTTAGAACTACACATAGGCTCTAAGTCTCTCAGCTCATCATTTAATCTTTCCTTCAGAGATATTTATTCTTAAAAGCATATGGTTATTAACAAGCTTTGTCAAAACATATATTACTAGTCTGCACAAATTCAAGTGAAAATTACATCGCATTTTTTGCAGTTTGGGTCACTAACTGCATACGAAGAAGTGTGGCAGATTCTTCATCCTTGTATTTTTGCATCAGAATTGTATATCTCCTTAAAAGAAATTATCTAATTACTCCAGTGAAGATTTATATGACAAACTGTATAGATAAAGCCCTTTGCCATGTGTTAGCCTGCAGCTCAGAGCTGGTAGCTTTACCTTGTCTTTTAAATACTGTGTTCTCTACAGCAGGACAAGATTCCTCAGCATGCTTTAATTGTCAAGCTGTGTGAGACTAGATCCAAATCTCACTGAAATCAGCATAAACAATTTCGATAACTCCAGCGTGCTAGGAAAAGGTCCTTAAAGCATATGTTGCTCAGGCTCTTTCATCTTTTATGTCTTTATAGAGATAAGGGCATGATCAGTAACACGGAATCTTACTCAACCTAGGGGTGGCACCAGCTACGTGAAAGCCTTGAAAAAGTTACGGTCTCAGTGCCTACCTGTCAAAAAGAGCAAGGGCTCCAGGCAGTGCTGCAAAGCCCTCTGATGAACACCCTTGTTAACAGCATTGTCTGCTTCTTGATTGCTATTGAAAGCTTAAGTGTACCCTTATGACGGGTAGACTGATTGTTGTTTTTTGGAGCATTTCATGTGAGCAAAGTTAAAGGATCCCTTTGAAATCTCCAAATCAGAGCCTAACCCACCATGAGATGAGACAGCTGCAACAGTAATACATCTTATGGTCACCAAAAAGGGCAGCCTGGCTCTCTTTATATTCTTCTCCCTAGCTCCCGGCATCTGTAGCACCGCAGGTGACCCTGCAAGGGGCAAAATCAGCTTGTTGACCCACCCTAAAAAAAAATCCCCTGTTTTTTGTTGGATTAGTCTGCTACTAGTTTACTGAGCTGGATTAGCTCATGGAGGGTCTCTATAAGTGCTCACAAGAAAGAGATGGGACTGTGTGTTTGCATGCATGAACTCATGGAGTGTATCAGTCTACCTTCAGAGATGTGAGAAAGGACTCGTGCTTGAAGGCTTCTCTTTTTCCAGCTATATTGATTAGTCTGATACAAGATAATACTTCCCCTTACAAACTTGCCTGCTTTATCCTTAGACCATCACAGCTCCAATATTACTACTCAATAATGCATGCAGTGATCCCTTTAGTCATTTAAGGAAATCCCCAGGAGCCATCCTGGACTGAATAACCTCTGTGAAGACCTTTGCAAAGGCTAGTTATTACGCGGACTGGACAATAAAGGGAAACGAGGTTTACGTTTGCTTATCCAAAAGGCTAGAGAGAGTTCATAGATTATTCTTTGCACAGATAAGCTAGACCTAATGTAAACACTCCTCACTGGAAAGTATCTGCTGTTTGTTTTCCTAACTTTAACCATGTGGCTAGCAAAAGCAGAATAAATGAAACAAAAGGCAGGCATTTTAATAAGTAAAAACCCAGCATCTTTGAAAACTCATGTTACTGACCCCTGAAAAAAAGTTAAAATTAACTTTTCTACTCATTGCATGAAACATGCTGATGTGGCTGTAAATCTTTCTTGTAAGTGAAAACTGGTAAAATTTCAAGTCAATTCCATCAGACATTCATCATTACATTAGAAGAGCAGTCTGCTCATTTTAGTTAAACCGCTACTCCTATGCCCTTTATTTGGGAAATACTGATGTTATAGCAGGTTGTAATGATTTCCAGTTCTACTATAGAAAAATTCCAAGCAAAATCCTTGGTCACTATAAATTAGCATAGTGTGGCTCTTAAAAATCTCACCCACTACCCATCTGTATCTTTAGGTTCATAAATATTTGAGGAAAAAACTCTATCCTCTCTGTCAAAGGTGTTTGCAGATTGTTTCAAAGCAGACTGTAATTAATTGGTTTGCTCTTCACTGCCTTTTTTCAAATGTGACTAAACTTAACAATTTTTATCACTGAAATCTCAACTCTCCACAGTAAGTTGTCCAACTGTGACTTGCTATTCCAGAACTAACAAAAGTGTGGTTTTTGCAATTAGTCCTCTTTGATAAAAGGTTCCACTCACAAGAATAGAACTTTAATTTCTATTTTTTTCATTAAAAATTGCAGGGTGTTGTAGAAGAATTGGAAACATGGGCTGGGTGACAGAAAGGAGGACTGGCCCTGGAATGAAAACAGAAGACCTGGCTGTTGGAGCTGGTCTGATGCCATGATGTAGTGATGTTTGTGATAGCTGCCGTTTCTATGGCAACGTGACAGCATGATTTACTGCAATAATAGAGAAAGCAAGTGCAAAGCTTTTGTTTAACTTCAATTCCATGAGCTATTTGTTGATATTGGGGAGCAGGGAAGGAGAAGTTCTTTGGCTTCTCATTAAGCACATTACTAATGTGTCTTAAGTATAAGGAGAAGCCGATAAAGGGGATCATGGGCTTGCACACACATGCCGACATGGCACTCACCTTCCCTGCAATGCAGTCAGTAGAGGAGATCTCTCTGTGCAGACTGCAATACTTGTCCATCGCCCAGCTCAGGAGAGCAGCACAGCTGAGGCCACTGAGCAGAGTCAGTGGCGGAGTCACTGGCTCAGGCTTCATGCTGGGCTAGGTCTCTGTCTTGAAGGTTGCAGCTTGAAGGTTAGATGAGCTGCTGGACTAGGGTGACTGGAGATGTTTGTTTCTGGAGTATGTCAACAGGTGAGGGTAAAGGTATGGCACTGTCAGAGCTGAAGAGGTGGGTTTATTGGAGTCCACCGTGGCTGCAGGGTCCTGCTGAGGTGTGGTGGTGGTGTGGCTGAGGCGGGGAGGAGGGCTGGGGTTTGGGAGAGGAAGGGTGGAGATCCACCTTTATAGTGGTGTTCCTCAAGGCTCAATGAGCTTGTGCTGGTAAACAAAAACTGCCTCTGACTGGTGCAGTTGAGATCTGGTCCTCTGTACCAGGTTAAGGTGAAGGGTCAAAAAAGTTTGTTTGCTACCTACTCTTAGAAGATCCACAAGGAAAAAGTAGAGGCTGGCAAGTATTTGTTTCAGGTTTGTAAAATCACTAAGACTGATCGGAATGAAGACTGGAGTTAACAAAGGGAGAAAAGAATAGGATTGGGGACAGTGCAGGGCTCCATATTTAGCTTTACTGTTGAACCATGCAACATCACAGCACTGAATTGAAGCCTGGTCTCAGATATGAGAATCATCTTTTGTTTAATTGTGGGGTAGTTGTGTCTGATTAGGATTAGGTAACTGGATACTGGGGCTGGGCAACTTGACTCTGCTGTCACCCCATTTCATCTGAATTTTCCCTTTCTGTCTATCCCTTGCTGGTATGCCAAGCCACCTTCATGAAGGAGTAGGATCAGCAGGGTAACCCCAACAGGGAACTGAAGTCCCGCAGTATAATGCTGGGTCTGCCACCAGCTGCCCATGTAAGTGGCTCTGGGGGGGCTGCTTAGCACCAAAAAAGGGCTATGAGAGCTTGTCTAGTTGCCAGCAGTGCATCCTTACCTGAAGGTTTCGCCTTGCTTGCTTGGTGATGCTCTCCCTTCTGGGAAAGTAAAATAATCCTGAGCCCTTCTTGGCATGGCCATGCCTGGTTTGAGTGCTGGGAGTGGGGAGGTCCTGGCCAAGGCAGTGGTCACCTTTACTCTTCCAGTGTCCTACATTCATCCCTCACTGTTTGCTGCTGAGCACTCTCAAGGGCAGGAAGCTCAACTAGATAAGCCTCCCATCTACTCCACTAAGACTCTTCAGGAACGTGCCTTTATTACTATATTAAGCACCCTCTTATGCCAACTAGCACTAAGCAACTTGTGTCCCTACAGTCAGGCTACTCGAACAAGGTGGCCCTATGCCATCATCCCGATCCTTGCCCATCCTAGGGACAGCTGCTGAACCCTGCCATGCATGTCCACACATCTGAATGGAGCTACTGCTGCTCTGAAGCAGTGTTAGTAAGATCCAAGTCAGCTGTTACTGTCCCCTGTAAAATATATTTGATGTCACAAGATTTATTTTTTTCTGTGTAAATAACATGATATTGTACATTGACAATAAATAGCATTGTTGAAATGACAGAAAACTTTGGGGATAATTATAGGGAAGAACATAGCCATTTACCTTGCAATTATAGAAGGCTGTTTGTTTATTCTTTATTTAATCTGCACCAGTTCTTATTCCATAAGACCCTTTTGTGGTGTGTGCTGCTGGAGTGCATTTGTAAAACAAAATTAGCAAAGAGAACACAGATGTTGCTCTGCATTCTCTTTTTAGCCATGCAAATTATAAACAATGTCTCTTTATATTAAGATACACTTTTCTGTCTCATATTGGGTTTAGAGTTGATTCTTTCAGTATGTTTTCTGTTTAGAGCAGCCTGTTCTTGTTTAAATATCTCCACTACTGTACTTCATATGAAAATAATGTTGCTTTCACATTCAGTGCACATATCTCAAATCCATATATATATTACTGAACTGATGCAAGGACAGCAGAATTAATAACATTGTAGAGAGCCACAAAAAAGAACAGCACGTTTCTCACTACAGTCTACACTGAGTCAACAAGTGTACTTTGGCTTGTGTATAACAGGGTAACAGGTAGCAGCCCCCAGAGCAAAAGTGCCTTCACCACTGCTACCTTATCTGAGCATGTTAATAGAGGGCCCAAGAGCTGATGGCAGTGGAGGCTTTCAGTAAGACTTCATTGCAAAGAATTCTTTCCTACTGGAATACACAGCATTCAAAAGCCCTAATGCAGATTTCACAGCACAGAATTATTTAAATTTTTTTTTTCTGTCCAAAATCAAAAGAAATAGTCCATCTGACTTCTGTCAAATTTTGATTTGGTTGACCGTGGTTGATCTGCTGATAAGAAGATGTATTTAAGCCAAGTGCTTTTTTTCTTTCCCCTCCCCCCC
>NW_020799091.1:10734736-10854255 GCF_003259725.1 Athene cunicularia | reverse complement strand
CCGCCCAAATAAATAACTAGGTCACATTGTTTTTAATTCAGTACATGCTCCCACCAAATATATATTTTAAAGACAAACTGTTAAGATCACTACTCTCAGCTTCTGAGTAGACAGCAACAGATAACAACATGGTAACAGTGTGTGTGTGTGTTGGGGGAAGGTGTGCTATAATTGCCCAAAACTGTAAGAAGTTTAGATGAAACTGTGAACAGCTGTTGTTAAGACTCATTCTGAGCAGAAGAATGCACCTCCTGATGTTTCTGTTCATTCGAGACATTGCTGTGCCACATGGTGTCCATCACGCTGAATGCTTTCCCTATGGGCTGGGTAGCTATTAAGACAGAGCAAGCTTTATGTTGAACAGTGAGATGCCTTGAGTCAGCATGTCATATGCAATAAAAAGCTACGGACTTGAGTGGTGAAAATGGATTTAGATTACTACTGATTTGCTGATAAAAATTTTCTCCAGCAGTGAGCGTCATATGAAAAAAATGAAGTTGTGCTTGATCATTCTTTTTGTTGCATTAATTTTGTGAACAGGATATTATTCAGGGCTTTGACACATTCTACAGTAGGACTTGAACGGGATTTTTATGATTTTTAGGGATTAAATTGCTGTTTGGGTTTTTAGTGGGACTTTTGGATTTATCTTGAAGTTAGAATTGAGAATGTTGCTGTAACTGCTGGAGTCATCTGGAGCTTTATTAAACTAGAAACTTGCAGAAGGTAGGGTATCAGTCTGTAACAGATCTTAAAACTGGGAGTCCAGTCTCTTGTTTGGGAAACTGAAGAAATTGATTGAGAATAGGCCTATCTGAGGTAAAGAATAATCTTGATGCACTGCGATGGATTTATCTGTATCAACCCACAACATTAACTTCAGTTTTGAAGCTAATGGAACCAGAAAATCAGTAACTAATGAATCATTTTGGAGAAAGCTTTAATTTTACCTTTCCACTTCTAAGGAGTATACATGGGTTGTAAAGTTTCAGAAAACACACTTTAAAAGAAGATCATAACCAGAGAGTACTTTCTGCTTTATTATTTGAAGTATGAGACTATTTTCTGTGCATGCCCTTCTTATTTCTCTCCAGATTTGGTAAGATGAAGCATTTCCAGACTCAAAGTAGCCATTTTGCAACCAGCAACTGCCTCTCCCTAGTCCAGCTGGCAAGCACCTTCACCTCTAGTTTTCTCTTTTTTTACCTCTGTCACGTTTTATCTCATTATATCTCCTGAAAACAATTAGACAGCCATCAAATGACAGTCTTTTCAGACTGTGTTGGGGCTGAACTCTGGTGAAAGGTCAAACCATTTCTAATCATCCTCTTTCGCATACAGCTTTCCTTTAAATCAGCCCTCAAAAAATAATTCAAACGCAGGCAAGAAATTTGCAGCTGGCTTATATGAAGAAGCATTCATTAAGTGTGTGTGAGATAGTTTATATAGCTCTCTTCATGAGTAAAGAATAGGAGCTGGAAGAGGTCCAGTTGGTGTCTTGTGCATCTTGTCATGGCTTAGTCAAGTTCTTCCCCTTCATCTTCATTCTGTCACTCCTTTACTTCTATTTCATTTCAAGCTGTCAGCCCTATGTTCTTCTTCCTCCTTGCTGTCGTGCAATCACTTCACTTTAGCTGTCAACCTTAGGATGAGATGTACTGTGCCTCAGAAGTGCCTATCATTCTGCATCAACTCTCAAGGAAGCTGAAACGACTGACTCCTATGCAAACATCTATCCTGCAGCCATCTGGAGACAGGAGAGAGACGGCACCAGACTCAGCACTCCGAAAGCAATGGATTCATAGAAAAGGGTATTGAAAGCAGTGGAACAGCACAGGGCTTGCAAACATTTCATCACAGCACAGCATGAAGTGCTCCTCTCCTTCATAAAGACCGTGCATTTGTCACTTGCTTAGAACAGTTTATCAAAGAGCCAGCAACTGATCTTTTTTCATTTCACTGCTCAGCACAATATCATGGACAGTCTTTTTTGCCCTTTATATTTTTTAGCGTTGGGAGTTAACAACTAAAAGGTGTTCAGGGATTTAAGATACAAATGTGGGACCTGAGAAACATGTTCAGTGTCTGCCTCTCTGCAGATTTTGTTCCAGCTTTTTGCAGGAGGTAAGTTTAAAGGTCCTTGAGATTTTTTTAATGTTTTGTTTAAGCAACTAGGATAAAACCTGCGGTCCTACTGAGACTTTGTCGTTGACTTCTACACAGGTGATAGGATTTCACTTTCCATGTATCTAAACCACAGCTGATCATCTGGAAAATAGGGGACCTTTCATTCCTATTTTGTCTCTTTAGATCATCAACTGTTCAAGGCATTTTCTTACAAACTAATATAACAAAAGCCTGTGCTCATCTCAGACCACAGGGCAGCAGATTATTATTAGTACTACTTCTGACAGCCTGGCAAAGAGAACTCTTAACACTTAATATAATGAAGAGGTGAGAACAGGTACTTTGACTTGCTGGTTGCTTTGTATATCCAGGCTAAAATTTTCAAAAAGTATAGAAGAATTGTTCCCTAAATACTCATTTTGTTTATCAAGTGTATTGGAAGAATAAGAGCAAAATTTGCTCTCTGTGTGTGGGCATACAGGCATGCATGCACACACACACGGACACGCATGCCTTGGAAGTTACTTGCAATACCATAATGAAGCAACCTCCTGGAGCCGAGTTCTGCGTCCTCAGGGGAAATACTGACTCTGCTCTTTTCAATTTGCTGAGAAGAAACATTTAATTTTTGAGTCTGACTCAGCGAACAGGCTGATAGCAGCCATACTGAAAAGCTTGCCTTTTAAATAAACACTGACTTGCTTATCCAAAGGCAGTAAAATCACTTTTGTTTTGATGGATTCAGCTGCAGTATTGAGTAATGAGTTGAAAAATAACACTGCACAGACCTGTCAAGGCACCTCTGCATGATCAGACTCAGCATTACACGAGCTGACAGCACGCTATCATGGCAAGTACCCACTGACAAACTTTTTCAAACCAAGTCAGCACCTGGCTTGTATAATACAAGTCACAATTGTCTCCAGTCCTCGCTGAGAATGCCTTATCTGTAAACCATTGGAAGTGCTTCTGGAGCCTTTTCAACTTTGATCTCCACACGATGATAGCCATGACCTGAGCTATGTGGAGACTGGCCTACAGGGGATGAGACATGCCCAGTACAGCCCCTCCATCCCAGCTGGGAGATGGTGCTTGGGGCTGCTGCTTGGGGTTTCAAGGACAATGCTCAGTTCCCCACTAGAATAACACCCGCTCTGGGCTGAGGCCACTCTAACCACACCACATGCACAGTGGTTGTGCTTCAAGCAACATTGAGACTTATTTTTTCCTTCCCCATTCTCTCCAGGGTGGTAAATAGCCACTGCCTCTATCTGCTGCCAAAAATGGCAAGCTCAAAAGTGGAGCAGCATTTGCAAAGACCACGTCTTTTCATACGCCTGAGTGAAATGCTGCTGTTTGTGTGTTGTAACTCATATATACAGATGAGCCGCTTACTGCTGCTGTGTTGCAGAATAATACCAATGGAGGGCCCTTCTCTTGGGCTCTGGGCAGTGCTGGGTCCTGCTGGCATGTGCTGAGCCTGCAGAGCTGGTGCAGGCTCAGTCCAGGAGGGGCCAATGCTCTCAAGGCTGCCAGGGCACCAGGAAAAGGAGTGGTGGTCATATTTCCACCAGCAGCATGCATCTGGGGACACACATTGCTCAGCTGTGCTGGATGTCGGTCACCATGACCCTCCCTGTTCTGCTTTTCTGGCTGGGTGCTGCAGAATGGTGCCATGTGGGGAAAGGCACTGCCCTGTCCCTCACCGTCACCCTCAGCCCCCAGGTAGCCTGCCCGCACCTGTGGAGGTACAGCTTGGTGGGCACACTCTGCCACAGCCTTTTTTAAAATGCGAGGACAGTTCCTTGTGAGGTTGCTGAGCAGGTATGGATGAAAAGCGGTGCTGTGTCACACCGCGCTCAAGCGCAACTGCAGCATGCACCCAGGCACCTGGCAGCACGTCCTGGCACGTGCCCTGCCCCAGAGGAGCGGTGCAAACAAGGACCTGGGGAAAGACTTGCATACCTGCAAACCAATCCACTTTTCCAACTACAAAAACAAGTTGTAAAGATCAGGAAGTTGACCAAATTAAAAAAAAATATATTGTTTCTACCTATAATATGTGTCTTGTCCTTAAACTATCAAGGTTACAACATTATCAATAAACGCACCTGTATTCCACTGCATAGCCATTTTATAAAAATCTATTATTCTTTGTGTAAGATCCTACCTACAGTACAAGAAAGGTAATACAAAACAGACTCAGGAATAATGGGATTCAGTCTCTGCAGAGAAGCCAAGGTGAATCTTCACATAATCTTTAAAACCTAAAAAAAAATTAGACACTTCTTTTGCGTCATAAGGACTGAAGCCCTGATCCTTAATATGGATGAAACACATGAGAAGTGTGAACATGATTTAAACTGATCATGGCACTCCAAGTTAGGCTGTGATTGAACCTGTAGTAAGGTTGCCATCATGCTTTGTATTAAGGCTCTGTGCACAGGTAGTTTATAGAGCCTTATCTGATGATTAATGTCTGCTATAAACATGTATGGATATGTTAAATGTGTTACACATATCATAGTACTACAGATAGATGTGAGCCATTACTGTAGGTAACCTATTGATCTGTTAGTTTCTGTAAAAAAAAAAAAAAACAACCTGTAACAGCTCATTAAAAGTGAACATAACATGAAGGGTGACCCAGCTTGCCCTAGGATGGGGATGCTCTCGTCACAGATGTTTCAGATAAATTCTCTCTATCTGTCAGCGTGTTTCATCACTTGCTCAACAGTTGTCCTATTAGCACTCACATAAACCTTTTCTGCTTACCTACTTGGTTTTCATGGGTAGAATAAAAGTTTCACTTGTCTTCATTTACTGTAATGTCCTGAAAATCCCCCCACTATCTACATGCAGTCTACCATGCTCCAGAGACCCCATGCAGAGCTAGTCTGCAGGGTGCGTGCATGTAGCAGAAGGTGGCATGGGGCAGAAACCCCCAACCACCTCTAGGCAAGGTGAAGCGGCTGCCAGGAAGGCAGCGCGGTGCCAGGAGGTGCTTCTCATTTATCCCTAGCAGTAGAACTCTCTGCAGACAGCGTTACGGCAGGCAGAGCAGCACCAGCATGGTGAGCACCATGCCTCTCCTCCATCCAGCTCCCAGGCAGTGTTTATGCACAGGCTCTTTAGTACAGACTATGAAGCAGTTCCTGGACTCTTGTCTCCTGAGAAATCCCACCTCTCTCCAGTCCATGGCTGGTCCACAGTCTTGAGTTCCATCTCCCCAGTAGTCAAAGCGTTTGGGAGCTGTGGGTTCAAAGCCTCCAGGCAGCCTAGAATTCATGTCTCCTGTTTCCTGGGCATGCTTCGTAACCCACGCTGCGAAAGGTGCCTGTCTCCATGCCCTCACAGGGGCTGTAGGAAATGAAGAGGCTCAGCCTCACCAACAAAACTGATCCTGAGAGAAAAGTGAGATTTCAGAGACACCTTCTCAGCAGTGCTGCTTGCCTGAATCCCTGCTCAGTGTGTCAACACTCATTTGGAAATGCTCAGCTTTAACATCTCCCTCCCATGTACAGGGAAGAGACACAAATATACATCCAGATACTGGGGTGACTGTATCAACTCTGGACATCACTTGGATGCTTTAAGTTTTAGTGGTGTCACAGGCATGAAGTACATGAAGTACAGAGATCTATCCCCAGTTGCAGCTCCCTCCCATCAGCCCATCTCCTCACTGTCCAAAGAACTCAGTACAATATTTTGTCTTCCTCTGGGTTCCTCTTAAACAGTGGTGGTCTCTTCATTGGAGTCCATCTAAAGCATCTCAGTGGTTGCCATGTAAGCACAGTACAGTCCGAACTCTAAAGCTAGCTCTGCTTCAGGCAGGAGATGGGACCAGAAGATCTCCAGAGGTCCCTTCCAACCTGCATTTTTTTCTTCTGATCAATGAAGAAAAACCTGTAGGCTGATTTATTTGCAGAAACAATGCTGGGGGCAGACTGTGACCTGTACTGTAATGTCAAAGCAAAGCCCAGAGAAAAGTTCATCTGTGCTTCTGAGATTACGATCCAACTTCTTTTTTTAAGTCCCATGTAATGGGTTATTGTTACAAAACCCCCTGAGAGCACAACCAGATGAATCCTATATAGGAAGATATCAGTATTATCCCTGATAATAAAGTTACAAAGGCACGACTGAAAAGGAAATGCTCAACTTACACTTGAGTATCGATTGCCATGGACTTATTCTGCATATGGTGGTATATATGCAATGACTCAGCTGGGTTTTCTGGCTATCTATCTGACAGACAATAAAACCCCCACCATTTTATTATCTTTGTTTTTCAGCTGCTTGTAATAAAAACCTGCAGAAAAAGAAACAGACATCACAAGGGTTAAGGAATCTGTGGCACATGCAAAAGCTTGAAAACGAAACGTGTTTTGCTAAGTGGCCTGTACATCCCAGACATGGACTGTTTGAGAGAAAGGATAGAGTCAACACCAAACTTAACTTGCCCTGGCTCCTCCCTGGAAAACATCTGCCCGGGTCTCACACGTGTCTGTAGTAAGGTAGCGCTTGCTCACGTACCCTTGTTTGTCAAAGTTGCAGCAGGGTGGTATGCAGAGATGCCATCTCTCCAGCCATTTCAAGATTTATAGATTAACAACCACACCTTGAAATACCATCCTCTCGTGAGCCAGGCAGCCAGTCAAGAGCCTGGAGCATGCTTTCATGTGTGGTCAGTATGCAACTCTGATTTATGGGTGAGTGCTGTGTTTTGTACTGATTACAGATGCCTGTCTGTTTTTGACAGCATGATCTCATTGCTGCTTAAGTGAAAGATGACTGTTATGTTATACTGCTGGTAAGCAGTGAAACTATGGTAAAATATTAAGTGATTGAGAGCCAGGAGTTATTCTCCATTGCAAAACCCTCTCTGGCAGGCTCGTGGGACACTACTGTCTATTGGAGGTGCACTTCCAGCTGAGCAATGAGCCAGCACTGTGGTCCCTATGGGCAGCAGTGGTCAAAGCAAACAGGCAGCCTGGCAGCGTTCCTTGCATGAGTACGGGAAGGCAGGTTGTATAGCTGGTTTTGAACAAAGAGATAGTGAGAAATCTAAATAAGGAAAGCCACATTTATAAACCAGTACACTGTGTCCTAAAAAGTGGTAAAACATCATTAAAATGATTTAATTATTTTTATATATGTACATGCTACCTTCCTTCTGTCTGGTCTGTATCTATCTGCATGGTTCCCAGGTTTCTACAGGCAACTGAGCACTACTTTGTCTTTTGCACCCATCCTTCTCATGCTTCTTTCTCTTCAGTTTGTAGCCAGTAGGAACCTTCTTCCCTCTCCCTCCACAGCAGTGTCTGTAAGAGCTTTCTGGCTCTACAGCAACAAGCATAGAAGTAGGTGATGGTCTCAGAGTAGAGAAATGGGCTTTCATAGACTGCTCCAGCTGGTGACTTTAGCAAAGCTATAAACAGTTAGCCTGCTAAAGATGTTCCCAAAGACTTGCTCAGCATGATAACACAAGGCTGGGAGCCAAGGGTGAGGTAATACAGTAATTACTTTACCAACACAATAGCTGAGCCAAAAGCAGAATGCGAAGTGAAACACTTAAAGTGTTTATCAAGCTTCAGAGTGCTCTGATCAGGCTGTGAAGACATGTCTGCCCATTGCCTCACCACACCTCCATCAAGATGAACCCCTTCTCATAAGGGAGGCGGGTTTACTAAAAGCCTAGCAGAGCAACCTTGGCATCAGGAGAGGGAAGGAGAATCACCCCCCTGTAAGTGTAAATCTTTGGGTACTAAACACTGAAAGCCTTGGAAGTGCAGTGAAATGGTACCTGGATTGTGTCTTAGGGCTGGTAGTGCTGTGCCTTTACAGGGTGTGCTTTGGTTTTCCTTTTCCTCATATTTCTACAGGCATGCTGGAGAGAGTCACCCCTTTGTCGTGGGTTTGGCTGGGCCCTGCAGGAGGATCGCCCCATGCTCTTACATACAGAGCTCTTGTCCTCATGAAGTGAAGACTTCGGTGCTCTTGTCCTCATGAAGTGAAGACATGCGGATATAACATGAATTAAATAGAATTGTGCCAACTGATAACAACTGCAAATCTTACCCGAAGCTTACAGATAACTTTTGTGTTTGGAAAAATAGGGGCTAGATTTGGATTTCTAATCCTTCTCCAGAAGGTAATGTTCAACTTGGTCTGTATCCTTAAATGACCTAGGATGAAAGGCCAGATCTAAAGAGGAAATATAAATTAACTCATGCACTCGCACAGGGCTTTTGTTCAAATGTAGGACATGCCTCAGATGGACATCAAGGAATTTGTCACCTCATTAAGACCATCAAATTAAACATTCCCTTGCCTGAGTCCACCGCAAAACCTGAACCTCTAAATTTGCTTCAGGCACACACATCCTTCCCTGTTGGTCCTTGCAGCCGCTCTCCTGGGCCATTCCCTCCAGAAGGGTCAGGGTGGAGGGGCTGGACCCCATCTCTGTTGTTGACCTGGTGTTGGACCCCATCTCTCTTCTACTGGACTAGGGATTGGGACATTGACCCTGGAGCTGGGAAGCACAGGTTGGAGGCCGCAGATTTCCACCCATACCCTGGTGTGCCCAGGCTGCTGACTGGCAGATAAGGGGAAGATGGGGGATGCTCTGGTCTCTTCTGGAAGCCATGGCCTGAGAGGTTTTGGGACTGACTGAACAGGTGAGGGGATACCAGTGATGGTGCTTTGGGACCTGGGGCTCGTCTGGGGCACTGGGGCAGTGCTGGGTCCCAACACTAAGCCTCCACCTGCCTCCATGAGATTTTTTGCCATTCATGTGGGCTTATTTTAAATGTTGCGATCAACAGTTGCTTTATCTCCATCCCTGGGAGCCATGGGCACTGCCTGACTCATTCCTCTGTCAGACTGATCCTCTCTGGAGTCCAACATTTGCCTGTTGTGATGCTATTTCTCAAATCAGAAGTGACAATCTCTTCCATGAGCCATTCTGTGAGTTTTCTCCAAGTCCCTTAGCAAAGAAAAGAGAAAAAAGAGCAGCCTCAGACGGAACCAGGTGGCTGGAAGATGGACATTCACACTGTTTCTGTATGTATCCCAAGTGTTTCTGTATTTTTTTTTTTTTATTCTTTCAGAAGAGGGTGGTTACATCCTCCTGTTGCCCTCTGTGCTCCCTTTCCCAGCAGCTTGTCTTTCAAGGCTCTGCAGAACTGGACTGGTTTTGCTTAGGGCATCATCACTCAAAATCCTCAGTCGCCAAGTTGACATTTCCAGGTATAATGTTACAATGCTGCTGTTCAAGTTTTAACACTTAAATCCTCAGCAATGTGGGAAGGAAAAAAATAAATGATTGAACATGTTTCTTTGTTTGGTTTAAAGATATTTTTGCGAATGGGGTGTGGGAGTTATTTTGCTCAGAACGAGTGGGTGCTGGAAAATGGCGCCAAGAGTTGAATTTTGAAAGACATCTAAGAAAGAACAAAGGGATCATCAGGCAAGCCAGCAAGGAAGAGCCAGCAGTCGTGAAAGCATGAGATGAAGAGAGCCTGGCTGGGTTTTGGCTGTGCTGGCTGAAGGCAATGGAGAAGTTTGGGTGTGCTACCGAGTAAAAGCAGGGCCTGGATGTGCCATGACTGTTTGGATCACAGGACAGAATCTTGACTCAACCAAGTCAAGACTGGGGCCTGAATGGGGGTTTTAGAATAACAGGGGGAAAGGGGTGACAGGAGGTGTCTGAAGAGGGAAGGTGCGGCCTGGCTTTTCTCAGTGGGTAACAGTAGTGTCAAATCTTTTTTATGCTTTACACGTTTCCTACATGTTGGTTATGGGTTGGGTATTTGAAGCTGTCCATGGCGATCTGGTTCCCAGTTCCCACTAAGATTTGAAGCAACATGGATGCTCAGCTGTCACAGAATGACCTTGAAAAATCTCATCCAATGTGTGGAGAAAAAAAACCAACCATCTTAGATTGCAGCTTCAGTGAAAGTGCAATGTTTGCTGGCTGGGACATGAGATGAAAGCTGACTCAGAAATTAGATTACCTCCTACTCCATGACTTCACTGCTTTCAGGAGCAACCAGGTGTTTCCTGAGAGATTCCCATCCACCTGGCTTAGGGTGGTGGGAAGAGACAATGGGGAAGATCACTGGGCAAATTATTTAATTGCAGGAATTGATCAATACTACACACTGAAGGTAGAAACATCTCCGAAACATGCTCTTTTCAGATGAATCAGAGGAAAATTCAAACAAAGCAACATAGCAAAGACAAAGCTGAGATACTTTTTAAATACATTATTTATAATGCAGCAATGTCCCATGATTCTAGGGTCTTCATCTAGGCCCTGACCAGAAGTGCATCCAGTTATCCCATAGTTTATAATCTACAAGGCAGACACTCAAGGAGATGAAAAGTGGGATTTGCAAACGCACTTGAAAGTTGTAGAGCAGAACTTCCCTTGTTTCACTAGGACATGTGCCCTTGGGTCGCACAAGTGTTTTTTGAGAATCCTGCCCTACGGCATTCCTTCAGAGATACATGTTACATAAGGGACTGGTTATAGCCTTCCCCAGCTCTCCCCATTCCCATTCAGAGCTTTATCCATTATAGTCTAGACAAGTCTTGCTCATGCAGTGTCAACCTTCTTGAAGGTCACCAAAAGTCTGTAGAGGTTTGCATTAGAAAAAGCATAATAATGTCAAACTTACAAAATTCTCACAAGTCCTCATGCCATTCAGGGGCTCACACCATGACAGCTGTGCCAAAGTGGGGCCTTGTGCTTTCAAAACTTTGAAGAAGCCCTGGTAGAAGTCCATTCCATGGGAATGTTTTATGAAGAGGATTGCACTGAAGAAATGGCATCGGAGAGATGTAACTCTGCAATTCGACCTTGAGAGCTGTGTCACATCACTGCTGGCATCTTATCAGGTCTGGTGTGGGAGCAGGGCTTCTTCACCATGGTCTCCATCCTTCCTCTTACCTGATAAATAACTCTTCACCAAGCACTGCTGAGCCCCTGAAATGGGTTGTGGTGAAAACACAGTGTGTTCACATGGTTTGCCACCTGCATTCCAGCTGGGTGACAGGCTTGTGGGAAGGTGTCATATGTCCAGACCAGAAAGCCAGTAAGTCAGGAAAGCAGCTGGGATGCTGCTGGGATGGACCAAGACAAAGAGCCTATATTCTCCATCAGCACTGGGGGCTGCAGAGACAGGATGAGACCGTTCCTACAGAGCAGTCCTGGCATGAATCCTGAGCCCTGTGCTCATATACAGCTCCTCCATGCACAGGCAATTTCAACATTTCATCCTTCTCACCATTCTTAATAAGCAGTTGGCTTGTTTTGGAGACTGATAGCCCACTCTGGTAGCATGGATACAGACTGTCTCCTGCCAGCTAGCCTGAATGTCCAGACGCTTTCCTGGCCTGCTCAAAGAATATAGTGGTATATGGACATACACTCCATATGTATATGTATACGCCATATGTATATGGAGAAGACTCCAGAAAGTAGAGCCTTACTCCTTTGTAAGTCAGTTAAGATACTTCTTCTGGAATAAGAGGATCTTCATATGGGGATAATCAAGACCAGCCCAGCAGAGGGACAAGCCTTCCCTACCAAGAGGGGAAATTCATTCTTTAATGTAGAAGTGGCCCCCAGTGACCTGCAATGTGTATGACCAGAACCAAAACCAACTGTTTTCACTTGCTGATGCTTACAGTTTGAAAGGAAGTGCGGCTTCACACAGATGAACCCTCTGTCCTCAAGTTGTCTTGCAGAACACAATCAGAGTGGCAGGAAAAGACAGGCTGGTTTTCAGCACCAAGCACTGACTTCTTCCAAGAAGCATGAGTTTCTGAGAGAGGATTTCAGAGGATGTCCAGCTATTCAAGCATCAGCCCAGAGGGGAGATCATAACATCTTTTCCTCAAAATTTTGGTACTTCCTTCATCTGTGCTGGTGCTTCATTCCTCCAGGGAGGATTACACAAAAGGTACAGTCAGGTTTTCTCTTCAGGCCTATCTAAAGGGGAAGCCTAGAGCCAAAATCAAGCACCCGTTGCAAATTCTGTATTTGTGATTAGCACAACTTGCCATACATCCAGCATCCTGCAGAGGAGACTTTGCAGACACATGCAAGGAAATTAAAAGGACTGGATTAAAGCTTATAGTGTGAATAAACAAGATCCAGAGTCTGAGAGCTTTTAAGCACTCAGAAGCTGCAAGAAGAAATCTTCCTTATGCTGTTCTGCTCTTCCCTGCCTGCTGTTTGTGTTCATTTGGAGTTGATTCAGTAAATGAAAGCCATGAAAACATCAGTCCAGCATTGCCTGAGGTGTCTGCAGCACCCTGTCACACGGACCTTTAACAGCCATCTCAGGTTGAAGTGTCACCTCTCTCAAATCAGCAGAGATTTCAGAAAGTCACCATTAACCTGTCTCTGGCCTCTCCCTTTACTGGTCCCATACCCTCTTCTCCACCAAGCTGTCAGGAACAAGCAAACACGAGGATGGGTGGTGGGGAAGCACTAACTAAATAAAGGTATGGAAACACTGTTGTGTAGCATTTAATCTTTTTTAGTTTCTCTTTAAGTGGAAACCTAAATGAAGCTGGATTTTGCTTAGGGAAGTAGCTAAAACATCTACAGCTTTTAAACCTGATGCTCTGCTGAAAGGGCTCAGCTCTTCTAAGCAAGGAAGATTTGGTGTTGATATTTGTTGAATCATCATTAGGAACTAAAGGCATCTTCTTTACAATACGTTGAGCAAGTCAGTGTTTGTGCCACACTGATCTTTCAGCATTGAAAAGCAGAAATGAAAAAGTGTCATTAAAACATACGGTCTGGTAGAGGAGAGGTGACTGAGCTCTGGGCTCTGAGAAGTTTAACATTCAATGTCTCTGGCTATGAGGATTGGTAGTGTGAGGTCTCACTCTGGTCACACATCCCTATGTTGGATGGGGAGCCGCTATCTAATGCAATCTGAGGAGTTTAAGGACGCATGTTGTGTGTCTTGAGCTGCCTCCCTGAGCTCCAGAAGTGCAGGCTACAATGGAACTGCTGTGTCAGTGAGCACGGTTCCTTTCTACAGTCAAAACATCAAATGCTGCCTACCAAACCCCGATGAGCATCTGGTTTTAAGCAACTACATCCTGCTCCTGCTGAAAGACTCCTCCTCTATTGGTGAACAGACTGAACGCATGCTGGTTTATATCCACTTGTTGTTAGGCTAATATTATCTCCAGCCTAAACAGTTTTTCTCCTTCCCATGTTTTCATCCTGGTGATCTTGTAAAGAGCAATCCCATCCATCAGGCATCAGTTACTCGGTCAAACATCCCCAGCTCCTTTCACATCTCAGGACTACCTTGGCACAAACAGCTCGTGGCAAGGGCAAAATTGCATTTCCCTGGGGCTGGGCTGAAAATGTCGCTGTGGGCTTCCACAGGGAACCTGTCAGCACAGCTCCCTGCTCTGTGTCCATGGGGGAAATGAAGCCTTGTACTCCCTCTGATCCCCTCTGAGCAGTTGGTGGCCAGGCCACTGATACCCTGGGCTTCACTGGGGCCTTGCAGCTGCCTGCTGAGGGCAGGCAGGCAGAAAGATGCTACCTCTGAGAGCATCACTGAGCAGCTCATCCCACGGTGTGCCATGGGGAGGCAGCTGACTCCAGAGGCAGGGAACACACCAGCAAGGGTGGTGAGAGCAGGGCTGTCCCTGCTCCTCCTCTCCGCCTGGCTGCAGCATGCCCTGAGCATCCCTGTGCCACTCTTTCCTGTGTAGTGTGTCTCTGGCTTTGCACTCTTCATCTGTGACCTCCCAAGGAGCTGCCAGTTCAGCATCAGCATGACACTACAGATGGAAAAGTGTTTCAGGAAGGCTCTTGATTTGCAAGAATTGCCTACAGATATCCCTTGTGATGACTTAATATTTTTACTTCCTGGATTTGCTGACAAAACTGCAAAGATGGAGTACCATTTCCATTTGTTATCCCCCTCACATCTTTGCATATAATGTCCAGTTACCTTGAATCTAGCCCCAAAGTTCATTTGCTGGCCAAGCAGGCATGGAAGAAGCTGTGTTGTATAAAAATAGCTGATTCATGAGGGGTATACAATAACAGAATCTGTAAGAGCAAACACAAAATGGACCTGAATGAAGATACAAGATCACCCATGCAGGTAAGTAGGGCTGTATGAGACAGCCCCCCCGGGCTGGCAGATGTAGCACAGCAGCCAAGGGACACCCATGCCCTTTTGGAACAGCAGCTAGAGATGAGGTGGGGACACCCTAGGGCATCTCAGACAGGTTTAGAAGCCTGTGCTTAGGCAGAGTCCCTGACCCCCAGCAACTAGAATGGGAGCCTTGATATCAAGATTGCAAATAAAGAGCCATGGGGTAGAAGCTTGAGGTGCCTGAAGGTAAAGATGAACCACTCCCTAACTGTCCTAAATATGTTTAGGATCTTATCCATAATCTGCTTCTGATACTTGTACAGGCATCCACTGCTGCATTCTGGAAGCTCTTTCTGCCAAGCAAGAATAGAATATTCTCTGGTGTAAAAGAAATTGTGCAATTGGTGTAAAAGAAATTTGAAGTGTATTAATTTGGCATACTTCTGGTATATTGATGTAACTACATATATTTGGCATGCAGTTGCATCTTGAGGAAGTGAAACTAATACGTGTTTGTCCACCACAGCTTCTGTGTTTACCCAGCACTGAATGTGACAGTGCAGCCAGACACTCGTGTTTCTGCAGTATTTCCTTCCCAGGCGGATGGCAGAGGAAGACCATGTTTAAGCTGCTCTATGACATGAGCTGTGACATGTGCTGCAGTACTGGTCTGCTGAGCCTGATCACAGCATGTTTCTCTACTGCAGCCTGAAGATTCAGGTTTCCTTTGGTGAAAATAACAGGGGAGAGAAGGGAGATTTTCACTTTGATATGAGTTCAGAATAAAACCAGGGCAGGGACACAGATCCAGGAGTTTAAAAGCATTCTCATCTTCAAATTTAGTTTCAATTACTGCAGAATGCACCCACACAGACTTTTTGAGACTGGCACGTGCACTGCATCTGCACCCACGGGACTGACTGTAGTTCCATCCACCAGCTATAGGCACTGCCTGGCTGCAAAATGGGCCGGTACTCATCCCCCTCTGCTCACCTGCAGGAGGAGCTGTGCTGTCTAATGCCTCAGGAAATCTGATTTTTCCCTTTCTGGCATAACTCCTGACCCACTGTGTGACCTTTAGCAAGCTATATAGGTGCTCCTGCACTTATTCTCTCACTTCAAAAAATAGGACAACAATAGGTACCTCATACATGGGGAGAGGGCTGTAAAGCTGGAGCCTCTGCTAGAACACTGACTCATGCTCAGTATATTGCTTGATACCTTCATAAATAGGGGTTTAGGCCACATTTCTATGAGAGAGAAACTCAGATTGCACAACCAGTTCTGTAGTCCCCAATCCTGACTATGAAAACTGTAAATCTGTGTCTTGCAAAAACAGTACAGCCAAAGGGAAGAAATATTTGATTCAATAGTCCCTGTCGCAAGCACCAAATATATCACACGTGCAAACAGACCCTAAGTCCAGATCTCGGGAGCCAGTTGCCCAGATGCCTTTGAGGATCTGAGCCTGAAGGCTCATTCCAACCAGCTGAAGTCAATGGGACTATCCCTATATTTAAGTTTTTGCTGGATGACAGCCAAAGGCTCAGCATCTTGCAGAACTGGCTCTCATGATGCTGCATTCCTTAATAGCTGGGAAAGAGCAAAGCAATGTATAGCAGAAAGTGTCCATCCATATTAGTAGGTATTAGTAACCACTTTTAAAGGCCTAATCTATGTAAAAATGTTTTCTCTCTGCCATCAGCAACTTCCCAGCAAAGGCAGAAATTTCCCACGGTTGACATGCCCTGAGCAAACAGAGGAGCTGAAACAAAGAGCAGGATAATTAGCTCGGGGGGCAGGCGTTCCGCCCAGTGCAGGGGAACTGCCTCGCGCAGCTGTGATGGGGCTCGATGGAGTGACCTGGAAAATAGACCTAACTTTAAAAGTGCAGAGAGTGAGGGTTTTAGTTGTGCCTTTTTAATTTTAAACACTGCTGCCTGTGGCTTTACAGCTTCATGCAAAGGCCGGCAGACAAACTGAAGTATGAAAGGAGCCTTATTAAAACACACCATACATTATGTATGAACTTGAACTCTTCCTGACCTCTGTAGTCCTGGATCTGCCCCAATCCATAAACGGCTTGGGCCAAATTTTGTGCTGCTGCAGTAAGTAATTTGAATAAAATCACAAGTTGTTACTTTCAAGACAGTATCCCCAGTTAAGAAAACTCAGGGTACCATTTATTACAGAGATGGCTATCTCAGAAACGTACCTGATTAATGTAACTAGATGTAAACTGTTGTCTGCAACTACAACTCCACTGTAAACCAAAGCACAGCCCCCTTCCAAGCAAGCTGTTAGCATTTTTTCATTACCGCTCACTAGAAAAAGTATATTTAGAATGGCAAATGTATAATTGCAGTTAGAACTGGTTGAAATATTCAGCATGAATACATGATCTGGAACACCAAGCTGTTTCTTGGACCACAGATTCTTTAACCTGATTTTGATTATTGCAAAAACTCATATTTAGCATGGGATTATTTTTTTTTTTCTTTTGAACTATGCATGAACTGACTGAGCCACAAGGTTGTTTGCAGGCTCTTCAGCTCAGCTGTTTGCTTCTCCCAACATATGACAAGTCACCCAGCTCACAAGTTGTTGCTTCTCTTCCCTGATTCTCAGCCTCACACATTTCAGAAGCCTGAAACGTTATATTAGATATTCTGGTTTCTGTGCAAAGTATCTTCATTAATACGCAAATAGAAATTTGATGGAAGGCAGGTAGCCGGCTTCTCCCCAGAGCTGCTCAGGGCCCTCCAAAGCTGCCTGTCCCCAGTTCCATCCCAGTCTGACATCTGTGGTCCCAATTCTATAGACCAGAAATGAACAAAGTGAGTGTTTCCTGCTCATTTTTCACAGGAGGGATCAAACCCACACTCCTCTCAGCATCAAACCCTTCGCACAGGATGAGCCCGCAGAAGAGGAACTAGCCTTGTAACATGGATGGAGAGGCAGCTCCATCAGAAGAGGTGTCAGCGTGGCTGGACTGGACATCCCTTTTGCAGACAAGCGAGAGGCTGTGAGCATGCTAAATGCAAGATTTGCCTTTTCTCTACCAGCACTGTGTTGTGGAATCTTTGATGAGCCTCTTCAGCTAGAAATACTTCTCTGAAGGGCAGATGTTTGCTGGATAGGGTCTTCAGAAATTTAAAGAGTAGGCTGTGTGGACTGGGAAGGATTTCACAAGTGGTTTATGCAAAACCCTCTCAGTGAATCACAAGCCAGTCAGCAAAGTCATGTTGTCAGTGAAGGAACAGTTTCTACCCTAGACCTTGTCCCCCAGAAGAGAGGCATTGGTTAATTTTCTACAGAAGTGAAAGGGAAAACTACTAGCTTGTGCTATCTGGAGACATCAAGAAGTCTCTAAGAGACTTCTGAAAATTCAATTTAATTAGAGGCACCTTTCACAGAGAAATATTTTCAATGTGAATTAAGGAGATTTGGTAATTCTAAGATTCTGAGATATTGTTGGTTTTTTTTTTTTTTAGTGAATTAATAACATTATAGTGGTGAGGCATAAAAGGTAATTTTTGAGTTTGTGTGTTATGAAGTGCAACCTGCAAAAACAAAATATAAGGCATCTCTGGAAATAACCATCACAACTATGATAATTGCTGGCAGTGGCTGTAATTCCCAGTGGCTGTCTGTACTCATCTTTACATGAAATTGATTTGACTTTGCATTTACTTTTCAATTGGGGCTCAGGTGATTTGAATCCAGACTCAAATTAAGTATGGTTTCCCTTGTTAAAATGAAGCAAAGTATCAGATGCCTAAGGGAAAAGAGCAGAAGGGAGTTGGAAAGCACTTTGTTCAAACTTTTAATTATTTTACCTCATTCACAGTCTGAGTGGCACAATAATATGTTTTTATTTGATCATATCAAACTTTCAATGCACTAATTTATTTTTTTTTCTCTAGCTAGCACACTGCTTACACAGCATGGAGTTTTTTTCCCATGACGCTTACAGATGTGAGCTCTGCTCCCCACACTTGGGGTTAGAAGCTGAAACAAAAAAAACCCCAAAAAACAAAAAACCACAGAAAACACAACCCAAGTGCTCTGTTCTTTGCCCTCAGACCCAGGTCCTGAAACACAGTGGCAGCTCTCAGCTTCTACACCAACATCACTGCAAGCTTGCTTAAAAGTGCTTGTGCAGTAGGGAGCACTTTTCCCTGGACCTCCCAGCTACTGAGCTTCTGCTGAGAAAAACACCTAAGTTTTGCTTAGAGATTTCCAATGAATAATTCAGCTCTGTGTAATGTCCATGAGCATGTCAGGTTTCTCTTTTGGGGGGTTTCCTCCCAACCCTGATGGCTCTGCTGAGAAACCTGCAGCATTTGTTGGCCTTTCAGCTTCATGGAGCATATAACCTTTGGAGGACTCCAAAGGCACAAGGTAAGGGCTGTCCTCACCCTGCCTGTGGTTTCTTGGGGGAGCTCAATGGCAGGAGATGGCTTGTCTCTGCTGGGCTGAAGTTGTTCTGAAAACTGCCCTCCTTTGGCACACTTTGGGAAATTGCCTTTAGGAGGTCAAACACAAGCAAGGATGCAGAGGTCAGCTCTAAGCAGGTGAGATCCAGACACCACTCCAAAGAGTGGGTATCTTGCATCTATGCTCGCTCCTTTACTTAGGAAAGGAGACGCAAGCAGTTCCTCTGGTCTCTGCTCCCTGTGAGGAGAGGAATGCTGGAGGAGAGCAAGAAGGTCTTAAAGGAGGGCACAGACTGCCACCCTACCACAAGCACACCCCCCCACCGCTCTGCATCTGGCAGTAAAGACAGGGAACAGACCACATTTGACACTGCCCATGTCAGGGGGACCTCTGAATGTGGCTCTTCCCTTGCTGCTGGCACAGTTTCCCATTGACTTGGCAGCAGCATCCATCTCTGGCACAGGGAAGAGGGGTCTTTGGCTAATCTGGACCTTGGTGCCAGCTTTCCTGATCTCTGCCCATCCTTCTATGAAGCAAGAGTGAAGCCAGAGCTAGGCAGAAGATAATACATCCCGGTCCTCCAAGGGCAGGAAGAGTCCTAATCATCAGAACTATTTTTGGAGGGATCTTTTAGTTTTACCCCCCTTCACCTCTCTGAAGCTGGAGAGCAGAGCCAAACACCCAGAGGGAGAAAAGAGGATAAAAGGATTTTTCTTTCTAAGGGGAGGAGGGACTATTATCAGAGTCATGGAGAGAAGATCAAAAAGAGCTACACAAAGCAGAGGGGCAGGCTCTTTTGGTCTGGAGGAATAAATTGCGAGCCAACAGAGTACCTTAATAACAAATTTCTAAGCCCCACACATCTGTTAATTTCAATCCACCAAACTAATATTACATCAGTATGTCTCATTAATGCATTAGAAGTCAGAGCTGCACCTTCAAATTTTGGGGATCTGTAATAAACTGAGTGAGGGAAAACTGAGCAGCTGTGCCAGGGGGACTCAGTAGGTGTCCTCCCAGTTGTGGTGGCAAAATGATCTGAGCAAGGGAGTGAGCCACCAGTGCCACCTTCCCTCACCCAGATAATCTCTGGTGAGAAGCTATGTGCAAAATCTGCTCAGCTCTGCTGTCCTGAGCAGTTTATAGTTGCACCATTTCTGTGTGCATATATGCGGCTAGTCCACAAGGATGTCAGCCTCACAATCAGTATGGTTTTCATCAACAGCAACAAAGACATGTGAACAGCTACTGGCAAGCAGCCAAAACTTTCCCCCATCACATTTTTCACAGTCATTTTGAATATGACCTCAAGAAGACCTGTTTGTTTTGCCATAAAAGGCAAAGGGGCTAATCCTAGGCAGTTTTGTGCTGATGCTTCTAGTTTTGCAGGCATAAAAGCTTCTGCCTGAAGGCATTAGTGGAGAAAAGGGAGTCAAGATTGGTTATGTCCTGGTTCTTCACAGGATAAGAGAAGGAAAAAATTACACATAGACCCAAGAAGGAGGTGGGGTGCTTAACACATCAGCACTTGCTAATAAATGCTATGAAGGCTTAGATATTGGAAATGTGTGTGTTTGTAAGCATGTCTGGTGACAAGAGAAATGCAGGGTAATTTATTAGTGGTGACTGCAGCACAACTGACTGCTCTTTGTCACTGGACAAAGTAAGAAATTACTCCACAGTTCTTGCCACTTGACACGTGGGGCACGCTTGGGAACTCCCTCTCAGTCCAGAGGTATACATTGTTCCCCAGACAATGATTCTTAATAGCTAACATGCAGTTCAGGACCAGTTAAATTCAGTAGACTGGGTCTACAGGCCTTGTCCTGCAGCCCAAAGGGACTAGACCACAAAGGATCCCCTCTTAGATCACAAGCAAGGATCCACAACATGCATTTTTGACAGCTCCATCCCTGACTTGGTTGGTGTTCTGGAGAAATCTGCTTCATCTGGGCATGTAGGTTTTCCCTTTCCCACTTTTTTCCTGTTCAGAATATAAACTCTTTTGAGTTTACATATAGCACAAGATGCATCTGTGAACTTCTATGAGAAAAATAAGGAAAGTCTACAGTTCAGTGTCCATCCTCTAAAGGGAAGTTAACACTGATATTGCAAGACCCATTTTTGTAAAAATATCATAGGCTATGTTGGCAAACAGTTTGCTTGCCCATGATGGTGGATCAAACATCAACTAACTCTACAGATTATCTGCACAATGAGATAAAGTATTTTCTACTTTGCATTCACACGGTTGTCTTGCATGTGGGCTGGACAAGTACAAGGTTTTCTGGGTTGGACTACTTTGAAAAACTGTTTTAACAGTGTTGAGTTACATTGGAAGATGAGTACCACAAAAGCAGAAGAAACCACGTAGAGAGTTGTAAACAAGTCTTCAAAAGGAGAACGTGTATGTGGGGGAGGCCAGCATGCAATGGCTGGTGTTGGAAAGCAAGCATATTGGATTCATTGTCCAGGAGAAGTTCATCCTTGTGAAGGTATTTCCTCCTTCCAATGCCAAGACCAAGGAAAGCTGGAGTTACTGGTTGCAGAAGTTCCAGCTGTATAAGATAGATCTTGATAGAGGTTTAAACCGACATGCTCCCCTTTTTGAAGGACATTTCCCTTGTTTGCTTTCATGGATTGCTATTAGGTTGTGCTAGTCCTGTCTGTCCATCACAGGTATTTGCTCTTTGTCCTTTGTATGATCCGTGCTGCTATTTCTTAATTTTTTTTTAAGGATACTTAAA
Source organism: Athene cunicularia (assembly GCF_003259725.1). NCBI lineage: Eukaryota > Metazoa > Chordata > Aves > Strigiformes > Strigidae > Athene > Athene cunicularia. Next base: position 10,832,792 of record NW_020799091.1, on the reverse strand, counting down.
TTTCACCTGTACTGAATGACTACACATACAAACTGACATAAAAGCTATTTAAATAGGTGAAAAGATAATACACTGACAAAACTGGAAACACTGTTGCTAAGATGAAAAGTTAATGTACATTCTTTTAGCACCTTTCAAAAAATGTGTTTAGATAATAACTTACGGAGAAAATTAACTCACCCAGAATTATGTTGGACAAAAAATATTCTGATGCTTTATTTTCTATTATAGTGTATGCAATTTTAACCTTTTGAGGCCTTTGGAGCGATGAAGTTCCTGAAATTCTCAGTTTATATTTATTTAATTCTGAAAGCGATAAATGGAATGACCCGGTGAAGACTGAGTCAGTACTCTGACTTTGATTGAAGGGAAATAGAGGACTACTGCTATGGCACTTTACTATGAGGAATGAAAGAAGTTTAATACAAATTATGTCAATTAATTTTTTTACAAAAAATAGGCCTGGGGTACCCAGTGTGATATTTTTATGAATTTACAAATGTGTTTGATAAGGGTAACTGCATAAATACAATCTATACTTCCAATTCCATAGAATCATAGAATGGTTTGGGTTGGAAGGGACCTTAAAGATCATCCAGTTCCACCCCCCTGCCATGGTCAGGGACACCTTCCACCAGCCCAGGTTGCTCAAAGCCCCGTCCAACCTGGCCTTGAACACTGCCAGGGAGGGGGCAGCCACTGCCTCTCTGAGAAAGCCGTTCCAGCATCTCACCACCCTCACAGCCAAAAATTTCTATCTTAAATCAAATATAAATCTACCCTTTTTCAGTTTAAAATTGTTGCTACTCATCCTATCACTATACTCCCTAATAGAGTCCCTCCCCATCTTTCCGGTAACCCCCTTTAGGTACTGGAAGGCCGCTATAAGGTCTCCCTGGACCTTTCTCTTATCCAGGCTGAACAATCATAGCTCTTACAGCCTGTCCTCATGATCATCTTCATGGCCCTCCTCTGGACCCACTTGAGCAGGTCCATGTCCTTCTTATGCTGGGGGCCCCAGAGCTGGACACAATACTCCAGAGCTGGATCTCATGAGAGCTGAGTAGAGGGGGAGAATCACCTCCCTCGACCTGCTGGCCACACTTTTCTTGATGCAGCCCAGGACCTGGTTGGCTTTCTGGGCTGTGAGCGCACATTGTTGGCTCATGGTCAGTTTTTCGTCCACTAATACTCCCAAGTCCTTCTCCCTGCTGCTCTCAATCCACTCATCACCCAGCCTGTATTTGTGCTTGGGATTGCCTTGACCCATGTGCAGGACCTTGCACTTGGCCTTGTTGAACTTCACGAGTTCGCATGGACCCACCTCTCCAGCCTGTCCAGGTCCCTCTGGATGGCACATCCCTGCCCCCAGCGTGTTGACTGCACCACACAGCTTGGTGTCATCAGCAAACTCACAGAGGGTGCACTCAATCTCACTGTCCATGTCACTGACAAAGATGTTAAACAACGCTGGTCCCAATAGTGACCCTTGAGGAATGCCAGTCGTCACTACTCTCCGCTTGGACACCAAGACATTGACCACAACTCTTCTGAGTGCAAACATCCAGCCAATTCCTTATTCACCAAGTGGTCCATCCATCAAATCCATGTCTCTCCAATTTAGTGACATGTCATGCAGGACACTGTCCGTTGCTTTGCACAAGTCCAGGTAGATGATGTTAGTCATCTTCCTAACACTTCCTAACAAAGAAGGTACAGTGATAGAATACCCTTAAGAAACACACTGAAAGGATAAAAACCAGTGAAATGTTACATCTCAAAGTATAATGGGAGATAAATAGAGACTCATTGTTGAATGGGTGTTTTCCTAAAGAAGTCTTACAAAGGTCTTCCACTGGTCCAGTTCTCAGGGACATCTTTGTCACAGGTCTAGATGAAACAGATTATTGCTGATAACATTTCCAGGTGACACAAAAATGGTGGGAGAGGTAAGAAATGAAGAGGGCAGGACAATGTGTATAAAGATGATCTATAGTGACCCAAACTGCATGTATGCTGGGCATAAACAAATGCTATATCCAAGACAGCTGAAGGTGAGGTTCACATCTGTACGTGGCCAACGGTTCAGTCATACTTTGAATATGTAGTTGTCTGTCGGAGAAACCAAGACATGGGCAAAACTGGGGGAAGTCATCGCAGGGGTGACCAGCTGTTATCCCACTTCCAGGAGATGGCCAGCCAGTCCTCATTAGTAATTGGCTGAAGAAACAAAGGGGTCTCAGCTAAGATTAGGGAGTTTATGTTTCTTTTGTATCTGCACAAATCTGATAATTTCTAGAATAGCATGTCAGGTTTGGGGTCCTTCTATCATCCTGTAACATTAGAAGTTAGAGAGAACTCAAAGAACCACAAGGATAATCAAAGGTCGAGAAAGCATGCCTTACAGTGGGATCTGGAGATGTTGGTCTATTTACCTTGGGTTCAAGGAGAGACTTTTGTCACTCTTCATAAGAGTTTTCATAAGGAACGATAATTGGACAACAAAGAGGTTTTATAGACATAGACATAGGCATAACCAGATTCAATGACTGGTAGTTGCACCTGGGGAAATCTGTATTTGAAATAAGTCACGATATGTCCATGTTGAGAGATATTAGCCACTGAAATTGCATATTGAGGCTTCTGATGGAAAATCCATTAGTTTATTTAAAACCAACACTAATATTTCAAAATGGGTTATCCTCTAGGTTAAACACAGATTCTGGACTTGTAACAGATGCTAACCAAAAAGCAAATGTTAAGCAGGTGATCTAAGGCATGGAAGTAGTCAATCCCGATCTCAAAATGTAATGACCATTACGTGTTGAAGTTGTACTCCAGAGATGCACTCGCCAACATACTGGTGTATGTGGCTCACCTGCATCCTGCTCCTCCGCCTGCTCCCCCTAAACAGTTTCACAGCAGCTGTTTCACTTGCAGAATTTTTCCGTGCCCATGCCCTTCCCTCTTCTCCATGGTAACTTTTGGTCAAACTCCAGAAGCATTTGACATACATAATTGTAACACCTTAGGTCTTTGCTCATGGCGAAGATCGACATGTTAACAAGTAATGGGTGAGTGGATTGCTAAGAGAGGAAACATCTATCACTGCTACAGTTTTTTTACTGGAAACCCATACTTTCAGGGTGAGACCCCTCTGCCCTGTGTCAGGCACGAGGGTGAGATGACTTACACACCAGAAGTGCCTGTTTATCAGTGCTGAGTCTCAGGAGCTCCTGGAGGGACCAGCAACCAGTCTCACCAATATACTCATATACATCCGTGGAGCATCTCACTCAGCCAGCTAGTGCACCCTCTGGGGGCTCACTGGTGTGACTGAGTCCTCATGTGTAAGACAACCTATAGAGCTTGTCTGAACGGTGGGCTGGAAGGAATTTTGGGGCCTTTCCCTAGTGCTGTTGCTGACATACTCAGGGCACTGTGGGAAACTGTTGTAAACTCTCTGTGTTTCATTTTACCAAATATCAACAGGCATTTTCAGTTGATGGTATGCAAATTATTCTAGGAGCGCAAAACACACTATTATGGAACCAAATCTGTCCATGGATCTCCTTGTTCATTAGGGACTTTGCCTCGTTGAAGATAATTACAGCTCAATGGCCCTCTTAATGGGATTTCTTTTCTTCCATCTCTTATTCCACCCATCTCTCAGCTAGTTTTCTTGCAGGTACTATAATGTGAATTCTGTTGCATGACTCAGAGCTCAGAGCTGGCAAAGATGTAGATATTGAGGTTCCCACTGTTAGGGGTTTTTGTGTGGATGAGGTTTCCAGCTCCATGCTATACATGCTCAGGTGCAGATTGCTACACTCAAGGAACTGTACATGGTGACACAACTCACCAAAAAATTACCCTCTAAAAAACTCCTGGAAAGAGAAAACCTACTGTGATTTTTGTAGGTGTACTCAGGGCACAACGGTCCATCAAATTAAAGGCTGCTATTCTGTCTTTCCTCAACATCACCATTGCTTCATCTGACTCCTTGCCTTCTGCATTGGAGTGGTTGGCCTGGCTGGTTGATGTAACTGTTGTGGAAGGTGGCAGCTCCACCAACGTGGAGAAACCCCACAGGGATTTCATCTGTGCCCCAGCACATCTCTCCTTCACTTCTGCAATTCAAAAAACACAATTTGAACAACTCAGTGATGGTGGATTTCCACGTATAAGGCCAAGGGCACATCCTGATGTATAGGTCATTCTGACTGACAGATTTTAAGTCCCTACTCCAAAGCATGAGTACATTTTATTTTTCCTAAGAAAATAGCCACCAGAATTGTATTTTTCTTCTCTCAGCTGTTCTGGCTGAAATTACCCCCCCACACACACATGTAGAAATCAGTTCAGAATAGACATGTAGAACAGAAAGTCCGAACAGTTAAGCTTGGACCACTGTATAAATAACTGCAAGCAGGGATGTGTAAGGCAATCATCATCATAAGGATGCCCAGAACAGCCAGATACAGACAGGAACTCTGTAACCTCTTAAATGCCAGAACAACTCTGCAGCTTGCTACAGCTGCACTGGTTTGTAGACCGCAGTTATTCTAACCAATAAGGGCATTTTATTATATTACATTATATTATATTATATTATATTATAGTAATGCTATTAGGGATTGTTTGACTGTTTAAAAGAACAAAGTCTCGCAAGAGCCTCGGTCCCTTGCAGAGAGAACCATATGAAAATCTCCTGATAAATAACAGTTGCTGAGAGCAATTGCTCAACCCACGTGCCGCCTTGTACAGAAATGATCATCCACAGAAACATTTTAAGAAATCAGAAGAGCACCTCAGAAAAAGCAGCAGGAGGGATGGAGGAGTAGGGGGAAATGGTGTATGGAGGCTGGAAAATTCTGCCAAGCATTGCTGTGCAACTGCTTGCCTGAGTCAGGTGTTTTTTCTTTAAATATTTGCAGCATCAGGGCCTGGGTTAGTAACTTGAATATTAATATTCAGGATCTTCTAAATAGGTGCCTAAAATCTCCCAGGGCTCTTCCCGCCTGTTCTCCTTCCCTGTCATCTCCACTCTGCACAGTTTTACCAGGTCTTTTCAGGGAGGAGGGGGAGGCTCATCTGGAAAACCGCTGCATATTTATAATAAGACCATCTATTACACCAGTGCAGGATGGAATTGAAAACATATGGTGCCCTGGGAGCAGCTGTTTCTTTTTTTAGGCCTCTTATGCCCTTCAGAAATGTCAAGACAGAGGAATGAAAATGTCAGGAAACTGCAATATGCTTACTCTAAAGGCCTCCTGTTGGTGACGTATTTATAAAGCTGTTGGAAATTTGATTCACACCGGGCTCAAGAGACCAGGTTTTAAAAGACGCCATTAACAGAGCAGTTTTCTAAAACCCATACTCCTGATCTGTGCCTTGGTGGGACCTTCTGTTGCTTAGATACAGGTCCCCATGCACCTCAGGAGAAAGCCCCCACTCCTGTCATGGTGGTTTGATGCCACTTGCTTATAAGGGTCTAGAGGAATATTCCCACACCTGTGGCTCTGTGGCTGCTGTGGCCAGAGAGCCAGGCATCCCAGGCTTTACCGTGGTGGTAAGCTGCTGCAGTGGATGGTGATGGTGCAGCTGGATGGGACAGTCCAGTGGGATTTACATGCAGTCTTCGATGTTTAAAAGCCAGTAGACGTGAACCAACAGTAGTCACCCGGTAGGCTCTGCCCACACTGTGCCAGCCTTGGGACACCGCTCTGGGACTGTTTCAGTTCAGTGGTGAGCATGCAGCTACATGGACTGGCTACAGGTGTCTCAAAAGTCCTCCAAAAGTTTTGTGTTCAGATGTTTAGCTAGAGCTTCCTTACAGCTGATCACTTTTTAAAGACCCAAATGTGAGCATCAGTGTGGTACAGTAAAGGCATAGCAGGTCCCGCAGAGTATAAAGGGCCAAGCAGGAGAGGAGCAACTAACTACACCCTGTTCCCTCCCAGGAACATACTCACCTGCAGAACCATCTGTGAAATTGATCTTAGTACACACAGACAGCAGGGGGCTGAAAAGAGCCCACAGGAGCTGCCAGTGAAGCTGAACTGTCTCCAGCACAAGTCAGGCTAAAGCTACAGAGCTGCTTTTGAAACCAACTGCAAATACGACTTGCTGCTTTCTCAGGTGCAAAGCCCTGGCTGTGCTCCAGCAGCAGTGACTTGGCCACCATGCTGGAGCTGAACTGTCTCAGAGGTCCCCTCCAAGGATCTCTTCACAGTTCCCTTCCAGCTTCATGGAGATCAGAGCCTTCAAGGTATCAGTTGGTGGCTTTAAATTTCCCAGGCAAGCCCCAGTGGCAGTAACATGGGAGTTGGGATCATAGTGTCCTCTCAGCTTAAGGAGGACAGTAGTGTGTACCCGGGTGGCTGTGCTGGACTGCCTGTGCCATGGGACAGCAGTAGCATCTCTTTTCCTTGCTTGTGGCCAATGACACAGTATAACAGGAAGAAAAGGAAGAGGCTTCCAGAAGTGTGCTGGAAGAGTCAGTGGAAATATTTCAGTCAAGCTTCTCAAGGTTTTAAATAAATTAAACTTATCAAACATTGTGGTGTGGTTGTTGTTTTTATTTTATTTTTTTTTTATTTTTTGGCAAAAATTTCTGGCAAGGAGTACAGAGCTGTGACCATATTGCAAATCTTGTTATGGGCTGTATTAAAGAAAAAGGATGTGGGAGGTCTTGGAATAGAGAAGGACTGGGGGAAACAGATATGCCCTGTTTCTGAGCCCAGAGGCTGTGATGTGAGGTGGAAAAGTGGTAAAGTGTGGACAGATTGTAGAGGGCCATAGTGTTGGACCATTTCTAGAATAGGGCCGAGAGAGAAAAGAAAGGACAAGTCAAGGAGCTTATCCCTTGAGCAAGGAGCACCCCTGACCTGTTGTCAGGATGGGCTCAGCATTTTACCTCTCATCTGCAGCTCACACATATATGTGAGATAACTTCTACTTCAGTGCATCATGCTGGGGACATCATGCCTGAGACAGAAGGCACTTTCCCTGGAGCAAGTGGATTGAGGCAACTCATATGCAGGTGAGTCCTAAGGATGTGCCTCCAGCAGAGATGGGACCATGCAGGTCCCACTCCAGACCATCTTCTAGAGAAAGAGGCAGAAGAACATAATTTTGGAGCACAGGGTATGAGATATCAGGCAAAATGAGTATAGCCCTATGGGAGAGGACAACTGCTCAGGACAGTTTTTTTGTCCTGCCTCTAAACCCTGGTGTGCAGCTCCTGCTGCTCCTAGGTGCTATCCTCCCTTCTGCATGCCCCAGCTAGCAAGGGGAAGGACCATGCTGGAAGTCATATGGTAGAAGAGGGAAATAAAATAAACACCAGTGTATGCAGGACACGCAAGCAGAGCAGGGAGCAGAGAACAAAAAATGGACAGAAATATGATATTGAAGAGAAAATAGGGAGGACTGCAGGAGTAAAAAAGGATACTGTGAACTCCTGGAGAAGATTAGCGTGTGCAATGATACATAAAAATTCAAACAACCCACACTTCTGCTCGCAGGAACAGTCTCTGCTGGTCTTTCACATATTTGTCTCTCTTCTTCCACCCCAGAACCATTCTGCGCATTTCCAAATGCAGAAATCCCTTCTGCTGGCTATAAGTGGGGGTAATATGTTTAATTTCCAGCACCTTGGGCTCCACACAGTCCTCTGAGAAGGAAGGAGAGAAAGAGATGATAGAGAAGGATAGATGGCAGTGGTGGGGACTGAAGACACTCATGCTGGAGATGAGAAATGACAATGAACGAGAAGAAAATGGATAAAGAATTTGCCTGACATCCAGTCAGCTCTCGGGTCATGCTCACACCTATATGAGTCTCTGTGGGTCTTGTATATAAATTTAGATATGAGAAACACCAATGAGAAATGCAGTGACTGATATCCCTCAGTCCCATGGCCCAGGCAAGGGATGAAGCATCTCCTGTACCTATAAAGCAGTTTGTTCTGTACCTGTTATGTTTGTGATCCCACTTCATTGCCTCAGACAGACAATAATTCATCTTCCCATCGCAGCTCCAGGCAGACCAGTGATCCCAGTCATCTGTGTGAGTCTTCACTGGCACAGATTTCTGTGCACGAGGAAATTTGTCCTATGACTCAGCGATAATATGGTTCAGAGCAGGGGTAAGGAGGTGGCAGGTTTTACTCTTGGCTTTGCTGTTGGGTTGTAGCCAGATGGCTACTGCCCCTCTGAGAAACCCTCTCCCTACCACTGAAGCCTCATCTGGGTAGGTTACATTGTCAAGAAGCCCACAGCAAACCATTCCAGGGTGAAATTTTGAAAAGCTCTACAGAGAAGTAAGATTTTGCATTCCCCTTCAGAAGAGATTTCTGTAGTTGCAGTGAGATACCGTCCCAGACATCCTCCACCCTTCATTCTCAGATGCTGGGGTAGTTTGGCTGCTGCCATGGGGGCCAGATCTATCGCACAGGGCAATCCAGGGAGAGATGCAACCATCAGAGGTGGGTCTGCTGTGAGCACTCTTCCAGGGGTGAGGGGGTTGCTGTCAGCTGGCCAGGGCACAGCCAAGGCAGCTCAGCACCCAGGAACATCCCCTGACATTGAGCAGCCTGGACAGGAACAGAGAGAAAAAGTCTTGTACATAAATCTGGAGTGAATCATCCCCAGGCAGCTCTCACCAGCGTGGCAGTTACAATGAGAGGGACTTGCTGAGTTCTTCTTCAGGTGGGGGTAGATGTGCTTCTCCTGAAACAGGCTCATACTTCTTGTAGGGACTTCATCACATGTTCACAGTGGGTCTTAAATTACCTCACCAGAGGTAAAACCACTTGGGTGTCTGAAGCCCTTGGGAAAATATGACCTTTGGCCTCTCTCTCTTAATTTCCTCTCTCTGCATGCTGGAGATAACCAAGCTTATCTGCCTTCGCGGAACACGTTGAGATTTGCAGAAGAGAAGCACTGGGTACGTGACTAACATCGACATCATTCTCCACATCCCTTTGCTGAATCCCATCAGGCTCAGGTTGCTGAGAGTCAACTTTGCACCAATTTAACTACCTAAGCAGGGAAGAGTCGCAGCCACTGCGGTCTCCCTAAGCTGTGGAAGTGCCACTAAAAAACCTTATTCAGGCAATTGAAGCCCCCCAGCAAGGTTTTCAAAGAGAAGTCCAAGATACCAGCAGAAGTGGGTATGAAACAGGCACAGAAGGGAGGACAGGGAGAAGTTAATATTTCACAGGCATGATCTACAGCCATGAAATGTGATCATGGCTGGGAGATGTGGGTTTATATTTTTTCTAAATTACAATAAAAACAAGGCCAAAGCTCCAGCAAAGTATGGAACCAGGCAGTTCTGTTTTAGCTTTGCAACAAAGTTCAAGTTTGCCTTTAATACTAATTAAATCTTTTGCTATTGTACAAGAAAAGTATCAACTAAGAGACTGTCTCTGCCTCCAGAGCTTTTGATGTGGTTAATTTCTGGAAAGAAGAATTTGAGACTCAGATTTTGCAGTGCTTCACTCCACTATCCTGGCCTGAAATAAACACAAAAGCCTGCGCCAAGAAGTAACAACAAGAAAAATATTTTTTGTGGGTTTCTGCCGCAAAGCTGAGATGGGGATAGATGGATTGATTTGAGGCAGGTGATGAGTCTCCAGGATGCAGGACCAGCGCAGGGCACAGCCACGTTGGAGGACAGGGGAGTGAGCATTCCCCTTGTTACCTTACAGCAGATGCCATCCAGAAAGAGGTAAAAAGGTGATGGTGCTGACACAGCAGGGCAGAGTGATTTTGCAGTAGAGCTATTTAAATAAAATCTTTTATTGAATGCAGTTCTCAGTTTATATGAATTAAGGAGACTGGAGGGAGGATAAAATTCAGAACAAGAAGGAGTTAATGCATTTAAAGGGCTAAAACCTGCACCACTGGGATAAAAGCAAACTTAGTCAGTGACTTCATTGCAACTCAGCAGTAAATCCAGAGTCACTATTTTCTGTGGAGTGCAGATGTCTGAATACCAACCCTGGATGGGAATGAAAGGAAATGCTGTTTACTGTGAACAAAACGCATTATGAACAAACTCTGACACACCCTAAACCAACTTTCTTTTGAAAGCGAGCAAGGGTTTCATTAAAAGCAAAATTTGTGAAAAGAGATTTACAGGATATGTGGGAACTTGCACGAATGATTAAAAATTAATTATAGCAAGGGGGAGGATGTAGAAACACATTATGTTAGGATGCCACTGCATGGCCCATACAAATCTGTTTCTGAGATTGTAAATTCAGCCCCTTTTCTCCCTTTCCCTCCCTTATACCTGATTCTCCAATGGGTTTGCTGGACACTGGAACAGATGTACTTATACATTTGAAAAGCACAGATGAATCAGTGGTGCAATTCTCCAAGTGAAAGCTGTGTCTCTCTTGTCACTCAACTCATCTGTACTGTCACAGAGCGAAATGCTGAGCTTGCTGCACGTAAGAGGAGGAAAAAAGCTCCCATCAATTTCTTGAAGCTTCTCAGGTTAGAAAATACCTTACTTAACACTTGACAAGTCTGAAGCCTCACAGATGTCAAGAAAAGCCATCAGAGATAGTGGAAGCATTGCAAAAAATAGGTTGCTGGTGTCAGAGCCCCAGGATGGGGAATGAACCCCACTCTGCCCCCACCTATGTGCCTCACATTCCCGCCTACAAGAGATCTTCATCCAGGCACCAGTTTCCCACCTCTGCAGAGGTGGAGGGTGATGGGAGCAGTCCTGTCCATCCCTCCAGCAAGCCAGTGCTCTCATCAAGGTCTTGTGAGGTGTCACAAGGCCTATATCTGCTATGGTAGTGTAAGGAGTGTCTCTGACGGGAGACAACCAACTGTCAGCTCTTTGTGTTTCCTTTTGGGCTTCCCTTTAATTTTGGTCTGCTGGTGGTTTTGTTTGGTCTTCTTGGGGGAAGCTGTATAAAATTGTGGAGAAAAGAGGAAGCATAGCTGCTGATGTAATTTGGAAGTGGGGGCAATGGGGCTTATTTTTCATGTATTTGCTTTACATGCGCTCTCTGAGGAGCATAAAACCAGCCGCAGAGGCTTCTTCAGGGATTTCTGTGGCTGTGCTGAGCTGTCCCCATTTTGGGTATCCTGTGCACAGCACCCAGTACAAGCCTGACTGGGGCTGGGCTTGGTGGATTGAATGAAAAATCATAGAATCATAGAATGGCTTAGGTTGGAAGAGACTTTAAAGATCATCTAATTCCAACCCCTTACATGGGCAGGAACACCTTCCACTAGATCAGGCTGTCATTCAGTGTTCTCCCCCACCATCCGGACAGTGGGCTACAGAAGGGGAGCAGTTTAGCAGTAAGAGCAGCAGCAGCAGCACACACTGGAGAATGGTGTCCGGGCTGAGCTGCAGCTGTTGATACTGCCCTGGCTCTTTAGCTCCCCACATTTGGTTGGTGAAACTGCACAGGTCTGGTAACCCAATGTCTGCTGATGCTGGTGGCTGTGACAAATGTACAGCACTTTGGAAATGAGATCAGATGGCAGGAGCAACTGGCAACTAAGAGCAACTCTCTTCTCCCCACCATGCTTTCTTTTTTCCCATTCATTTGTTTTTTTTTTTTTTTTTTTTTTTTTTTTTCCTCTTAGTCATATACAAATAAATGTTTATCCCATACAAGTCCAGGACACTTTCCTTAACCTCACTATTCCCAGGGGGAAAGACAACAAAAACCACTGAAAGCTAAAAATTGATTTGATTCAAGCCCCTGACATCCAATTGCCCGAGAACAAGGAACTCTTTTGTTTCAGTGGTCTTACATTATTTTTTCTTGCCCAGAGAGCTACTCAGATATAAAATAGTGGTGGGGAAGGACTTGGTCTTTGGCCCATCCTCCTCTAACAGTTAAAATACTCTGTTAGAATACCATTTTCAGACAAGTTAGATATTTTCTTCTGTATCCTCTTGTATTTTATCTGTCTTTTATCATCCACAATAACATTATTATGAACCAGAGTGTTTGCAACGATCACTGCAATACATGTCTGAGGCTTAGACGTACAGTAGAGTTGCAAGACTTTTCTCCTGCAATTCCTTTCCCATTAATTTCCAACTATTTTATTTTCTCCAGCCCCAGAGCTGTTTATCCTTGCTGTGAGCTCCTCAGCGGGCTGATTCACCCCTTGGGTTGTGCCAGCTCGTGTGAGGGAGCCTGGCGCTTGCCAGCTGGCAGCCCCTCCAGAAGCAGATGAGCTGGCCTGAAGAAGGTCTGAGGTCAGGCTGGCTGGAAGAGCTGCTCAGTTACCATTTCTCCAGGGTTTTCTCCAGTCGTGGGGCTGGGCGAGAACTTGGAGCGTATTCAAAGCACCTCTGCAAGAAATCCAAGAGAGGAAGGATAGTTTGACGGGGAAAATGCTAACTCTGGATTTGTGAGAGCTAAATTCAGTCCCTTCCAGTGCCATTTAGCTCCACTGTGCTTCATTTCTTGCTCTTCTCCAGGGATAATGCTGCTTCTAGGAATTAAAGAACATTCTCAACTTGGCATAGCAGCTGTGTAAGTTCCCAAAGACAATCTAGCACTGGGCAAAGCCACAGTCTGTTACATGTGGGAAAGGTCTGTCAAACACAAGACTCCTGCTGACCTAGGGAATGCGCAACAATGAGCCCATTTCTTTTTACCTCTGCACTCCTTCCAAGCCTTCCCCCTGCCTTATGTTCACACTCCACACCAGTTTTATCGTGGTAGATGGTAGGGATGAAGTAATGAACAAACACAACTTGTTAGGCAGATTTTCATACTGTTGTTATTTCTTTTGGGAGACAGAAGTCTTGCCTGGAAGGAACTATAGGACAGTGAAAATCCCGTTACCGAACATGTAGCATATCCAGCTGTTACACAAGACAGAAAAATATTCAATCAATTAAAGTATTTTCCTCCTGCCAAGACATGGGAGTGTGAATCCCTGAAGAAGTGGGTGAGGATGTGATGACCCCATGGAGGAGATGCCCTCACTCTCCCTTTGCAGAGGAGTTGCCCCTACAGAACTCTATTACCTGCAGTGAGCTTTCTTTGAGCTTTTCCCTCTTTTCTGCATGTTTTCTCTCCTAGAAGCTCCTTCTGTCTGTATAACTCACCTTCCACACCTCTTGCTTTTTCCACTGCCCCCATTCCTCAGCTTGGTAGCACCCACCCAATGCCCCTTTGCAAAACGTGATCTCTTCTGCACCTGGAGTAAAGCCATCCTGTGGAGGGACAACAGAGATTGCCTTTAAGATCTTGGCATTAATATAACAGTTCAATGGCAAGAGAGCCAGAGGCTGTACGAGGACTGGGAGAGAGGCAGCTTGTTTTTCTCCTCCAGCATATGTCTGTGTGGGAAGGAGGGTGCCGATACACAAACAGTCTGCTCACAGTTTCATCTGCTCCAGGCAGGGTTCTCAGGCTGTGATGGAGACTTCTGGCCCAAACTGTGTCTCTGAAGAAGCTGACGCAGGCGCTGTGGCAGACTCTGCCATTGTTTCATTCCCAGGGCTTGTAGGACAGCAGCCAACCCATCCTCTGATCCTGCTGGGGACTCACACCCTTCTCCAAGTATGCATATCAGCACGGCATCCCAAGTCCTGCATCCTAAGTCCTGCACAGCATCCCAAGGCCAGTGCATTTGGCAGACCAAGCCTGGAGCGCCTGGGCTGCCAGAGGAGCAGAGCTGGGAGGGGTCCCCTGGCACACAGTAAGTGCAATGGGTTCTTACCCTCCTGGGGACAGGGTACAGGGAACAGAAATGTGTGAGACATAAGGTGCACTTGGGATAGGGCTGTCAGGGCCATATTCCAAGGGCTTAACAGCCTGGGTCAATGCCAACTGTCCTTAGTCATGGAAAACACCCACTGGAGTAGAGGGAAGTTCACCGACTCAGTGAGCAGAGCTACTGCCAGGCCAGTACCATAACCGAGACCCATGTCTGTCCATCCATAGTCAAGTCATCTCTATTTTCTTCTTTATACAATGTCCATTTCATTTTTAGACAGAGCCTCAGTGAAGTTTCCCTCCATCTCTTTCCAGGGGAGCCCTTCTTATTAAGAATGAGGCTAATGCACTATGTGTCTGGGAGCTCTATAATACTTTCTACTGTAGGAAAAAAAAATGTTACCTGCTTTGCTTTCTTTCAGTTAGTCTTTCCTTATTTTCTTCTTATCTGAGCTCCTCAATCCTACCTCAAAAGTATCCCACTAGACAACTCTTACTATTGCTAATAGTAAAATCCATGTTGGAGAGACTTTCCCTCTAACAAGAGTATGCTTACTGTTTTTCCTCTCATTCTTGCCATGCTGAGTATATGACCATGTTGACCATCAGGAGGACACTTTGTCACTGAGAATATTCAGTATGTCATTTGTGGCTGCCCCCTCCCTGGCAGGGTTCAAGGCCAGGTTGGACGGGGCTTTGAGCAACCTGGGCTAGTGGAAGGTGTCCCTGCCCATGGCAGGGGGGTGGAACTGGATGATCTTTAAAGCTCCCTTCCAACCCAAAACATTCTATGGTTCTGTGATTATATGATTTCAGTATTGTTTTCAAGGGACTTTTTAGTCTCCTGGTAGAATATTCCTGTTGGATTTGATTGTACCTTAGCTTCAGAGTTCCCCTAGGAAATGTAACAAACAACTGCCTCTTTTGCTTTTTGAAGCTCCCATTACGTTTTTTCCTGGTTGTGCAGAAGATACACGTGCAATTAACAAATTAAAAGCTTCTGGATGCAACATTTATTCTGAGTGGCCTAAAAAGGGGTTTTTTCCTCTTCTACAGAAGAATTTTTTTTTTCCCTTCCACAGGAGCTTGTAGGAAATGTTACCCCAGGCTTCCTTATCCCCAGGCTCAGCTACATCTCTGCATGAGTGTTCCTCAAGATCACCCTAAAAATGCTACCATTGAGTTTATTCAGTATAGAGAAGAGAAATCTGGAGGAATCACAGCCTTACACAGCAGTGAGAGGCATATCAAAGTCTTTACCATGAGGGTTTTCGTTCCTTAGAGGCTTTTTGGACAGGTTGGGCAAACCCCTATCAGGGATAGCCTGGGAGAGGATGCGCCTGTGGGCAAGGCAGTGCAGTAGCCAAACTCTCAAGTTCTGTTTCAGCCCTGCTTTTTATGACTTTATTGTACAGCCTGACTGGAGAGCTCTCAGGGCATGCTGGAAGGTCTGTGGATGTCGAAAAGCTTTCTCTTTTGGGGCAGCTTTCTCCAGTAGTGTGCTGAGTGGAGTATTTTTTAATATGCATTTTAAAATTAGTTGAGTATGAAGGTCAGACTCCCCAGGTACGAATTCTTTAAATCTCGAATCTCTAATGAGATGAACTGTTATTTCTAGACTTAGGTAATAGATTGGTAGCACAACAGAAATTTGTCTGGCACTGTAAAAACACTGGTGACTGGGATAAATCATTTATAACTGCTTCATATATGTTGAATTTGCTCCCAGTGAATGGGCATGATGTGGAACTCTCAAATGCAGGAGACACTGGAGAATTTTCTATTTTTTTTTTTTTTTTTTTTTTTTTCATATAGCTGAAGTAATGTTCTGAAGATCACTCACGGTCACATGTGCTGTCGTGCTCATGCAATCAACATGGTTCTAAGTGTCTGGGGACCAGGGCTGTTTCTCATCCCAGATGGCTTCACCTGAAAGTACAGACCATGGGCAGTCAGGTGGGAGGGTTGGGAGTGAGACTGTGTTCACTCTGGACAGCTATTTCTGCCCTGTGCACCCTGTTTCTTCAGTTCCTCTGCTGAACGGCAATGCAAGCTTCCCAACATTGAGTAATACTAGAATACATCTTATCTAGGGGACTAGCTGCGGTTAGAGATAATTTTCCTCAGCTATTCACACATACTCTGCTGTACAGCTGGGATGTTTGGAGAGGGTAAAAAGAAAAGCTCACAAACACGACTGAGTCAACATTTGTTTTTTGGATGTTAATGAATGTCTGTGAGGCAATGCTTCTGCTTTTTGCTCTGCAGCTCCTGCTTTGATGAAGTAGTTCTCTCCTTGGTTGCTATCATGGGCAGCACCTCCAGGACAAACAACTTCCCCTGAGGGCTACCACTGAGGGCACCAAACTTCCCTGATGGCACAGAGAAATCACAGGGAAAATAAATTGATGTAGGAATTTGGGGACCAGCCTGAGTGAAGTTGATGGCTTCAGTGTAGCAAAGGCAACATTGAGCTGCTGCTGTTTGTTTTGAAGCATCACATCATCAATCCCTGGAAAAGCATTAGCATTCTTATTGAAAGATTTCAAAAATGTATATGATCAGCTGAAAGCTCTGGAGGTAAAAATGCATGAACTTAAATGCATAAAATGTCATTCCTGTATTTGTTCTTGGGACTTTGAGCTTTTCTAGTGCAGGACATTTTGGAGCTTTTTCTTGACAAGTTGGAAACTACGGGGTTGGGTAAGCAAAACCTGAGATCCTCATGCGTGCACTTGGCTCTTATTGCTATGCCCTCAAGATCATCATCTCCTATCATGAGTCTTGCCAGGAAACCTGTAGCTGTGACATGTAGGCAATGAGGTGTCCCTCAGCCCAGGCATCTTCAGGCTGGCAAGATGCAGATTGCTACAGACAGGCAGGCAATGACCTGTGGACAACATCACCCTGGGCTGCTGGACCACAGGGATGTGCCAGCCTTTAAACCAGCCGACAACACAAACACTGCAGATGCTGATGGCTGGAGCTGGAATGCAATCAAACCCTTCAATTAAACCTCGGTGATTTAATCAGCTCCCTGCCAAATTCTGGCTGTGCATCCTGTGGTACTACACAAATACAGTAATTATTGCTGTGTGCTATTTCACAATAAAATATAATTTACCTGGATTAGAAAACATCATTCTGCTGTCAGCTGTTTGCAGCCCCTCAGAAGACACCCTCACAAGCAAGGTGTCTCTTTGAGAGTGCCACTTCTGCACTTGAACAAAACCATTTCTGTTCTCGAGTATTAAGTCATTTCTTTCTTGTTTATGAGATTAGGAAGTGTTGGAAGCAGCTTTCTGGATGAAGCTCTGGCTGAACTGAGCCCTTATACACCAGAGGATCTGATTTGAAGGGGGGAAAAAAGGAACCATACAAATAGCCAACGCACAAAACTGAAAACAAGAGCTGACGAAGGCGTTTTTTGCTGCGCATAGCCCTGGAAACACAGATGTGTTTCAATGAGCACGATCTGAGAGGAGATGAACTCATCTGGAAGCCTTGTTTGTTCCTTTCTGCTCCTCCACCCACCGGCCACCCCCAGGAAAAGAGCGGGCCACTGCTCCGGCCCTGCAAGCGTGCCTTCCTAAACTCTCCCTTTCCTTTCCTCTTTCTGTGCCCAGGGGCTGTCTACAAGGACACAAGTCTTTTGGTTTCTGCCTGCATCTCCAAGGCCAGTCGGATGGGGATGCTGAGATGCCACAACCCCAGGCCGCTTGAGCTGCCCTCAAGTAACCAGGAGGCACCTAAAGCTGGTCCTTACCACAGATCTTGTGTGATTTATGGCAGCTGGAGAAAGGGGTAGATGAGGTCCTCCTCCCTTCTCCTGAAGCCACAGCTGAGCAGCACTTTGACAATGAAGCAGGGAGAGAAGACAAAGGGCACCACACTCTTCTCCATCAGCTCAGGGACCCTGTCTGCTGAAATATCTTGGAAATCTTTCCTTCTCCATCAATTACAGTTAGGGTGGACCAATTCTGGGGGTTTTTTTGGTGTTGGGGGAGGAATAGGATATAGATGGAGCCACAGGCAGAACGATGCATCATTTCCTTAGGAAACCAGGCTAAAAATACAAAGCAGAGTAAACATGAAGTAGGTAGTATGACACACTGAGGAAGTAAGGACAAAATAGGAGAAGTACCTAAAATAAAAGCAATCTGGAAATAATAAGGACATTAGTGATGAGATTCATCACAGAAAGAAATCTGTTGTCTTTAAGGAAAGAGAAATCTGGTGCTGCATTAGGAAGGTACACACACTGCAGTCAGAATGGGTATTGCAGCCACAGTGCACCAGCACTGCGAACCTGGGGGACCTTGGGTTGTCTTGGGCTCTCTATGAGGATGGGGGGCCAAATACTTTTCTCCTCTCACCCTGCAGTTCATTTATGAAATTAGGAGCTGCTCCATAGAAATTCTCTGACTGCTAGTGCAGGGATGCCCAGGTCATCCTGTGGGAGGATGGCAGGCGGGATTTGGTTTCACCACTGAAAGCATTTCATGCACACTGGCACTAAACAGAATACATTTTTATTTCTATTTCCTTTTACTGGGAATAGGCAAGATTCATCTCACTCACCAAACCTGCAGCGTGGTCTGTTCACCGCCCTTGTGTTACCTTCCCACAGTGTCAACAGCCCTCTCGACACAGCCAGACACGTGAGGACCAAGTGGGTCAGAAAAAGGGGAAAAACATCTAAATGCTCCTACGGATTTATTTGTGACAATGGATTTCATTATTACATTATCTCCCCAACCCCCCACCCCCCTCCTCCAGAAAACGGGCAATCGCATCTCAGATCTCAGCAATAATCACTCCACCACACTGACAAACACAGCAAAGAAATGGCATTTGTTGAGAGCTAAGAAAGCTTTGCAAACATTGCTGATTAGCCAGATCCCCTAGCTTGCAAACGGAGAGTGAGTTCAACTGGAGGTGATGGGGAAATATCTCAGACAAAAAAAAAAAAAAGAATAGGCATTATAAAATCCTTTTTGTTGTTGTGCTCTTGTTTGAGACACAATGTCTATGCTTGCTTTGGATTCACCATGTACAATCTTCACATTTGCACAAAGAACTTTGACTTTGTTTGTTTGCAGCAGTAAACAGTGCAGATGTGCCTGGCGGTGATGGAGGCTCAGTGCTGGGCTTCGAGCGCAGGTCTCTGCCAGCACATGGCACACGCTTCTCCAGGGTGGGCAGAACCTCCTGCACTTCCAGCTGCCTTCATGTGCTTGTGGAGCACAACACACTAACACCAACACACTGGCTCTTTTACAAAACAAATCCTAAAACTGCCTGTGGCCACGTGCAGGCAGCTGTGCTGCCCATGCCCATCCCACCATGGTGCCTGAGGCCAGACTTCCCAGGAGGCACCTGGGCACCAGACCTCACTCCACCAAAGAGCTTACATCTAAGGAGCTTACATCGCTGTGCGATGCTGCACCAGGAATAGGAGTTTAGGTTAAAAATCAGTCACTGTGAAGGGCCTGGAGACTTCCTGAGCTTCAGTGGGGTCATTATACTGTCACTTTCTACTCAGTGGCTGTTCTTTCCACATCTCATCCCTTGCACCCAGAATTTTAACACCCTACCACATCCCTCTGACTTATGCTCCCTTGATCGCCCCTGTCCCCTCACCTCTGGTACCTGGGACTTCCTGAGGCGCCGTGATCCATGCTGCAAAAAGAGCTAAAAATAGTAAATGTGGGCAGAGACCCTATCCATAGCTCCCTGGATGCCAACAGCTGATGGCTGCATGGGGATTTAACTCCTTGCATAAGTGACAAAACTGTCTTTGACACATGTCAGCCCTTACCATCACCTCCTGCTGTCTCATGCCACCTCCTCTGGGCAGCCCTGCTCACCAGCACAGCAGACTTGCTTGTGCCTCATGCAGCACCTCCCCTTGGGTGCTTCTCTAAGCAATGGGATCGAAATGGGGCAATCACCAAGCCTATGTTGCTTGGGCACTTTATGATGCACAAACCCCATAGCAGGATATGGGGGAGAGTCTCATTCTTTGTGAATGGGGTATCTGCTGTTAATGGTATCTGCTCAAACCTCAAATCCATCCTGAAGTGCATTCCACTGTAGGAAGTCAGCATAACTGAGCTGGGAAAGGGCTGGTTTCCAGCTGACCTAATAATGACTGTCCTTTCAGAAATAATGAAGAAAATGTAAAATTTTTCACTGATGAACCAAGTCAGTAAAACTGGCTGGCTCAGGAAGTACATTGAGGACCACAGCTTTATGATGAGATCATAGAATCATAGAACGGTTTGTGTTGGAAGGAACCTTTAAAAATCATGTAGTTCAAACTCCCTGCTATGGGCAGGGACACCTTCCACTAGCCCAGGTTGCTCAAAGCCCCGTCCAACCTGGCCTTGAACACTGCCAGGGAGGGGGCAGCCACAACTCACTGGGCAACCTGTCCCAGCATCTCACCACCCTCACAGTGAAGAATTTCTTTCTTATATTTAATCTAAATCTATCCTCTTTCAATTCAAAACCATCACTCCTTGTCCTATAACTAGAATCTCTGATAAAGAGTCCCTCCCCATTCCCTTAAGTACTGGAAGGCCACTATAAGGTCTCCCTGGAGTCTTCTCTTCTCCAGGCTGAACAACCCCAACTCTCTCAGCCTGTCCTCATGTGCTCCAGCCCCATGATCATCCTCGCAGCCCTCCTCTGGACCTGCTCAAACAGGTCCATGTCTTTCATACACTGGAGGCCCCAGAGCTGGACACAGCACAGCAGGTGGAGTCTCACAAGAACAGAGTACAGGGGGAGGATCACCTTGACCTGCTGGCCACGCTTCCCTTGATGCAGCCCAGGACAGAGTTGGCTTTCTGGGCTGTGAGTGCACATTGCTGGCTCATGGTCAGTTTTCCATCCACTAATACTCCCAAGTCCTTCTCCCTGCTGCTCTCAATCCACTCATTGCCCAGCCTGTATTTGTGCTTGGGATTGCCTCAACCCATGTGCAGGACCTTGCACTTGCCCTTGTTGAACTTCACGAGTTTGCACGGCCCCACTTCTCCAGCCTGTCCAGGTCCCTCTGGATGTCACATCCCTGCCCTCCAGTGTGTCAGCTGCACCACACAGCTTGATGTCATTGACAAACTCACTGAGGTTGCACTCAATCTCACTGTCCATGTCACTGACAAAGATGTTAAACAGCGCTGGTCCCAATAGTGACCCCTGAGGAATGCCACTCATCACTGCTCTCCGCTTGGACATCAAGACATTGACCACAACTCTTCTGAGTGCAAACATCCAGCCAATTCCTTATTCACTGAGTGATCCATCCATCAAATCCATGTCTCTCCAATTTAGAGACAAGGATGTCATGCAGGACACTGTCAAATGCTTTGTGCAAATCCAGGTAGATGACATCAGTTGTTCTTTCCTTCTTTACCAATGCTGTAACCCCATGGCAGAAGGCCACCAAATTTGTCAGGAATGATTTGGTCTTAGTGAAGCCATGCTGGCTGTCACCAAAGACCTCCTTAATTTCCATGTACCATAGCACAATTTCCAGGACGATCCACTCCATGATATTGCTGGGCACAGAGGTGAGACTGACTGGCCTGTAGTTCCCTGGGTCTTTCTTTTTTCCCCTTTTACAAATGGAGGTTATGATTCCCCTTCTCCAGTCAGCGAGAACTTCACCAGACTTCCACAACTTCTCCAGTATGATGGACATTGTCTCAACCACTTCATCCATCAGTTCCCTCAGGACTTGTTGATACATCTCATCAGATCCCATGGACTTGTGCACCTTCAGGTGCCTTAGATGGTCTTGAACCTGATCTTATCCTGCAGTGTATGGTCCTACATTCTCCCAGTCCTTGACTTTGTCTTCTGCATTTTGGGCAGTGTGGCTGGAACACTTGCTAGTGAAGGCTGAAGCAAAAAGTCAATGAGTACCTCAGTCTTCCCTATATCCTGGCTAAACAGGTCTCCCATTACCTTCCAGAGAGGGCCCATATTTTCCCTAGTCTTCCTTTTATCACTGACATACCTGTAAAAGCTTTTCTTGTTATCCTTGACACCCCTGGCCAGATTTAATTCTATCAGGGCTTTAGCCTCCCTAACCTGATCCCTGGGTGCTCGGACAGTTTCTCTGTATTCTCCCCAGGCATTTGTCCTTGCTTCCACCCTCTGTAGGCTTCTTTTTCTGTGTTTAATTTTGTCCAGAAGCTCCTTGTTCATCCATGCAGGCCTCCTGGCATTCTTACCTGACTTCTTTGTCAGGATGCATTGTCCTGAGCTTGGAGGAGGTGGCCCTTGAATTTTAACCAGCTGTCTTGGGCCCCTCTTCCCTCCAGAGGTTTATCCCATGCTACTCTGCCAAGCAGATCCCTGAAGAGACCAGAGTCTGCTCTCTTGAAATCCAGGGCAGAAAGTTTGTTGTGAGCCCTCCTTGATGCCCCAAGGATATTGAACTCCACCATTTCATGGTCACTGCAGCCAGGGCTGCCCTTGAGCTTCACACTCCCCACCAGCCCCTCCTTGTTGGTGAGAACAAGGTCCAGCATAATGCCTCTCCTCACTGGCTCCTCTATTTGGAGAAGGAAGTTATCATCAACACATTCCAGGATCCTCTTGTATTGCTTTATGCCCTGCTGTGTTGTCCTGAGCCATGGACAGATTTGATGACAGTTGATGACAGATTTCAGTGGCATCATTCATTCTCCCACAGATTAACAGCTTCACAAACTTCTGTTGGGTAACTGAATGATAAAAGAGGAAAGTTGTTGAACATGTGCTACCACCTTCTCAAATTATTTCCAAGCAGGGTGTGCTGTCCAAAGGGAGTAGAAGGGAAAGAGGTGATGACCCTGCACAGTAAGCCTTTGAGTTGCTCTCTTTTGGTCTCCATTGAACATCTTAATTTTTGGAGCTCCAGGGAAGGTGCAGCTCCAGCACTGCGAGCTGGTGGGACCAAGCTGGCTCTCCTCAAGAGGTTCACTCACATCCCCTCTAATTCGATGCATATTTGCATCTCTACTGGAGCACATGTGCATGTAGAAAGCAATAATCCCACACAGCTGAGGGGTTCTTAAAAGCATATTCAGGGGAGAAACACCAGTTAATTCCCCTGTTGTACAGACCAGAGACTGAAGAGGGCAAATACAAGAGCAACCCCCCTCCTTCTCAAATGGTTGAGATGGTCAAAATAGCCCCTTCTGCCATGAAGAAGTTTAGAGATATAAACATAGGAGGAGGAGGCTGAGGGGAGAACATCTGTGCTGCAGCTGAGCACACCCGTGGATCAGGACAGGAGGCAGCAGAGGAGGGCAGTGAATGAAGGACAGGTTTAGCTGTTTTTCAGCTCATGCCAACATGCCAGCATGCTCCCTTTTGGGAGTTTGTCTGGTGAAAGGGCTGATCACCTGCAAGGGCCTGTGGCCCTTGGCGACATCCCCGCTTCCCAAAGCAGGGTGGGTGCCAGGCTGGGTGGTTAATGATCCTCAGTGGCAAATCAATGAAGGAGTCCTAGGACCTGAGTGTACTTGTGAGATCTTTGGGTGATCCCAAATCTCTGTTGGGCCCAGGATTGTCAGGAGACCATCCTATCCCAAAACATTAAATTCATTTGGGAGAGAATATCTAAAAGGGTTTTCTCCAATATGTTGAAGGTTTTGAAGGTGCCATGCACATTTCTGTTCAGCTGAGCAGAACTGTCACTTGTTCTGTGATTCCCTGTGTGTCTGTCCTTGGCACATGCACTGGCCCTCTGAGGATGAGGACATGCTCATTTTCCCTACAGTACCCAACATAAGAGGATCCATGCTTGTGACCAAATACTCTGGTAAAAATAACTCTCCATCTACTGCAGAATGGAGGTAACAGGGATTTTATCTCAGGTCTTTAAATAATGCTGTCTGCAACATTAAGAATGCAGAAGACTATTTTATGATTTTATCCTCTACTCCTAAAAATGTCCTTCTACGCATCATATTTCCCTTTGAAACAAATGGTCAACAGCAGTAAGATTTTTTACTGAAGCAGCAGAACTCCACACAAGGTCAGAACAATATCTGAGTTATTTACTCCGGCATGAGTTATGATCTGCCTACTACATACAACTTTTTCTGTGCTTCCCATTGATGCAAATCAAAAGCCTGTATTGTCTTTTTGCTGATTTTGTGCTTCACTCACTCATTACACTAGGATTCATTTATTCTTTTTTATGCATGTGTATATTTCAATGTCACAATAGAACCCATTTTGGAGTGAAAGATCTGACACTGTTTGGGGATGAGGGCTCTGATCTGTGCAGTCCTGCTCCTTTATTGTGAAGTAAAAGAATTTCAGTGGAAAATAAATGACTGCATCGCAACCATGAAATGAAAGTAGCAGGTCTGGGAGGTTTATTAGTTCGTAGGCTTTTAAAAACACCTAATCCCTGGCCATAGACTGCAAACGGAGGAGAGGGAGCAGCAGGACTTCAGCAGGCACTGGGAGGAATGAGAGGCTGAAGCAAAGACCCATTTGAGACAGGCGTGTCCGAGCCCATGAGCCGGTGGTCACTGTGCTACAGCTGATGCAGGTGCCACCACCTGAGACCTATTTTCATTGCTTTGTATCTGTCTCCACCCAGGAGCTCCTTGGCAGCCTAATGGAGGAGCAGGGAGGCAGTGGGGCCTCAGGGGGCCGATGGCAGTGATGCAGTAACAGGGTGGGAGGCACAGCACTGAGCCCAGCAGCTTCTGCTCAGGCACAGGCAATTGGGAAAAGAGCTCTTGGGACATCTCTGCTGACAGGGTGATACAACACACAGACCACTGTTCCTTCAGCCAGCAAAGTCTTAAGGGGGAAATTTTCCAAGGATGATTGTAATGGGTCTGCTTAACTCTCATTGGAAGTAAACTGATCCTTCAGGCATTGGGAGGTTTGTGGCAGTTTCTTTAGAGAGTTTTTCAATTTGGAGATTAATTTCCTAATTATGTAATTTTCTATTGCATGATTTCAGCAAGACTCTGGCCACGTATTCAAAGTGAAGGCAGGCTCACACTCAGTAGGGTGAGTTGATGTAAAGCTGTGCTTAGGTTCCATGTGCCGCAGCCTGTTTCAAAGCTCTCCTATCTTAAACAAGTTGAATGATGGAACATTTTATGTGCAGCATGACTCAGTACTTCAGGTCTCAAGGAAACCTCATCAGAGCAGCCCAGACATCAGAGAAAACAGTGGTTTTACATCATCAAAGCACTAAGGGACGTCATCTGCAGGTGCTTACCAGTCTAACCTACCCTGCAGAGAGTTCTTTTAATTTACCATCCACTCACCCCTAAGCACAGTCCTGACTTTCTCACCCCCCAGCCTCTATCTTGACAATACAGACGACATAAGTAATACAGCTTTTTGCCCATTATTTATTTCAAATGGCCTAGAAATCCATCAAATGGTATAATTATCTATCTGCATTTCCATCAGAACACAAAAAATATTTCCCACTGGTAACATCAATCAGTTTCCAGTTGTCTGGTAACAGTATAGTTACAGACAAAGATGTTTGGAAACTATTAGTGAGATAAATACTACCAGGATAGGTAGTGTTATGTGAAATTTTCACTTTTTACATATAGATGGAAGAACAAATGCTACCAGTAATAGTGGCATCTGGGTATTCCTAGCAGTGAGAGCCAGCAGGGTTTTTTTAATGACATAGTGATTGAATCAACCAAAGGCAATGCTACCTTAGCCTTTTTCTTGCTAAATAATCACAGAAATCATAGTCCATAAATGCATCTTTGGATAGAGTAAAAACAAATAGGCCTTGTTTGAACTACATGTGAAAGCAAATGAAAATTAAGGTAACAAAATTTGCAATTTCAAAAGGACAAATTAATATTTCAAAGGTAACTAATGAAGTTAGCTCAAGGACTTGAACTTCAATGAAGCCTGAAATTTCTTTACATAAAAGGTGCAAGACTATTCACTGGAGCACAGAAAACAGGTGTTACAGATAGAAAGGATAAAGGGGAATTTACAAGAAAAGAAGTTGATATAGACCTTGCAGAGATAATTAAAATAAATAGTCAAGTTCTTCAAATGAAAAGACAATTGAAAGAAATGGATCTGTGTGAAAGGAATATTAAAGATACATAATGAAATTAATATTTTGCTAGTTTAGTTTAAAAAAAAAGGATAATGTTAAATATAGGAGAAAAAAAAAAGGTAATACAAGAATGTGAGAACAGAAGTCACACCTGATCTAGAAAAAAGCTTTAAAAACCTAGTAGGTGCTCAAAATCTATGGTGCATTCTCTGTATCCAAAGTCAGCAAGAGCCAGCGTATGAAAGTGCAGGGGCAGAGTAAAGGAGCCTTGTAAATTAATCAAGTTGGGAGCCAACTGCAATCTGCTTGCTTGACAGTGGTAGTATATTAGACAGGAGGATAAACTGCAGGGAAAGAATAGTTAAAAATAGGAACATGGAAAATGGATTAAAAAAATATTAAAATTTGTCAAAGGCATGCCAGATGAACTTGATATCTTTCTCTGATGCAACTACTTTCTACACAAGGATCGACAGTAGGTCCACTATTGATTCACTATTTGAACTGGGAAAAAAGGGGATTAGGGAAAGAATAGTAAAGTGGTGACAGAGCTAACAAAAGAGGAGATGTCAGAAGGTAGTTCTGTAAGACACAACATCTACAGGGAGGAAGGTCATTAGGTGGGTTCCTCATAAAGGAGCCTTTGAACGGTTCTTACTGAATATTTCATTAGTAATCTCAAAAAAACTGAAGGAAAGTGTTAATACCCTGATGTCACAATGTCAGAGGGGAGTGTTGATCAACAGGAGACGAGTATCATTCAGGAAGATTTAAGTCACCATGAGAACAGGACCAAGAGAGGCAGAGATGTGTTTATACAGAATTCAAGGTCCTACACACAGAGAAAGGAAGGCTCTTTGCAGACTTCTACAAATTTCTCTGAATTAACTGAAAATCATATACTAGGAGAAAACCACGGGTGCACTAATCAACTGGAACAGGTCATAAACATCACAAGGCTATGAACAAGAGACTAGGGTGCTACTCCTAGGGCACATACAGTAGAAAGGTAGAGGTAATAATACCATCCAGGAAACAGAACAGACTTCTGGCAAGTCATGTTCAAGAAAATGAAATTAAATATGTGGAGGTGTAGAGGAAGGCTGTTGAGAAGCAGAAGGGAATAGAGACCCTTTTTTTATGAGGTGAGATCAAAAAGGTAATTTTACTCATCCCGACAAGCAGTACAAAAGCTCTCTATTGATTCACTTGAGGTAAACATGGGATGGGGGCAAAAAGTTCTACTGAATTTAAAGGAGAACATTGGCATAAGAACAAATGGGAATAAAGTAACCACAGAGTTGGAAATGAGGTTTCTCCTCAGAGGCATGAAGTTTTGGAACAGCCTTCCAGGAGGAGGACTGAGTTCAAAAACACAACGGCTTTCAAGATGGACTTAGTCCAGTCTCTGGAAGAGGTTATATGACATGGTTTCTTCTGATAGCAGAGCAAAGGCAGAGGTTAGATTTGATGAGCCAGAAACCCTACACTGATACTTCAGAACTTGTTGGCAATGCAACAGTTACAGCAGTAACAACTCCTTTTCAGCAAAGTGTGGCTGTGCCCCCATAGCAATGGGGCACATGAATAAAGAGCTTTACCGCGTGTGTGTGTCAACACAGTAAATGGGCTCCATTGTGGTGTTGTTCTGTCATCTCTGATCGTGAGCAGCAGGGTAACTTTAACTTTAGGTTTCTTGAAAAAAATCTTTTTGTAAAAATTTATTCACAATAACTATCAAAAAGTGTTGCAAAAAAATATTGTCAAGAGCTGGCTAGTGGTTCTTCCACAAAATTCAGGTCACCAGAAATGTCACTGTAAAGGTGAGACTAAATAAATATAATTAGACATAGGACAGGATCACAAGCTTTACTGATACAGATTTAGCTGGGCAGGTAAATTTACAACATAGGCATTTTACAACTGGAATAGTTAATGCTGCAGGCTGGGGGACCTTGTTCACAGACTTAGCAACGGGACTTTAAAAACAGGGGCTCTCGGCACGGCACTCCTTTTCGCATGACCCTACTAAGAGAACTACCACTAACAGCAGTTCAGACAAGAAACAGCTCTGCTGGTTTGGCTCCACCAACCTTGGGAACACAATTTAAAACATTGACCATGTGTAACAGCAAGGTTTGGTTCGCATTAAAGACACATAAGCGAAACCCAGGTTAATGCCCACATCTTGTCAGCTGAGCAGCTCTCCAGACTCTACTGAGCTCATCAGTTCAGGTACCTCTTGACTTGGGAATCTGTAAGCTGCCCACACGGTGGTGGCAAGTACCTGCTGAGATACCCAAGTATAGCTAAGGGAACACATGGTACCAGAAAACATGGGCAAGTAGAGACCTAACGGAAGAGTGTTGCCTTCTGGAGTAGCTTGTAATGGCTATCAGAACACCTCAGTTGTCTATGTGTGGGCCACTGGCCTGAAACTTCATCTCCACCAACTACACCAGGATCTTAGAGACCCACCTTGCATATAGGCACCGTCAGTTAACTGTCTCACCTAAATTGAGTTGTGCAAGAATCTGGATCTGACACCTACCCAAAATATCACTGTGCGGAGCAGAAGAAGACAGATACTTGTCCATGGGCTTTGGAGAGATAAATAAATCTTGTGAAAGTGCATACGGCTAGAAGATGACTTTTAATAAAGAGAGTTAGGCTTGTTAAAATAGGTTTGGTAATATTCAGATTGAGCCCCCAGATTAAAAAAGTTTAAACACAAGAAGAAGTCTAAATCATTATATTCCTAACAATCAGGTGTTACCATACTGAACTCAGTGGTCTCAACTCTTGCAATTTCATCATGACTATCCCTAAATTCCAGTTTCACAAGTCCCAGCTCCCTGAGTCTTGGGAATCAGCTCCTGAGAGTGTTAGCTTCTGTTTTTAGCAGTTACAGGGGGAAAACTTGTAAGTGTGACTTGAGCGTATACCAAAGATTTAGAAACAAAAAGTAAATAAAACAAATTCCAAAATTTAATGCTTGTTTTTATAAAAAAACCTAAACCACTATTTTAAAGCTAATCTCATGACTTTGGAGGCCTGGCTCATTATTCCTGAAAGCTTGATATTGGCAGCACTGTTAACTCAGACACTCTTTCAAGAGGATTTGCGGAAATAGACTGAAAGAGCTACAGTGTTCTGGAATAATGTGTCCCCGAGGAAAACCCAAGGAATGCTTATGCTCTGTAGAAAAGCTGGTAAATGGATAATGCTTGATCTCCTTTCCAGATTAAAATAACAGAGGGACAACAAATGCTGTCAGGAAGATGTGACTGGACATGTGAGAAGTGAAAAGGACAGCTGTCTTTGGAGTAGTTCAACCTACTGATACCACGCAAGCAGAGAGGCAGCACTGAAGGTTGCTGGTCTCCAAAGGAGTGGATGTTGGATAGGAGATTTGTGGAGCTGGGATGCAGGCAGGAAGCCTTTGGCAATGGAGCACCCTTCCTAGTTTTACCTGCAAGCCTCTGTTTGACATGTTCAGAGGAAAGACAGAGACCACCAGACATGTAGAACATTGTGTTCACATCAATCTCCACTTTCTCTCTCTTTTGCCAGACAGCCCTGTGGATCTCAAGGTGAAGACCACATGATGAAGACCATATGCCTTCAGAAGGGATTTCTGTCTTGGGTGTGTTATCACAAGAACTCCACAGAGACTGTACAAACGCCTGAAACAAATTCATTTCCAGTACAGAAAATAGTGCTAGGACATGTCATGGGCTGAGAGACATATTCAGTCTGTTGGGTCATATGGAGCCACAGCACTTGGCTAAAGAATGGCTCCCTCTCAGGGCTCCTTTTAAGCCTAATGCCCCTTGATGTAGCTTGTCCCTACCAACCACTTTCTTCTGCTCTGAAAGCCCACATACCAGATGCCGTTTGTCATCTGCCAACCAGCTGTGGAGCATATGTAGCCACAGAGCAAGAGAGATGCTCCAGCCCTGCACTGGAAATGCAAGAGACACAGCCTCTCTGAGAGAGACGGCGCAGAGGGAGACAACAGCACAAGCCTCTCACTGAGTGCGTGAGATTGCATGAGTCTAGTCATTGACTAGTTGGAGATAACTACTGCCACTGCAAAAGGGGACAGGCTCAGGAGCCCATCTCCAACCCCCACAAGCACCCTGGGTTGCCTGCTGAGGATCAGATGGGGATTTTGTTGCTTGGAGCAGTCAAGCCGCAGCACACAGCAATAAGCCTTCTCAACATGTCTGCACTGAGGACGAACCTGACACTTCTGAGTTCGTAGTTGAGCATTAAATGGAAAACAGAGACTGGGGAAGGTTTTTTTTTCCCACCTCTGGTTTTGTGGGGGAGAAAACTGTAACATTTTGCTCAAAAGCAGTTTTGTGCCTGCAAACAGGATTTATTTTTATGAGATTTATTTTTAATTCCATCCAGATGTTTATTTATAAAATAATTTAGGTCTTATATCCAAACAGACATCAAAGAAACCTTCTGGGAGTAGCACTGTCAGTAGCAAAGGGTTTTAATGATCCATGAGGCGAGTGAATGGGTTTGAGGAGTGTCAGAGTGCCTTGGGGGAGTGCATGCATGGATCCAATTAGGAACTCATTCCAAGGTCACTCAGACATGGCAGGAAAGATGCCTCCTCAGGGAGCAGGATGCCAACTATTACGCACAGTGTGATGTGGGGTACTGCAGAGCACATGCACTTTACCAAAGACAGTACCAGGAGAACTTCTGTCTTACATAGTGCCACGTAAGCTACCCACCATGGCAATTCTCTTGGGTCATTCCCAACCCTTGGAGAATGGTGTATATCCCGGACAGTGCACACAGGACACAGATGCTGCCTCACAAGGGTGAAGTACCTGTTCTGGTTTTCCAGACCTGGAGAGTGTGCTGCTGCCAAAGCCCCCATGCCAACACAGAGCCA
This sequence comes from Athene cunicularia, assembly GCF_003259725.1. NCBI lineage: Eukaryota > Metazoa > Chordata > Aves > Strigiformes > Strigidae > Athene > Athene cunicularia. Next base: position 10,802,072 of record NW_020799091.1, on the reverse strand, counting down.
AGGCTGTGTCCTGCCGGGGGTAGCAAATCCCACCCCACCTTGCAGGAGGTGACATGTACTGCTGTCTCCCATCCTGAAGATAGATGGACAAATCCTATTATCCCTGTGCAAATTTAATGGGACAAATACTGATGTGTCACCTTGGTATCTATTGACTTCACCTCTGCACAAAAATGTGCAATGTTTTGCTTGCTGTTTGGCTTTTTTGTTTTTTTTTAATGTTTAGTTACACCCTTTAAACTTTGCGTCTTTCTAAAATTGGCTATTATCAAGTGTGGTACAAGATCTCAGTATCCTCAGTAAGTTCTGGTAAGTCAATATAAACTAAGTTTTAGTCACACACAGTGTCTGCTCCAGATTAACAACATACTATTAAAAAGATCCTTTATCAAATATGTGAAAATTTTCTTCTTAGTGTCTCTTGTATTGACATCAGATTGACTGAGTAAAAAAGTGCACTCTGGTGTTGAAGTCACAGATTTTCATTCAGATTTGTGCCTCTGCAGTTAAAATTTCGATTTTTGCTGCAAAATCACAGCTCAGCATTAAGGATCTTCTCTGTCCTCCAGCACTCAGCCCCATGGTATGGAGTAGGCATGTCACAGGAATGGACCAGATGCATCATGGATGGGATCCTCTTTTCTGTGGGAGGGATGCAGGAAGAGGAGGCATTATTTGTGAGAGAAACAGAGGACACCCAGATCTGGAGCAGAACCCTTTGGCAGCACTGGGTTCTCCTCCGAACGCCTGCCTGCTCCAGGGCAGCTCCAAGTATCGTGGGGTGGCATAGCCAAATGTGAGAGCTTCCAGGATGGGTTGACGAGGGTGGACGGGGACGTCCCATGTGCTGTGTCCCCATGGGCACGGCCAAGGAGCTGGCTCCTGCTGGATCATCTTGGCTGAATGGTGCTGCAGGAGGGTGGCCAAGCCAGTTGGATTTTCACAGATAACCCTCTTCTGCCTGGCTGACCCTGAACCTGAGAGGGAAAAACACAATTTGGGAGAACTTACCACTTTTGAAATGGGGCTGCTGGCAGGCCTGTGCGCTGCAGTGCTGAGAGCAGCAGCAGGAAGTGTGGTTGCATGTGAAAACAAGAAGATTTGAAACAGTATTCACTCCAAGGGATTACACAAATAATACTCCAGTGACAATGGAGCTATTTACTCAGTTGACACTATGAAGAAAGCATCTCCTTTTATCTACTTATGGTGGTTAGTGGGTTCGTCTCTCTACAGCCTCTGTTGCTACTTGATGCTTCCCTTGATGCTTCTCTCTAGTACTTTTGTTTCAGCTTTCTTTAAAAAGCTGTTTATTTGAGGAGGGTGTAAGCTTTGTGCCAGAGAAGGGCAGCTGCAAAGGCACACAATGAGCAACCTCACAGATATCCGAGCCTGCGCATATTTGCAGCCAATGACCTATTGGCCAACAAAAGGGCTCTCCTTCAGCCCACCCTATGCAAAGGTGAACACACCACTGAGAATTTGTAATATGGGAAGAGCTGGTGGTATCTTCTCATTTACAGTTGTCTCTCCCCTGCTCTGGAGTCTGGGATGACTGTCAGCTGTGATGATTACTCAGAAGGCTTCTGAAATAGCTTCTTCTACAGTGAAAGGCCATGCAAAGTGGGGGTGCATTCGTGTCCTCAGTATATGGGGCACAGGCAGGACTATTTGAGCATACTGTAGGGATGGGACTGAGGTGCAAGGCTGAAGCTGAGCAGGGGGACTTGGGTCCCTTCAAGTAATGCTCCCCTCGACTGCGGTGCAGACCCAAACCCTCCCCCTGTGCTGCCAGACCCAACAGCTGCAGGTCGCCTGAGCTGGATGTCTGGGTGCAGGAACCTGCACCAGGGATGAGGCACAGCTGGCTGTGGGAAGGACATGTCACTCTGAGCCTCCCGCTCAGCCTCCTGTGAAGTGTGAGAGCAAAACTGAGGGTGGATATTCCTCTAAGGGCTGAATTGTCCAGGACACAGACTTTTCCACACCTTCAAGAGAAGATATTTTTTCTTGTTTTGTTTGCACACATCTATACTTGTCCCTCCCCATAGGTCTCACATATAGACAGATCTGGGAGCCCTAGATTAGGTGGTATAAATTATCTTTTCAAAGTGTGGACACCACTGAACTGTGCAGACACTGTGGTTGTGTCTGCCCAACCTTGAAGGTCCACACCAGTTAACTGACCGCAACCACTGACTGGTTGGTGTTTGCCAGTTTGTATCTGTACTCCCTGGACTACACTGTCCTGTTTGCAGAGAAAGAGCTAGTTCAGTGTCCATGCAGCTGTGACTGGACCAGCAGCAAAGAAGGCCTTTTATGAGATGATCCACTTGCAACACTTGCCAATTTAAAGCCACCAAAACAACTGTAAGGCAGCAGAAACTTTTGATCACTACACGCTTGGGCAATACGAATAGGATTAATACACTAAATTTAAACCATCTAAAAACTAAAGATCAAGGTTAGACTAGTAATTTTGGGTTCCTCTATAGACAATTTGTGGTTACCTTCAGAGAGCAGCTTAGGTAGGCTCTGAGACATCTAGGCTGAATTGTCTTTTCAAGGTGCCTTTCTCCATTGCCTAGAGTGGAAGTCTAAAAATCTTAGAAATCCTAAGCCAGACTGCTAATTTTTAAATAGCCAAAGGTAGATAAAATGAGTTCCAGTGACTTGCAATAGTGTGTGGTAGAGCCCAATGAAACCTAAAAAGTTCAGCTGTCCACTCACTGAACCACAGTCTCTCTTGTGCAGTTAATCTTGCCTGTCTGAGGTTAAAGACAACGTCTTTGCAATTGAATTTCTTGTTGTAATCATTATCTTAAAAGGCCTATTTCTGGGAGCTTTTTTATGCTTTATTGTTGATTTTAATTTAAACCAAAGGAAAATAAAAAATGGCTAGCAAGGAGCAAAATAAAAAAAAATAAAAAAAAAAAAAAAAAAGGAAGGACATTATGGTTGTTCCACCAAACTTACAAGAAGTCAAGCCAGATTTTGCTGTGAAGTGTCTTCTGGTCCTTCTGTGTTGTTGAAAGGATTCTTTGAGTTCTCTGTGACAAGTAATGACCTTCCATCACCCACTTGCTGGGTTAGGGTCCTGGAGCCAGTTATAGGTTGTATTAGGGAGCTGTAAACACAAAGAAGTGCTGCTCTTTCAGCTACTAGAGACAAAAAAACTAGATCTTATGACTTCCTGCCAATAGAAAGGCACATGTGTTTTCTATCTGCTGATAAAGAACCCAGTGATACCGAGCTTTGCTGGAGGAACATCTGTGTTTTTTAATGGACACATAAAACCTCTCCTTCATGAACCAAGATTCATTTCACATCCAACATGTAATTCCACCAGTCTGCAGAGAGTTCTTCTGCGGCTGACTAAGTATTTCTCATATATTTTTCAATACCAAAAGACAGATCAAAAAATAAAAATAACTCTGCTCCCTAACCCACTCTTCAGTAGTTAGGGGAAGAGTGGATATGGAGGAGGAAAGAAGCAAGCTCCTGTGCAGCGTGGAGATGTGGAGCAGCAAATGGAGAATCCTCACAGAGCTGAGCTGAAAAACCATGGATAAAAAGGAAAGAAAGAGTGTGACCTTGGCTGGATAGAGAGAGAAGAAAATCTTCATTCATAGTGCAGAGTGACTTGAGGTAGAGAAAAGGACATGAAACCCATCCTGTTCTTGTGCACATCCAGAGCTACCCTGCTACCCTCATGGAGAAGAGGACAGGATATTTAGAAGAGAGCAGCTCAAAGGGATGTGAATAGATACGTATGTTTAGCAGTAATTTCAGCTGGAGTCATTGCTGGAGCAGAGTCCTTACAAACTGGGATAAGAGATGGAGACTGATATGAGAAATCCATTTTCCAAATGGGCGTGACTGACCAGAAGTAGTGATATGATGAGGATATGAATAATAATATCAGATAGGTCCAAACCACAGACCTTAGGCCTGGATTCAGAGCTGGATCTCTCTAAGTGCAGTGGTAGCAAAAGCCAGCTCATACAATGGCAAGACTGAACTGTGAAGGCTGGATACAAATGAGGTCTTCCAGAGTTTTGACTCAGAGGTTTGGGGCTGGCTTCTCTTTACTGAAGGTGACATTTATTAAAGCAAATGGTACCTGAATCTCCAAAAACTCAAGGGTGAAATCTGTTCCTACTGTTTGTATGTTTACCTTTAACAAAGTTGAATACCTAAATTTGAAGCACAGCTCAAGGATTTCCATTCAGGAAGTAGAGCTTCTTTGACAGAAATAGGCTCTTTCATCATGAATCCCATCCAAATTCCCAATACAAAAAGACAAGTGGATATGGGCAGAGACTCATCTAAATGAAGTTCATCTTAGGGTCAGTACGTAAAATGGTGGAAGGGTGGAAGAAGAGGCACCCCATTTTAGCTAAAGGTTTTAACCTTTAATACCTACCTTATATTATATGTTTTCAGAGTCAGATAAGGGAAGAACATCCCCTATGGCTGCTTACGTATATCGAGTTACAGCTCATTAAGTGAAGGAGAGGAGCTGCTAGCCTACAGCAGTTTCAGGATATTCATACTGTAGTGGTGAATTAATTAGGTGGTCTTTTCCTGTGACTCATTAACCCTTAGAGGCATATTGTCATGAAGAAACAGGAGAGATTATTTAGTTAAAGAGTGGCTAGTTTTAATTAAAGACGGGTTCATACTGAGGCAGCCCAACCAAGATGTGAGTCTCCTCAAATCTCAAAGAAATTAGATAATCTAGAATTTCATTTTGAAAGCAACCCCCTACATTTCATTGGGTATCCATAAAGAACTGCTGCCTTCTGCGTAACCAGGCAGAGATTGATTCATCTCATCGCTCATTACTTTTATTGCCAAATTCATAGCTTTTGATTGCACAATGCAAAAGTGATAACAACACTGCAGGGCAGCAGCATGACTCATCAGGCATTACTGCTTGCTGTTAGCAAAGTCTTTTTTATTTACCTAGGTGCTTATGTGGCCTTCATCTCCATGGTGTTTGAGTGCTTCCCAAACAAATAAAACTCTGTCTCTGTCCCTGCTCCCTCTGCAGACCCAGTTGGAGCATTAGGCTGTCTCACAGCAGTGTGGGGAGTCATGGGGTGAGCTGGGACCCACTGCTGTGTCCCAAGGTGCTGAGACTCGTACACCATAAGGCATGTCCTGTCCCCACCAGACCCTTATCAGCTGTGAGATGGAGACTTCGAATATGGTTCCCCAGCAGAGATAATCAGGGAATTCACACAGCGCCTGCTGGTGGCACTCACAAACATAAATAGCCTGTCTCCTTACATTTTTTTATAGACAAACAAAACTTGATGTGCTCAAAAAATTATTTCCTTGGCACAGACTTTGCAAGAGGGAATAGAGCCAAATGTAGCTCCTGGCTCACTGGACATCAGGTATGCCTTGCATCTCATACCAGGGCAACGGTGGAGAGAGCAGTGCATTTTCAGCTTTGTTCTGTGCAGAGATATTCCTAGGACCATGGGTCTGCAAGGGAAAATGAGGGTGGCAGCAAAGAGGATTACCCCCATGTTGTCCTTTGGGAAGTGGCAGGAAACAGCTGCCTGCCAAGTGCTGAAAATGGAGACAAACTCTTTCTGGACAACCTCTCACAAATGTGGATGTTCATCACCATCCCCTTGGGAGGCTGGAGGACAATAACCACTGATCTGCAGTCACAGGAGAGGACAGTTCCACATGAACTCTGACAGCTCAAGGGAAGAGTGGGTCTTGAATGCTCATCCCTTGGCCCTTAGCTTACAAAATCAAAACCATGAAACCTAAACTGTAGTTTTCAGGCAGTTTGGGGCAGCAGCTTTTAATCCCCACTGCAGTTGCTTTCAAGCATGCACAATTGCAGCTGGACTTGAACCAAGGAATAGTTGCACAAAGGCTGATCTGTCATTTTGCAGTTAAGGAAGGCCAGTGTTGAGGACTGATTTAACTCTGAGCTTTCCTACATTCCCAGGAGCATTTGGTCCAGGGCTGAGATCAGACGCTGCGGGGACCATCTGCAATATATTCTTCCCCAATGTCCAGATCAGGATCTGGGTTTCCAGATCACACCCATTTCTGATGTAATGGTGGTCCAAAACTCCTGATGAGAGACCTATACGTGCTAGCAGGGATGGTTCAGACAGCATGGGTGCTGACCTGCTCTGTCTCCTCACCCTCCTGCAGATCTTCTGCACATGAGGATCAGGACAGCTCCAGGCTGTGGCCCACAGCAGGTCTGGAGTGGGACCAGAGACACCTCACTTCCCAGAGAGCACCCCACACCAGGGATGTCAGAGGGGCAGGGACAAGTATTAGTTTAACATGTTTAACTCAAGCTTGTACTATTTTAAGACACAAAATTTCCCAGAGGCCCCAAAATGATTGCAACTAAAAAGGACTCACCCTGCTATTTGAGTTTATTTCTTTATAAAAGGCAGATTTTACGCTTTATTTAAAAATGCACAGTATATCTATGTTGGAAAAATATTCTTAGCTATGTGGTATGGATTAATATGTTGGAGTTTCTAACCAAATTTTATGCTTCCCAAGTATCTGTCCTGTCATTTCCTAGGGCCAGAATCATGTCTGGCCACGTCATATCTATTTGATTCTGTGCTGAACTGGAGCCATCTTATGAGGCTGGTCACAGCGTGGGGACCCATTTGAATCCTTGCAGAGGAGAGTGGGCAACAACAGTCAGCAGTTCCCATAGACCTGCACAAGGATTGATGTCACCCAGTCCTGCTGCCACTGCTGAGCAACCATCTGTTTTCCTCCTACCCCAGACATCAAAGGAAAATGTAGCCTCTTAATTTGCAGAAGGAAGATGATACTGAGATGTCCATGTCCTCTACAGAGAGGCAATAGACTACCCTAAATTATAAAGTGCAGGGAAGAACTGTTTTGGTTTGTTTTTATGAGAAAATAAAGTTTGAGGTTATGGGAATTCCATAAGGGACAATGTCTCACAGTAGTAAAAGATTATAAAACTGAATTACAGTTCAAACCAGTAAGTGTTACATTACGCACGGAGACACGTAGACTGTAAGGCTTAACAATACACCGAAGACGCCAACACTAGAGCAAGGCAAAGGGCCTCCTTTTAAAATTCATTTTAATAGTGCCTGACACGGAATGAGTAATAATGTTAAGCAACACAGAAAGGACCATAAACCACTGCTGTATGCAATACCTATTATCCTGTGTGCTAATCTTCATATCACATTATTTCCTCAAATAATCATAATATTGTGCCAACAGCCCCTTCATTCTAGCTCATTATTTCTTGGACTCGCTTCCTTCACAAGGGATAGGGCTCACAGTAACAATGCCCTCAGGGTTCACAAGCAAATCTGTGTGCTCAGTGTACCCAGAACAGAGGAAGTCTTTTTCTTTGTCCATTTCTTCAGTTGTGTATGCTTTTTCCTTCATGCAATTACAAGGTAGTAGGAAAGATTTTTGTGGAATAGAATAAAGAAATCCCTATCACCACAGGTCTTTCAGGCACTGACCACTCTTCTGGTTTGTCCCCCATCACATGTTTTTTCTCCTTGTTCTCACTTCTCATCAGTCAGGTTCTTATGTTTGCATCTCTCTTGGTGCGGTCTCTGCCCCAACATTGTACAACGTGTTCCTGCTGAGAACTATCAGCTCTGACTCTCTACAAATAAAAAAACCCACTTGTCATTATTTTGTCACACTTTCAGCTTCTACTAAATAACTAATTCACAACAATAAACCTCCTGGTTGCCATTAGAGGCAGGCTGCCAGGCAGTTTAGATGCAATCTTGTGTTATGTTGTTTTTATAAAGGTTTCCCAAAACCCAATGTGAATAGACTTGGGGTTTGTGACTTAAAGTAAAACATTTGTTTAATTTTATATTCAAAATGTTACTACCCAGAGCTGGAAATGCGAATGTAATTATTTGAGATCCTATGCCAGCACAAACAAACTTCTGGTACAGCTCATATACAAACTCGAATGTCTTTTTGCCTATGTAGAATAGGTTAAAATAAATAAGATCACCTCATTCTCTCTTTGCATCTTCCCATCTAGCCATGTCTGTTCTGTACTGTCTGGACTAACATTTCAACTCCTGGCACTGAGTCTGGAGGTTTTTTTGGATGATTTGTACAGCACCTAGGACAACAGGAGGGGAGAGTAAGCAACAATGAAGTTGACATTTGAGATCATGACAGTCATGTGCATCTTCCCCATGGCCCGTGTCAAGGTGAATGCATCATTTCTGTTGCACAGAAAACTAAATCCTGGATGCTGATCAGATGTGAGGACAGGGCGTAATACTGATAAGGCAGAGGGAGGAGCAGGGCCCAGAGTGGGATCTGAGCATCCTGACATCCCCGACCGGGCAGATGGAACTAACACAGTTTTGAGCAATGTCAGCAGCAGAGGGCAAACTGCGTTTTGGAAAACTTTATTTCAGTGGTCTCAAAGGGTACAAAACTATCCCTCACATTTTCCTACAATCTTGTTTATGATTTCCATCACAACACTGTCCCACCAACCAAGACAGAATGGCTTTAGCAAGATTTTTCTTCCACTTGTGTATTAACTAATCCACTGATTCACAAATGCCTGTTCCATTCATCTAATGACACAACTCCATGGGTCTTTGCAGATTTCATGCAATAAAGGTGGCAGCCATTAACTTTCCCTCCTGTTGGGCACTTGAGAAGATAAAATCCCCTCTTTCTGCTGTAAATTTCTGCTATAAATCCACAGATGCAATTGCACACAATCTAATTTCTGGCTCCTGGGCCCACATTCATCCTTGTCCAACTATTCCTCTTGACTGAGCTGATTAGATTATAGACAAGGGCAGGCTCTCTAAATGCAAGGTCATGTAACTTAAATTAAATCTAAAGGAGCTACAGTAATATATATAATAGGACCTTGACATCTTTACTATTAAAGAGGTGGGGAAAAGGTGCTCAGCCGGCTCCACTCTGGCGTCATTTGGCCTTGAGAAGAGTAGTGTGGCTTGGTCCTTTTGGAAATCCTTAGGGACCTGGTTCCCAGAAATGTTCATGCTCTGATTGTTCCCAGAAGCCAGGTTTCTGGAGCCATTTGATGTCCCTGTAGGTACTGTGTAACCTATGGGTGACATGTCCCCACCACTGCCTTTGATCAGCTGAGTGGGAGGAATTGGGAGAGATACTGGAACGAGCAATAATATTGCCTCCCATAAGTTGCACTGCAACTCACTGTGCACCATATCTGGGCTGCAGTGTACAGCATAGTGTAGGGCATCACCCTGGATGCCACATGAATAAACTTGGACCAAAATCCAGATGCTTCTTCCATACACAAAGAACCTTGCCTACTGCAAAACAGGTTTAAAACCTGTGAGATGTTAGAAGACTTGTTAGCCTACTGTACCACACAGTTATTTTATCCTACAAACAAAACATCTTGCAATTTTCTGGCTATTGTCTTTTTTTTTTTTTTCCTTTTAGAACAAATGAATGATGGAGTTACACAATATGTGACACACGCTGCTTATTTACCAGTAACATAAAAGGCCCCTATTTCCCAACACACAGTGCTGGGAACTCAACAAGCTTCTGTCCTCAGAGTTTTCAGCCTTGGCCTGGCCAACCATCAGCCCAAAAGTGCTTCTCCTGCTCCTTCTTGCTGCCTTGTTTATCTTCCTCACTGGTATTTCTGCTCTTTCTCACCCCTCTGCATCCAGCCTTATCCAACAAAGGATTTTCACTTGGACCCCATCAATATTGTCCCTGTTAACAGGCACTAGAAATGAAAAACTGAGATTTAATTCATGGTAGTTAAAATGAGAATAAACTGATTTAGCAGAACTAGAACAGGGCTTCAACTGAAAGGTCAACCCGCTGAACTAGTGAGAACAGGACAAGAGTGGTATGGAAAGGGTAGTTAATCTGTAGTTTTCTAACCTGATCTAGCCAAAGAGCCAGGAGAATCAGCTTGTCAAGCAGAACAAATGATGAATGCATTTCTGAAATGCACTGTCATCAGCTTACAGCTCAAAACCAGAACGGTTCTGGTTATTTAACTAGAAGCAACTAAAATTCTAGAGCTGGATGTGAAATTCTGCTTTCAGGTAAGAACTCAGGCAGAACTAGAGCTGGCCTGCTGCACAAGGAGTAGAATAAAAGCCATAACTTCTTCACTGCTAAAATAAACTCCATCAGCACTGGACCCCCAGCAGCCTTGCCAGGCACCCTGGCTCAACCCCCACCGCTGTGCTGTGTGGAGCCTGGGTTGGAAAACTGTTGTCACCATTGAACTGCACAGAACAACCGCACTCAGAGCTGGGGGGTGATCCAGCAGATGAACCATAGCAAACTGAGAGTTAAGTCCTGAGGACGAGCCTGGACCTTGTCTTTCTGAATCCAATTCTTCCTCCAAGAGCCCAAGCACAGAGAAAGCTGCATGGCCTCTAACAATTTGGGAAAGGTAAGCAGTAGCGGAGAGGCTGGAGTTAAAAACTGAGGCTCCTCTCTAAAGTATTTGAGCTGAATCAGAAACCATTTAAGCACGTATTACCAGATGGGAGACAGGATGCTTCAGCAGGTCCCTGTGGAGGTTGGGGGGCACTGTTGTCCCTCGGTGGTACTCCTGGGAGGCTTAGATCTTACTGGAGCTCTTTGTGGGGAGACAGAGTCATACCGGCAGCAGTGCAGTGTCCTGGCATTTCACTGGCCACATGGGGCAGTGAAATTCCAGGAGGTACAAATGCACAGGTGCTGGAGTGATGCTCTCCAGAGCAGAAAGGGGGAGGGCAAAAAGGGAATACAAGGGAGGAAGGAAACCATCAAACAAAAAGAAAGAGTGAAATGAAAAAGGGAGAAGAATGAGGGAAGAGTGGAGAAGAGCTGACACACACAGAAACAAGATAAACAGGATTTAAAGACTAACAAAATAGACAGGGAAAACTTGCCTTACAGGTGCCTTTTCTTCCCTTTCACCTGCATGTGTCTTTTCACCTGTGTTGTGGGTCAAGCTCAAGACTATGAAGTCACAGAACTTGAAGAGGAACATGCCTGGGTTTTCCTTCAAATTCAAGTCAGTGACACCAAAAATAATCCTGAATAAAAGCCATAATTTCATTTTATCCAGGTGTAAAGATCAAACTGAACTAGAGCCCAGGTCAGACCAAGGACACAGCAAAGCACACACTGCCAAAAGGAGCAGTAGATTTATCCCAAGTGGTTCATGCACAAGTTGGTTTTTTTATTATTTATACCCTTTATGGGATAAAATGAAGACGCACATCTCGGGAACAGCTGGTGGCTGCTGATGCATTGCTTAATGCCATGTCTCCACTACCACATCTTGCCAGCTCAAACCTAGCCAGCTCATCTCCCATCACATAGATGCCTGACATATATGCTGTGCAGATAGGCCCTCAATGGTCCCATTTATTTTTGGGGGAATGTTAAATGTTTATCGAAAATATGCCATTTATCACATACCAAACCCATCCATGTGACCTCTGGTAGAATTTGTTTGCAAGAGTTTGACTGCTGGTGTCCACGTGAATGCCCTATAACAGAGATGCCCTGCTTAGGACACTCTGGCTAATTTTACGGCCACATAACACTCTGATGACAGCTCTGTCAATGAAGCCAACCTTCATAGCAATTGCAGGGAAGGGTGCAAGGACCAGCAGAAACTCCACGGAGATGGGCTGGATCATGTCCTGGAGAGCTCATGGGGAAGCCCAGCTGAGTCACAGTGCAGCCTCAGGAGAGCATGTCATGCACCAAGGAAGGGTTTGAGACCCTCAGGAGAGACACGGCCATCAGCCCCCCCAGGGTGAGAGCTGGCTGAGCTCCCCAGATGCAGAGACTTGGTGGCCACACACATGGATGGTGACTCTCAGCCTCTAAGAAGAAGTGGTGGATAGGGTGTTGATTTGCTGATTAAGGATACCAATTAAACCCAGACACCAGAGTGAAAAGAGCAGGCATATTTTATTGGTGATAACCAAATAAAGCAACAGAGTGATACAGAAAACGTGCAGTAAGAAAAGGCAGAATAGTGCACCTAAATCAACAAACAGGAAAATACAGGGTAATGCCTCAAATCATTACTACACGAGAGAGAAAATGGAGATTAAGAAAGATCCCTCACCACTTGCAGACGTTGCCATCACCCAGCCCCGCAGTGGCTGGGCAGCCCCGGTTACAGCGAGGGGTTGGGGAGCCTGTCCCGGCAAGGGGGAAATCCTGCGTGTGCGTCCACCCAGAGGTGAGGCTGCCAAAGTCGCTGTGAGCGGGCCCAGCCTTATACACCAGAGATCGACAAGCCAGGATAGCTGGGGCTTTTGTTTGGAGTGGAACATTTCTGGTTTCATTCTCCTGTTGGATTCCACCCAAAGCCTGCCCAGGGCTCGGGATGTGGGAGACCAGGGGAGTTTCTAACAAGGCCAGATACGTGGGTTCTCAGCCTTGGACAAGGCTAAACAAGGGAAGGTGGATACATTCTCTCAGCATTTCGTTCTCACTACTGATTATATTCTGTCTAAGCTGCATCTTTCATAGCGAGCTTACATACTTTGTTAATGATTACGTGCTAAGTTAGCAGCTTCAGCTTGGGGCCTGTTGTTCAGGCTTCAGTATTTCAATGCTTTAGCACTTTTTACATCAGCATGAGTGGGTTGTTATAACTTAGTACAATACCCACTGGCACAATGGTTTTCAGTTACAAGCTCTACAGGATTCATCTATAGGTCAACTCTGTCTTGGGCTGGTTGTCCAAGCCTTAGCACTTCGGGTGTGAAGAGCAAGAGCAGAGATAGTATTGTATAGCAAATAAAGAAAATAGATTTGAAGAGAGGGAATACAGCTATAAATGCTCTGCCCTGCGACAGAAGCGTGGGGAGAGTCACACACCTGGTGGGAAGGGACCGAGGTCCCTATCCCACCCAAAGGGTATGGCTAGGGACTGCACCCCTGTTCATGGGCTGTGAAAAGAAAATGTGGCAACACCAGAGGAAAGGCAGGAAAACCAGCTTGTAACAGCCCAGAATAAAACCTCAGTGTCTGTGTTTGCAGCACAGGCAATATCTTGAAATGTGACTACCTAAATTGAGGAATTGAGGAAGATGTACTCAGTGGAGGGACACAGAAGGGTTTGTTGGCTTTTATATCATTCTCACGGGGAGCGTAGACATGCTTCCTGCGCCCTGCACACCTGGGGCCAAGCACGGAGGGACTGAGCTCCCCACGCTCTCTGGGTACCATGCAGGCTGTGGGGGGGGCTGGGCTGTCCCAGCTGCACTCCGCTGCCCCAGACACCAGGCTGGCACAGGCACCCGGCGTACGCAGCGCCTACGATGTGATGAAATACAGTTCAACTCCTATGGGCCCTTCCCTGCTGGGATCATCCTGATGGAAACAGCGTCGGCAACAGTCCCATTTGCAACACCAAATCCTTGATCATCAAACAGTTTGTTCTCATGCCAAACCGTCCCCCTCGAGTTGCAGCTTCTCCTTTTGCTGTCATCCCCCAGCACCCACCCATCTTGATTCAGGTTAAGGCTGGTGGGAAATGACAAATCCTTTCCACATAAATCTTAACACTGGCTTGAGTTCGTGGAGAAACAGTGGTGATTTATGGGGGATTAGCAGATCAGAGTTGAGGAATGTAAAGAGGTTTAAGCTAACTAAGTGGAACGCTTAGAGCTGGGTCACGGAGAATTTGATGCATGCTCAGGACTCTTAAATGCTGTGCAATAAAAAGTAGAAGAGGGAAGCATGCATTTCAAACGCCTCTTGCAGCATGGGAGGTTGTTTTCCTGTGTTACAATCTGGAGAAAACATTTATGCAGCCTTCTGTGTGACGCTGGTTCCTGTTCCTAAAGGCTAGCATAAACATAACACTAAAGTGCATTTATTTTTGGTGTATTTTTATTATTTGTAATTATACATTTCCAGCAGATAGAGAAATAGCATGATAGAAAAGGTAATAAAATCAGAAGGCCATAAGCCTCTATGAGATGTTAAAGGAAATGCAGTCAAGAAAGGGTTAATAGGTCTTTTCTATGGGAGAAGAAACAGCCAAAAGTATAAGTAGGGAAAGTGTCTTTTTTCAATGAGGATGAGGAAAGTGAGGAACAACCATCTTGTGCCTTGCTTTGATTTTTTTTCTCATTTGCTTTGTGGTTTCTGTGATTTTTATGGTGCACCGTGTTCTAAGTAAGCACATGACACTTCCTGAAAGCTTAGAGCTTAATTTCAAATCCCCAGGCTCATAAACCAGCAACTCCTCACTGGGCTTCTCAACAGCTGCCTTCTGCTTTTGGCTTGGTCCAGAACTTCCAGGTACATCACTGGCCCTGTGCATCACCTGCACATCACACCCTGCACAGAAGCACAGTCCTGCCCTACCCTTGCGTGTGATGGGAGAGAACAAGGAGTGAATATCAGTCAGACAATCGAATGCTGAGTTTCAGTAGGCCAGGTGAATAATTACAAATAGGTCAGCTTGAGTAAAATTATTTGGAATGACGCAAGTTGGTGCAAAATAATATTCATGTCAAAAGCCCTCACAAAGCCAGTGGTCTCACTGCAATTACTCATGTGAATTACATTACACAGAACTAGACCCTACTTATTGCATAACATTTATACATTTTGCTGCCCTCTATTAGAACAATCTACTTATCCACCTAGTGATGAATATTTCTTATATGTTTTGCAATAAAACTTCGGAGTACTGCCAGGTTCTCTTCCCAAATTACCCTCTTTACTTTTTTTGTAAGGCTAAAATTTCCTTTAATTTCACCAACTGCAAGACAAGAAGAGGAGCAATTAATTAAGTTCAACCATATAAACTTTTTAATGTGGTTTTAGGGGATTCTTTAATGTTCATCTGTTAGCAGATAAGCCATGCATCCACCCATCCACTTAATTACAGGCCTAGTACCTCCAGTCACTCTGTTTTTTAATTTAATTTGCTGCCCAGTTAGAATCTGAAGAAACCTTTGCTGTAACACACCTACCACCTGCAACTTCTACCATTTTAACTATAAATTTCCAAAATGAGCAGTTCCTTACCACTGGGAGACAGTGAGCAGGTTTATTTTACAGCACTTCATCCTTTGTCCTCATCTAGAGGGCAAGAAATAGAATTTCTGTATCCTGAACTCTGAGCGGACAGAGATGGATGCATAGAGGGTTAAGCAATTACCTGTCACCTCCATTAAATGCAACTGCTACTTTCAAAGGCGACCAGAGATTCTCACTTGTCTTTTCTTCCAAAGGGCCTATTTCTCAAGGTTGGGCTATGACCGAGCACTTCTGGACATCTCAGTCTGGGCACCTTGCTTCTGATTACACTCATCTGAAGGCAGGGAGTAAACCCAGGACAGGCATGGAAGAGCTAAGCAGAGAAACCCACCTTCCTGGAAGAAGCTCCCTATGCCTACCCAGGCAGGGCAGCACTTCTCTTTCCAGACTCTCTGATTATTAATTGCAAATAGTTCAGACAAACTTTACTGACCAGGGATATTTCAAGTCATTCCTCAGTGACAGAGCAATGTATATTTGCATAATAATCTTCAAATCACCATGGACTTTGACTGGGCAATGTTTCATAAGTGGATGCTAGCAAAAGCTTGGTGTAATGGGGTGAGACATTCATCACCGAGATGTGAAGGTTAGTTGCTGCAGTACAGATATTTGTGTCAACTGAAAGAAAACAACTATCAGGAGGGCATTAAAAAAAGAAATAGATCTAATTAACACGTAGCTCTTGTGTTCACTTACTGGGTCACTGCAGAAGTTGTCAGGGATCACTTATCTGACCCCAATGGTGTCAAACACAACTTGTTAAAATGAATTTCACTTTACCAAAAATAATATTAATATTAGCATAAGTCATTACATAGCGATGGGGCTGGAACACAGTTATTTTAAAGAAGCTGATGGACTCTCATTAATGATATCCCATACAAAAAACTGCATTTCCACCAGCACAAGGGGAGTTTCTGACATTTGACACCAGTGTCAGCAGAGTCACATCAAAGATGAGAAATTGGTCTCTGGCTATTTGACTGCCAAAGACTAGTGCCACGAGGTAGTTGCTAAGGGTTTTCATTCTCCTCTTCATCAGCAGGTCCCAGGGCATGAAATGCAAAACTGACTTAATGAAATGCAAAACCCATATGGGGAAATTCATACAGCTTAGTGCTTCAGACCTCAAGTCTGCACTGCCAGTGACACCAGTATAAACCTCGAAGCGGGCGTCACCGAAGCTTGTACTTGGCCTGTTGGGACAGGGAGCACTGGAGGAAGGATTAAGCACAGAACTGCATCCAGCAAACAGTAATGTAAACCTCAGTTTGGCCATAGAGTGGATGAGGTGGGAAGTGCTGCAAGCGCAACTGGTGTCACTGCCGGAACATGCAGAAGGGCTTGGAGGAGGGACGCTCGTATCCTCATGGAGCCGTGCTCCAGCCAGAAACCACCTTGTTCCTGGAGTCTGGGATGGGAGAGAAATAAAGTCCTTCATAAGGTTCAGGCATGGTCCTGAGGGGACTGCAGCCCGGACTGAGCAAAGAGGTGCTTTGCATTAGGAAAGACGCATGGTAATAATATTTTGAGCGCAGGGAGAGCAGTCCTAACCCCAACTCTGCTGCTGATGCTGGCAAATTATGTCACCTCGCAGCGTGTGTTTCCACCAAAAAGCTCATTTGGGCGAGTGGCACCAGGGCGTGATCAGCAGGACCCAAAGCGGTTTGTGTGCCTGGCGCCCGGGTGCGTGGGTTAGTTTCCATTTGCCAGAAACACTTTCAC
Source organism: Athene cunicularia (assembly GCF_003259725.1). Taxonomy (NCBI): domain Eukaryota; kingdom Metazoa; phylum Chordata; class Aves; order Strigiformes; family Strigidae; genus Athene; species Athene cunicularia. Next base: position 10,785,263 of record NW_020799091.1, on the reverse strand, counting down.
TTTCAGGCTTTCACTACTATTGAGCATGTCATGTTTTGGTACTTCTCTCATGCAGGCTGTAAAAGCGGCAGTGTTAATACCCTCTGCAGAGACGATTTTTGAGGCACACCTAAGTCAAGACCCTTATTTCATGTGTATTCAGAAGCCCAGCGCCTGTGGAAGACTTTACAAGGTCCCATAGGAAATACGTGGTGAGACACAGACCGGGACTGAGCGGTACCAGCCAAGCCCCAGGTCAGTGTTGTAATGACCACCCAAACTACAGCTGTATATGCTGACTCTGTGAGCAGATACAACTGTTGCAAGGCTTAATTAATCAATGTCTGTAAAGACACTAGGATGGAAGTTTCTCTAGATGCAGATAGTCCCAAACTGATCCCACACTTGCTTGTCAGGGCAAGGACTATGGTTAAGATGAGTGTGTTTGCACTTCACTTAATGACTAGAGCCTTGGCTCCGACTTGGGATCAGGGTCCTATTGCAATGTAAATACAGAAGAGTAATGATTACCAGGAGAGGGGTTCTTGAAAGGCTCCATCCCTCACAGCAGAGATGTTTGACAGTCAGTGACTCAATGTTCTGTCTTTCATAACCATAATGACTCACAGTCCCAGGATGGAGAATGAGTGCAAGACAGTGAGTGCTATTGTTCAGAGCCCATCAAAATAGGCAAGGTCATTTTCAGCATTTAAAAGAAAATGACAACCCATCGGATTAATTTGTGAGGGGAAAAATAAAAAAAGGGGATGAGTAAATCTTCAGAGATTAAAGTTCACAAGCAGATGCAAACTTGAATTTTATAACCACAAGCAAGACAGAGCAGGAGCTTGACTTTGATACCATTTGTTCAGCTATAAATCAAGATTAACCCCATGTGGATTTATAATGGAGTAAGTCTGGCATAAAACAAGAGAAGGATCAGGCTTCAAGTCCTAAATGCATCTGGGTACCTTCTGCATTGCCTGACACCACGAGGATCAGAGAGACTGTTCCTCACCACTGTGTGGCCTTACAACTTAGAGACACATCTTAAGATAAATAAATTATCTCTGAACATGTAGAAAGGATGGCTTAAACACAGGAGGTAACTAGCATCAGCTGTAAGACTCCCTGGAGTATGTTTTGAATGATCTGCAGCTCCTCAAATCAGATGTCAAGTTTATAGCCTGAGATGGCTGACGCAATGCAGTTTGGAATTTGTATTTAAAGACAATGTAATGTTTTTAAATGTAATGACATACCAGCTCCAGATGAGAAGCTGGAGATAGATCTTTCACTGTCATCAACTGATGTAAAGCCACAGATTTCCAATTTATCCTAGCTGAGGATGCACAGTGGCCTCCCCCAGACCACAGCCAGCTCAAGGACTTATCTGTTATAAGGTCAACAAACTGAAGCACTATGCTGATTTCTGAACAAGGTGGACTGTGATTTTTAATGTGTTCCTAAAATGGAACCTGCTTGGCTAAGTGATCTGATTTCCCAGAAGTGCTGAGTGCTTACCAGGAGGTCACTGCGTAGTCAGTCCACCTGAAAATTGGACCAGTCAAATGGTGCCGTCAGTGAGAAGACCCTCCTTAGTGGGACCATTTCTGGAGTTCTTGTCTGATGAACAAGATTTCTGAAGGTCAGTGGTAGCTTCCATTAAAAAAAGAGTTTTATGCATGGATGCCACAAACAAATGAGTCTCATCTCTCTCTTTTGCGGTGTTGCTGCACACCATTTCGTTTCTGTCTTTCACAGGGTAAGTTACACCAGAAGGGCTAAATCCATCCATCTCAACTGATTGACAACTGGACAATGTTTATATCCTTCCTAAGAGGACACATGATATTCTCTCCCCATTGGAGAAGCGTTTTGGCCAGTGGCATCACCAGATCAATTTCCTAGATCACAGGAAAGCTGTTCCCCTCTGTTGGTGTCATGTGGCCTGATCCTTCTAGCCTTGCTCAAGAAAAATGCCACTAGTGGATACTCCACAGTGTTGGGGCTCATCAGAGGAAAGGGAATGCTTTGGAACTAGGTGACAAGAGCTAAGGGGCCAATGCTGGGTATAGTTTTCCAGCCTGGATGGGGGAGCAAGTACAGCCAGCACGGTCCAGAGGAATTTGTGATGCTGTGAGAGGCAGCTCCCAGACAGACCAGCCACCAGAGGAGGTTTATTCGACATCCCACTTACAGAGGGAGCACACTGATATCTCAGACAGAAGGCTAGAAAAAATTGTGAAACATAGTCTGCACAGCCATTGATTAAGCATGATGTCTTTTAGTGTCCCCTGGTGCTGCCACATACAACAACAAGCCCTGTGCACCATCCTTGGGAACAGGAAATAGCACCTACAATCCTCAAACAGGGAGAAGAATAAGGGGCAAGTTCGACATTTCATTCCTGGTGGTAGGCACTACCTAGGCAAATATTTGTAAAAGATATCTGTGGCTCTTTGAACAAGGAAGTGAAACAGAGGGGCAGGGACCTGCCTAAGGTCAGCCAGACAATCTGTGGCAGATCCAGAGACCTTTGAGTCCCAGCCCAGCCCCCCTGCTCTAGACAGCGCCACGTCTCGCCAAGAATCAACAGCTTCATGCCTTGCTTTGTCTGTGTTATGTTTTCTTTCTTCTCTGTGCTTGGGCCTTGCTTTGAAATCCTGGATATTCTCCCTATTTCCTGAATCATGTTTCTAATTTCCTTTTATTGTAGTGAGCATTGCTTTTGGTTGCAGTTGCTTGGGTCACTGAGTCCAAAGCATCTGATAATGACAACCTTCGTAACATTTAATCACCAAGTCTTCTCTCTTGTCAATCGGAAATGCCATAAAGCTGGTATGGTCTTTTGCTACAGACAACCTGAAGTCCTTGATTACCATCAAGGATTGGCATAAAAATAGACATTTAATGAAGGCAGAAGTTGCTTCTCCATAATGTATAGACTAGGTCACCGGGATAAGGAGTGGGACACTTAATACCTGGTATATTGTTGGCTTAAGTTTCCCATACATCAGAAGAGAGAATGAAGATACCTACTGTTTGGATGAAGGAGAAAGCAAGCCATACTTTTTCCACAGATAAGTTCTAGTTACAGCTCTAATATGACTTGACACAATGTTTGCTGAAAGCTGCGGGATTTTCCATTGACTTCTCTGAGCTTTGGAGAGGGACATAGTTGGAAGGACCAAAACAGCACTAGCCTGATACATGCGTTTCAAAACTCCACTGGGGAGGTTTTACTTCTGTTTTTTATAGTGTTTCCTTAGTGGGAACCAGGTGCTCCAGTAACAGTACAGAAACCTCATAAAATCCCACATCAAGCCTTGCTTATCTAAATATGAAAAACAGCTCCTGCTCTGTGATGCTTTCTGGTCTACATTTTACCTGAAGTCTGCAGATAATTTGCAAGATGCACTCAGCTCTGCACACCAGCCGCCAACTCTCACCTGCCCACTCCCTGGTATGCAGGAGCAGCGATCAGCAGAGGGAGGGAGGCAGGAGAGTTCTGCAGAGAGGAGCTCCCAGAAACTGCTCTTCTACTGTTAAAATAATTGAAGCTTAGCACAAACCTCCTTGTCCCAGATTTTCCTTACAGCCCTCTTTTTTTCTGATCTCACATGCAGAATATCAGCCATGCTGAGGAAGCTGATAATTGTACCAGCGTTGCTCATACATAGCTTCACATCATCCTTGGGGGTCTACTGTATCCCTGGCACATTCTCTGTCTCCTGCTTAACTTAGGATGATCCTTGAGGCACAGAGCTGCTTGCTGGGCTCCTTTTCTTCCTACCAGCAAGGGAGGGCTGAGATAAGGTCTCTGCATGACATGTTTCTGTGCTCCAGAGCCCAGCCAAGCAGCTGACCACGTCTCCTGCACTAGTGCTGGTGCTACCTGGGGCTGCCAGGTGGTTTCCCACACACAGTGCACAGGCCTTCAGTGCACTCCACTACTGAAAAACCAACAGCAGTAACAAACAGAAGCAACAAGTGCATTTATTCCCAACACATAGGTTAGATTTGGTCTCTTCATATTTAAAGCTTTAAGCTGAGGCCATCTGTGCTTTTCTGACTGTCTTTCTCTTGAAATCAATAAAAAATATCAACACACTATTTTTAGGGTGAAAATTCAACACAGGGCACGGTTTTGGTTTTTTTGATGCAGAAGAGTCCAGTGTGGGCATGGGAAGGCCTTGTGGAGGTGGAAAGCTCTGCAGCCTTTCCCAAAGGGTATCAGCTTCTGCATTCATTTGGAGAGGTTCATTAGTGAGACAGCTCTGCTGGCAACCTCAATGGCCGTGCCGGTGCCATGCTGATCTGCACCTCGGCACACAGCAGCAGCCTGCTTTATACAGGTCCCACAGCAGCTCACAGGCACCACTCAGAACATAGGATGGATATTTTGATGGTGGCCTGCCAGGGCCATGAGCTCTCTGGAATGAACCATAAAGCATCACTGATAAGGTATGTGGGTGGTCCAATACCCAGAATAGTAGATAATGAGACCATTACATGAAGCAATCAGGTTCCATTCAAACAAAACATGCTTTCATAAAGCCTGATTTGTATCTGCCAGTACATGGAGCAAAGCTCAGATGATTTAGGGCCCAAGCTGAGGAGCATCTCTCCAAAGAACATAGTGAGAGGGCATAAATGACCTTTGGATATTTAAACAAGAGAATGATGATTACAACAGGGAAGGTGATTTTGCCTCTTCATATGGATTTGATGAGATCAGTACCATAAAACTGTATTCAAGTTAAATGTCAGCATTTTTAAAGGGCTATTGAAAAAATTGTAGAGGTGGCAGAAAATACACAAACAATGTGAGGGTAAGGAGAAATTCTGGCAATGAGCATTATGTGAGTCTTGCGCTGTTCATTTTATCAGGAAGAAAATTGAGAGGCAGCTCTGACTGCAGTGGGTAAGGAACCTTGCTGAGAGAAATAGGGGGTCTCAGCTGGTTATTGCGCTCAGCAGGAAAAGACATGAAAAGCTGGAAGCTTCTGCTCAGATAAACGAAAAGAGAATCAAAACATGAACGGCGTGCTTTGTCCAGATGTAAGTAACTGGCCTCACAACGGAGCTAGCGAGGTGATTGCTCAGTGGTCTGGGACACGCAACAGACCAGACTATTTGAAAAAATTCTAGACAAGATTTAAGCCAAATTAGCTGACCTTCACCTCCAAACCCGACGTTGGGGATTGCTCCATGCAGCAACAGATGCTGCTGCAGCCTGCAGGCGGCAAGGAGAGGGTGCCGGGCAGGCTCTGGAGGGGGCCCGCAGAAGAGCAGAGTCACATCGGAGACCCACAGTCTCCGTCCTCCTGGTCTTGCAAATGCAAACGGCAAAACTTGGGAAGCAATAAGCAATGATTCTTATGAATACATTTTGTATCAAGTAGCTAAAGGTGTTGCTTACCAGGCAAGGGTCTGCATTTCTCATACTGGAAAGGGGACCTCAGCAGCGAGGGCAGAAGAGAGATTTTCTTCTGCCTGTGATGGGGAGCACAGGACCCCGGCTTCTCTAGTACACCCTGTGCTGCTCTTCTGGATTCCAACACAGGCTCACATGAATGAGTCTCTGAAGCATTTGTTGGTTAGAAATCAGCACATGAGCATCGATGGGGCTGTCAGTGTGACCTATGTGGCACAAATTGGAGTTTGAGGACCCTTCACTGGAGGAAAACTAGATACCTAAGCTGACTCTGAACTGGCACCCTGCATCTCAGATGGGAGTTATAACCCAAGGGCAAAAGCAGCACCAGTAATAACTTGGGGAGGTTTTCTGCCAATTAAGCAAAGATTTTGCTGTGTGGTTCTGTGTATAACTTCATACAATCAACCTGGGAGATGCCCAAACTCATGAACAAGAATTCTTTCCCATGTTTGCTGTGCAGTAAATACTGATGGAAAATCTATCACAGGCCAGTAAAATATCTGAAACAGCTAAAATGACGCCAGTATAATCAAGCAAGGAAAACACTCTTTGCCTGAATCTGATGGCAATAGGCAGTGTATGTTTTGCTGTAGGGCTTTAGGAGGACAACAGTTAAAGGAGGATTTAAAGGTTGATAGGACTCAGAGTTCACAAACTCAGAGCATCACAAATAGCACCCTTTCCACTTCCCCAAGCTGCCATTGCTGAGGACAGCAACCGCCTCCTCCCTCACACACAGCAATTCTGGGGCTCCAGGTCCAAACTGCCAGCACAGAGTTAGTAACAAGGTCCTCTTGCTCCAGATGCAGATGTCTCTTTCCATGCTCTGCTCCAGAGGGCCTCAGGATCTGGGCAGAGCTCAGCCCTGACCCTCCACTGCACTTAGTTGAATTTTGTCTTTTAAAGTGGGATGCTGGGGGCTGAGAAAACATCAGGGTCACTGCCCAGCCCTCACTGGTAACAGTAGGACATTGAATCTGAACCTGTACAGTAATGAGACAAATGTTTGATGGACAAGTTAGTCCTGCTTCCCACAAGAAAAAATTGTTTTTTTCAAAGATCATCACACATGCATGCCAGTTAGGTCAAGAAGTGGTAACGTTCATCAGAACTAATGCAACCAGCTTGGATAAGAAGGTTACATGGCCATCCTGTACCCTACCAAAATACCGGTATATCCTATGGGGCAGAATCTAGCTGTCCACATCTCTGCCCCCCTGCCCCAGTCCTGTCCCACAGAATTTGGTTTACTCTAGTTAAATTTTCTGGTAAAATCAGAGATGTTTCCTTCATGCTCCTTAAAAAAATCTGCCTCCAGCACATGATGATCCCTATTGTGGCTGCTACACCTTTCCCAGGCATTAAATGACCATATTTACCTTGGTATGTGGTTCCCTTTTCCTCTACTGTTGGGCTTCAATTTCTCGTGCCTGATCCAGAGTAGGATCACTGCTGGATCTCCCTCTTCCCTGTGAACCCAGAGTCAGCTGGTATTCAGGAGGCAGCACAAACTTTGCTGTTGTAACTCAAAGAAAACTCAATTCAGAGAAGGTCACAGGTAATATTAACCACAGGCTATATTGCAGACTAGGATTCATGTGCATTTTACTTATGCAAGCCATCTGCTGAGGAAGATGGTCTGCTCACTCTCTAAATGCTGGAAGGGAACGTATGGCTGAATGACCACAAAATATGGCTCCAGATTCAAATTTTTTACTTCAACGTGGAGGGATTTTTATCCAGATTTAGCTGGGGTCATCTGCACTGGAACCTTGCCTAAACTACATGATGTTGGCACTGATGGTTTCTACTTCATGGGTTCCTCAAGGTCCTGTCATATCTTCCAGGAGCACAAAGCAGGGACAGATTTAGTGGGTGCGCTTAGGAGATTTCAGCTTTCTTAACAGATCACATCAGGGATGTGGTCCTATTTGTATCTTCCCTGCTTGCCTTCACTTCCTCGACACCATCTGTTAGACTTAAAAAGAAGGATGGGAGAGACAGGGAGCTATCAGGGAAACAAGAGGTGAAAGACCATAGGGTGGTCTTATACCTTTCCCCAGCCTAAGTCCCACTGCACAAACCCTTCCTTGCTGAGTGACTCAGTGTGGAGAGGTGTCCTGTCACCTCATGTGTATGGGAACTCACCTCTTTCCTTCTCACTAGGGCTGTGTCCAGGCTGACCCATGCACTTTACTGCTGTCTAGATCTCAGTGAAACAAGTCCCTTGCACCTTTCACCCTGTGTCCTCAGCAGACTAAAACCAGGAACAGTATGGGCTATAGGTGGGGTCTGGCAACAGCATGGTGATTGCTGAAAATTGGATCTTTCTTGTTTCATATTCACCACTAAGTACCACTCTCTACCAGAGCAGAACTGGTAAAATGAGTGTCCTTCCCAGTGCTGTCCTTGGCCCAGCTGGCTCTGTATTATCCACTCTGACAAACAGACACGTGCCACTCTGGCTGGAGCTCACACAAGGACTGTTGTGTGAGGAAAGGAGTAAAAGTCTGCTTGTATGGTGTCGTCTTTACCAGAGGGATTTGGGGTCTTGAAGGAGCACAAGGTGAAGTGCCTCCTATTCAGGACAGTGCACCAGCACAAGGCAACAAGTCAGTCAGTGTCATCCATGCGCTTTCACAGTTCAGTGGCTCCTGCCCTCGACCCAGTGATGTGAGCTCAGCCCTTCATCTTGGTTTGTACTGATGGTCACCACAGTGAAGTGCTAAGGCTTGGCAACCAGCACAAGCCAGAGTTCACCTATAGATGAATCCTGTAGAGTTTATAACTGATAACCATTGCGCTAGAGGGTATTGTACTAAGCTATAACAACCCACTTATGCTGATGTAAAAAGTGCTAAAGCATTGAAATACTGAAGCCTGAACAACAGGCCCCAAGCCGAAGCTGCTGATTTATCCTGTAATCATTAACAAAGTATGTAAGCTCGCTATGAAAGATGCAGCTTAGACAGAATATAATCAGTAGTGAGGAGAGAATGTATCCACCTTCCCTTGTTTAGCCTTGTCCAAGGCTGAGAACCCACGTATCTGGCCTTGTTAGAAACTCCCCTGGTCTCCCACATCCCGAGCCCTGGGCAGGCTTTGGGTGGAATCCGACAGGAGAATGAAACCAGAAATGTTCCGCTCAAAACCAAGGTGCCAGCTATTCTGGCTTGTCGATCTCTGGTGTATAAGGCTGGACCCGCTCACAGCGACTTTGGCAGCCCCACCTCTGGGTGGACGCACACGCAGGATTTCCCCCTTGCCGGGACAGGCTCCCCAACCCCTCGCTGTAACCAGGGCTGCCCAGCCACTGCGGGGCTGGGTGATGGCAACGTCTGCAAGGGGTGAGGGATCTTTCTTAGGCATTACCCTGTATTACCCTTTCTTTGAGTCATTACCCTGTATTTTCCTGTTTGTTGCTTTAGGTGCACTATTCTGCCTTTTCTTACTGCACGTTTTCTGTATCACTCTGTTACTTTATTTGGTTATCACCAATAAAATACTCCTGCTCTTTTCACTCTGGTGTCTGAGTTTAATTGGCATCCTTAATCAGCAAAACACCACAGGCAGTTGCACCACAGAGCCTGGACTGGACAGTCCAAAGTGGATGGACAGGATGGTAACCACTCTTCTCTTCTGGTGCCAGCATGTCTCCACCACATTAGCTCATGAGCCTGCGAGGCTTGGGATATCCCTTTGACCTGTCAGTTAGTATAAACAAACTACTGTCTGAGAAGGTTTAGAAATAAATTTTTCCCACAGTAGATTCTTCCTAACAGGGTGTTTTACACCTTCTTCTGAAGTAGCTTAAGTTGGTCCTTCACTGTTTTTTCTACATCTGTGCCAAAATCACAAAGTGGGGGAGTCAAAGTATTTGTGAAGATGACAAGAGTGACTACCCAAAATGGGTGATGCTAATGACCTACAGCCGTTTCTCACCTTAACAACCACTTGGGCTACATTTAGCAAACTGCAGCTGCTGCCTCTTGACTACTGTCACCTGACTAGTCCTGAGACACTACCAAAGAGCAGAGAGGAAATGCACCATGGTTACCTGAGTCTGTAGGATGAGGCACTTACCCAGGCACCCTCAGAAGATTAAAGAGGACCCCCCACAGACCTCACATTTATTGTGCTTCTCCCCATGGCTGCTGGACCATTCTGAGTTCTTCCTTCAGGGTGGAAGAACACACCAACCCTAACTCATATTCCAAGCATTCCACCACTTACATAGTTTTAAAAGCAATAGTAACAGCTAAGCACCAAGCACCAGATCCTTTGTGATGATTTAGCTGAGGGAGTACCAGACATGTAACTGGATCTCTAACTGCAGTCTGCAAAAACATTGGCACTGTATGCTCAGATCTTCAGTTTATGTTCTCAGGTTGCCACAATACGCTCCTTTTTTTCAGTACTGCAGAGATAAACCCTGTTTGTGGGAGTTGTTATTCCTATTTAGCTTTGCACAGTGGTGATGCAGCCAAGCGAGAATGCATAGGGCTGGCTGCAGGCAGTCTTAATTTCTTGAGCCAAACCTGAACTCTATAAAATCAGACTTGGACCAGCAGTGTTTATATAGGACAGCATGTGGTCCTTCTGCTCTGGTATGTGAGGTAAGTATCAAGACTGCTCAGCTCTGTAGAGAGGAAATAGGAAATACTTTAAATGTATGCATCTTTACTTTCATTTCCTTTATTTTTTGGACTGTTATGTGTAGCCACAAATTTTTACATTTGTTACAGCCTGCTACTTCTAGTTGAGATCCAGCCTTTCAATGTTGTCCAAAACTTTCTTGAAATATTTTGGTTTTCTCATGGTTTTCTCTTCCTGCTGATGACATTTCAGCATGTATCTGCAATGGCCTCAGAGCTGCATCTTACCTTCTGTTTGTGTCTCATTCAGCCCCACAACTGTAACACCAGGATAAATACCCTGAGGCCAACAGAGTTAATTACTTTTGGTGGAACTGGGATCAGTATCTGTCCTTCATATGCACTTTCCACTTTCTGCTAAAGAATTCTTTATGGGCTGCCAGGGTCTCTTCGCTGGTGGGCTGGCTTTAAAATGTCTCTCTTCTTGGTAGTAAACTGCCTTTTCCAATGTTTCCTCTGGTAATATCTAGATTTTGTAGGCCACCTTCATAGGTGGTCTAATTTAGGCCAGATGCACACACTTGTTAACATGTCCATGATGATATATAAAAGCTCTACATTTAGAAATGCCTAATAGGGTATTTCAATAGTAAAAATTAAAAGTAAAATAAAGCTCTGTTCTATAATTGAATGCAACACCAGTAAAAGATTAACTTTGAAAAAGGTGGCTTTTGGTGACTGTGGAAACCAGAATCAGGTTTTAGGTGCAGCAGACTAGTGGGAAGTCACATTGATAGTAAATAGCCTCAAACGTGGATGCCCAGTTCAGTGCTGAAGAAGCTCAGGGAAGATTTGAGATCCAGGCTCAACAAATCACTCCAGGTTTGATTGTTGTATTCATTGGGATAACACCTCAGGAAACCTAGCAAAACAGAGTAATGCATTTCTGTCCATCCCATTTGAAGCATTCCAGTTGCAATCTTAAAACTTTTCAGACAAGCCATTGCTGATCACAAGAAAATATTGCAGTTGCTGAAAATACTCAACAGTCTCGATGTGTCTGTGTCCTTTTGGGCCAAATCTGGCCTCATCCTCAATAAGGAGAGAATTTGTTAATGTTGGCTAGCAAGCTCAACTTTGCGTACCTGTTGAGCTTAGCTACCTAAAGAGATCACTCCACCATCACTTCAAGTGATAGTAGGTATGAAACTGGATTGACTTCAAATTTCAGCAAGGCTTTGTTCTCAGCTGTATTGGTGTATCAGAATATCTCCACAATTCCCTTGGTGCAACCCAAACTGACCGCTGTGAATGGGATTAGGCTCTGTAGGGTTTGAATGGTCATGGATTGCCCCAGACAAAGTGGAAATCATTGAAAACATCTGTAAATGCTTATGTGCTTTCTCAAAATGTCCCCACTATGTATTAAGCAAGGAAATGCTGCTTTTGTAATATTTGCAGGGCATAGGAACTCAGGAGGTTGTGTACATCCTTTCATGTTAATTTGTGACACTTCATTTTCCTCCTCAGAAATGTTTCCCATTCATTTGATTTAGCAGACTGGACATTTGCTGTGCTGTGCCACATGATCTATGTCCACTCCTTACTCATCAGATGTAGCAGTTGTCTTCTGGCAATCTGTTAATGAAGAAACGCTCAGATAAAAGAGCTGATCATGCTGCATGGAAATCTCCTGATCTGTACACTCATCAGATGTGATGGAAAAGCACTGCAACAGACTTTTGGAGACATACAGCTGTTTCCCAAAGGACCATTCTGGATGGCAGAACTATGCCACTGCTTCTGCAGGTGTGTCCTCACGGTGGAACAGGAGGCAAGGTGAAATGTATGAAATTCATTAAGCAGCAAATACTTCCCAAGCTGTAACGACCTAAGCTCCCAACACACAAATATGGGAAGCATAGGCTGACATCCTGTGACACCAGAACTCAGACATTCCCCAAACCAGTGTTAAAATCTTGGAAAATTTGTGATGCCCTTCATAACATGTATGGTGAATGTACTCAAAAGAAGCCAAAGAAAGACAGAACATGGGTCATGGTCTTCTTCAACATTTTAATGATTTTCCTTTAAAGGACATAGAGACTGAAAAAACAAAATCTAGGTAAGAATATCCCAAGGTTTGCAATACTTGAAAGTACTGAAAACTTTGCCAATTAATTCTTTCCTTCTAAAGCCAGAAAATGAATAACCAGTCTTAAACTCTTACTTTCTTACCCTAGCCCACCTCAGATGGGATAGTCTAAACTTATATCTGGAATAAAGCAAGTAACTGGTTTACAAGTAGATCTTTTTTTTCTTGCCACTGCTCTATCAGTACTTGTAGGGAACTAGAAACAAAACCAGAATAAAACCATGAACTTAGGTTTCTCAGCTAAACAGAACAAAAGGATGAAAATATCACCTGGTTAGTTACTCAGCAGGGACCCCCTGAGCTAAACTTCATGAGCTCTCAGCATATTCTTCTTCCCCAAAGTGGACTTCAGCTGCTGTAGATTGGTGTAGCACTATCTTAATTTACTCCAGATGGAGATCTCCCTTTTTCCCCCCTTTCTTCTTTCTCTTCACCACAAATTTTAACCAAGTCCAGACTCTAAGAGACTCTGGCACCATTCCTGTAAGCCTGCAGAATTTACAAAATTCAGAAGCTGCAGTAAACAGTCTGAAGATAGAAGATGTTCACGGCTGATCCAGCAAAGGATTCACAATATAGCGGGAGCCTTATGACAAAACCATGTGAGCAGAAGTGGATGACTGTAACAGCACTGTGTCACTATACAATTTTCTCACTTTCAAGCTATGATTTGTAAAATAATTGATTGCCCAGTTGGCTCACAGAACCAAAAATACTCAAAAATACAATTTCAGGTTTTAAAATCTGACTATGAATTTTCTACATTAATTTTACCTTTTGTAGTTCTCTACATATTGCTATCAATTGCACTAATAATGCATATATCTTGTATTTTTCCCTTCCGGTTTCCATGTCATTTTAGTAAATTATTATACATATGGTAAATGTTCTTCTTTAAACCAGTGCTCTTTGTCAAATTAAGCTTGATATCACTCCCTCAACTTCAGTGATTTTCCTGTCTGTGAGCTGAGGTGGTGTGGGGAGGTAGTAGAATAATGACAATTTTTTCTACTCTTTCAGTCCCCTGACTTCCATAATCCTACATATTGTTCAAACTACACTGCCAAAGTACTAGTATGCCACGTGTCATCCTAAAGACTGAACATATGCATGGAGTTCAACCTCCTTTGTGATGGTCCTTTTCACATGTTTTGGCACAGAGCTGTAAATTTAAGCAGGGCTGTGGATTAACACTGGTTTAATAATGATAACACTTTTAATGATTACTCTTGAAGTGCTCTGCATTTCCAAAGGACTGTTTAAGCAAAAATTAACTCAGTGCCACATCAGAGTAAAGCAGGGAGGTTATCATTTGCTGTGACCACCTGACAGAAGGGGAAAGCACAGCAGTGAAGCTGAGTGAGATATGGCAGCACTCCCTGCTCCCACTCCCATGTGCAGGGTCTGGTCCCTCTGTGCCCCTGAGCTGAGCTGTGCTTTGGCAGTGCTCTCTGGGAAGAAAACAGGGCAAACAGTCCCAGCAAAGCCCTGCAAGGATGCAGTTCGCCATTGCCACTCAATGCAACTAGTGCATGACATGGTATTGGGCCACTTGTGTCTACTATGTGTCCATCCTCCAGAAGACAAGGAAGGAGAATGTCCTCACTGAAAAGGAAAAGAAAAGCCACTGGATAGAGAAGGGTTTCCCTTTGTCAGGATACTGGTATATAAAAATTATGACAAGATATAACTTGATATCTTGTATTGATGCAATTACCGGTTGGGTTGATAAAAGCTGTAGTGGTCATCTGAGAGATTCCCAGAAAGCATCAGAATTGCTTATGCATGGCACTTTGACTCACAGGCTCCAACAATGAGAAAACCAGCACAGCACATGGTTGAACACAGGATAAACACTAGCAATGACAAGTTTCAAATATAAGGGTAACCAGTGAACTATCCCCAAACAGGATCTCATGAGACTTTCTCATGTCTTTCTGTTATTTAACATCTTTGATTGTGACATGGAAAGAAAAGTTATTTAGTAAAGTTAATAGCACAAATATAGGCATAATATCAACTAATGAGGACAGTATGCCACTGACAGAGTAAATATCTAACAACAAATACTATTGGTTTTATATACAAGCTGGGCCATGCTATGGAAAATAATGATAAGGCCATGCATGGATAAATAAAAACTTGTAGCCAAAAGCAAATGAAGCCAAAGTGGTTGAACAAACACAGAAATCTGAGCAGGAATCCAGAGGTTCTAGTGTCTGTGGCACGACTGTGCAGCTTTGGTGACAATATTTTAAGAGCAATTTCAAAAAATTAGATAGGATTCAGAGAAAAGCTCTGGGAACAACCAGAAGGCTAGAAACACAGTGGAAGACTCAAAGAGTTCAGGTTTTTTGGCTATAGAAGAAGAGATTAAATGATGCCTTGATAATACCTTGTAAGTTCTTCCCATGTAGGAATCAGAAGAACAAAATGTTCACTACTCTCATGGACAAACCTACAACATGATCCAATGTCTATAAACTGACATTTGGCACACTGAGAGTAGGAAGATGAATTTTAGTAGTGAAAAAGTTAATTATCAGAATAGTTCACTAATTGGTATAGAGAATTCTCTGTCAAAGGAAATTTTAAAATCAGGGTTCATGTTTTTTCAGGAGAGGCATGCCGTAGCTCTGGTTGATTCATGGAAGTCACAGCTTTATAGGTTCTGGCTTCAGTGAGTGACCAGAACTTGTAGGAAGGCCTGTGTTACTCAGGAGTTCAGAAACCTGATAATCATTTTTAAGTTTTACAGTCTCTTAACTGAGAAATACAGCAGATGACTGTTCTCCAATTATGTGAGCACTGGAGTTTGTAGGTGTATCCTGAATTGCAGCTAACTCCCAAGGTAAGACTTGGCTGATAAGTAATAACTCTCTTCCTTCTCAGAAAAAAAAAAAAAAAAAAGAAAAAAGCATGAAAAATAAGAAATTTGGCGGATTCAGTGAACTAACTTGGTCTTTTTAGGGTAAAGATCCATTTAAAAAGTGGGGTAAATTTCTTATTTCACCATCTAAAAGTTAGCAGTGAGATTCAGTTGCAGATTGAGACACCTTTATGATGGTGTCTGAAATATTAAGGTGCACATGTGAGCTGGGTGTCTGAGTTTGTCCACTGAGATCTAGATAGAGTCTTGATTCACATGGGCAGGTATTTGACATGTCCCAGGGTATTGTGCCTATTCTCCAGTGGCTTCTCTAGAAGGTCTCAGATCTGCCTTCTATCTACCCACCCACCCTGTGTGGATATCTTGATATTGTAAATCATCTCATATGGTTCTATATGTCATGTGTAGACAACCAAATCTTACCCCAGCCAACGAAGCCTAGAGGCTAATTCACATTACCTTAAAGCAGATATCTGTATGTGCCCACCTGAATCTCCTTCCAGGATTCCGTTGGATTCCAGGTTCCGTTGATTGCACTGATTAGATCTCTGCTGATTACAGTGAGAATTTGGATGCCCGTCTCGTACATAGTCAATATCTAAAGGCAGGGGTCTGAATCTGCAGCTGCACCCCATCCTTGAAGTTTGTTTTGGTTTGACTGCCCATTATAAACATCTTGCGCCATGTGATGTCTTTGACTGTCCTGCTTGCCTTCCATCACTCATTAGAGCACTCCTGTCCATCAGTCTCATGCATGTGTCCCACATGCCTTCAAGAGTCTCAGGTGGCACAAAATGCTCTCAGTGTAAGGTAGTTGTCTAGGTTCTCTGGACTGCTGATGAAGAACAAGAGTACATTCAAGTGGTGATCAATCCCATCTGTTTTAGGCAGCTCTTAGGATTACTTGTTTTACAGCACACCAGCCTCACAATGTGCTATGGGTTTAATCTAATCTTGAACATTACATGCAAAGCCTTTTGTACAACTGTGTTTTGTGTTTTACTCACTTCCTATCCACATCTTCTTGTCCGAGAACCCGCCTCACATTGACAGAACAATTTCCTGTAGTCCAGCAATTGGCCAGATCAGTCAAATATAATATGTGTTGACATTTGCAACTTTCTTTTTTTCCCCTTCAGTGAGATGGGAATACATTTCTGAGTGCATGCAAATGGCTTCAGGCATCTTACAAAAGATGTATGAAAAAGGGAAACTATTCAACAAAAGGCAAGCATTTGGGGAAATATCCATTTCTGTGATTAAGCCAAATCCCACATTCAAAAGCAACAAGGTACAAGAAATAATCCTTCAGCAAAACAAAATGGAAAAAGGAACCATTTGGTGAGATCCTTCAAGTCATGATGGACCATTGTGCAGAGACTGCCCAGTGATCCAGATGCATCTGAGTCATGCCCAGCATCGTCTTGACACAGGACAAGGGTGGGATATAGCGATGGCAGTGCTTCTCTGGCCCAGGAACCATCCAGCTCCTCAGCCCACTAGTCATCATCCGGACCCCCCATCCAGGTCTGGGCTGGGCACGCTAAGCGAACTCACTGCCAAAGCCTTCGCTAGCTCATTTCAGAGCACAGACATGCCCTGTGCGCTGAATCCTGGCCCTAGCAGACGGAAATAACACTGAGAGCAGTTCCATGGCCCTCTGCCAAGAGTTATATCATTCAATTCTTTTTAATAGGAAATGTATGTCTTTCTTCATTTGCTTGCTGGCGTCCAGGCTTTTAGAGCTCCTCACTTAATTTGCAAGCTTTCTCTTCAACTTTAAAAATTAGACATTCTCTTAAAAGACAATCATTGATAATAATGCAAGATCACTTGGCTCCAGAAGCCAGAGCTTTAAGACAGCAGATACTACAAGACTGACCAGCAAAAATATTGAGCTCCGTCTGCTAGTCATCCACTGGTGTCAGTGTGGAGGAGGGATGAAGAGAAGTGGGCCCACAGTCCTAAACCCAGATGTGGGCTCATGTGTGAACTGCAGATCTTCTGTCCTCTTTACCTCTGGAGCTAATGATATGTTGAACCTGTTTTGACTTTAAATATTTCTAAAGATCTTGCATGTTAGCAGCCTCCCATTAGAAATGACAACATTTGCACCAGTTATTTTCTAAACAATTATGTGCATGTCTAAGTACCTGAAACACACATATTTATGAAAGAGAAGGAGAGAAATGAAATTCTCCTCTTGTTCAATTGGTTGAGACTAGTTTTTCATGATTAGCAAAACTAGGTCTTGATAAACTACAAAACGCAGCGATCAGGACTCTTGATAATCTGCATGCTGAAAGCGGCACACAAAGCTATAAATACAGAACGGGAAAAACCAGTGATCTCAGCAAGGCAACTGCCAGTAGGTGAACTAATGAAGCAGACACAATATTAACGTCAATTCTGCAGTCCTGTCTGAGTGCTGGTAGAAATAGAAAAGGCCATTATCAGATTGACATCTCAGTCCTTGCAAATACATTTCTAGGGGAAAACAAGCTAGAAGGGTCTGCTGAGTTTAATGGCTCTTTGTTCAGGAGTCTTCTCAGTGTTTAGATAAACAGCTACCTAAATTAGGGAGGTTAAAAGTGGGTGACTCTGCTAACACAGCTCTGAGGAGCATTACAAATATGTGCCTAGACTCTACTTGCAATGGACTCAGCTGGCAGCGTAAGGCACAGCATAAAGATTTTATTGGTGCAAATACTTGATTCCATGTACCATAAATGGCAGAGCAATGTTTAGATCCAAAATCTCTATAAGTCTGTGGAAACTCTTGGTTAAGACAGATTGCACAAGACACCCTAGAAGGGACCAATACTTACCTATAAATCTCAACTGTGACATGCATTTTGTGCATCTTCCATCCAGAAAGAAAATGCCTCCAGCTACTCAGTTGGAGACGGTATTAATATCAAATATTCCTTACAGAGCCTTTTGTGTTAAGCTAAATATTTGTTTCCATAAGTTCAACTACACAGGACTAAAAACAAGAAAAAAAAATACAAACAATGAACTTTCAACATCTCTAAAAGTCATACAAATTAAGTTTTCTGGAGCTAAAAATATCATGACTTTAAGGTCTGCTATGTCTCAACTTGTCAATTGAAGATGCCAGTAGTCCCTGAAGAAGGATGAGAATTTATCTTTTCCAGTCATATAAAATTCCACTTTTCTATCCTGCATAGTCACACAATAATTGGACCTCAACCTCATTTTTGGTCCAAGACTCAATATTGTCTAGCTTGCATTTCTACGGGTAATTATATGAGGTGGGTGGGAAAGGAAATTCCCAACAGGGGGGAAGAAGGGAAGCAGTTTTGTGGCAGGTTGATCTCACTTCAAGGACCATCGGCTGCTGGCAGCCTTAGGGAGGTTTTGGAGCAAGAGAAGCGCCCTTAGGAGATGGATTAGTGCAGCCGAGCGTGGTCAAAGGTGCATAATCAATTTATCAGGATCACTGCCACGGATTTTTTGTGCACGTATGTGTGTATTGACTTGTGTGTGTAATTTAATACAGTCACAGTGTTGGTTAGAAGGATCATTTCCATCTAGCCAAATATTTCATAATTTTTTATGGTCTGCTTAGCCTTGGATCGGCTGATACATTGAAACGTACCAGTAAGTGCTGTCTAATAGATTGCAGACCTCTGTGAAAAACCACTATCAGTGTTTCAGCAGTGCACTGTACATGTGTCAGAGAAGTGCACTGTCAGCAGGATAGCGGCTGGGCATCTATCCATATTTTCCTTACTTTTAAAAGAGCCGGTGACCTTCCACAGGCCTTGATCAAAATGGGATGAATAAAAACTAGGTTAGGCATTGTAGTTCTCAGTGCAACTTCTTTCATTGTGCATAAAATGATCTGTATGTCCGTTTGTGGGCACGGAGACTGAGTTTGAGCACTTCGTGGGCACTTAACGTGAATTTATGCACAGTCTGCTACTGTGCTGCCAGGAGCAAACTTCACCTTGTGTGACAGACTTCCAGAAAAGGATCTGGAAAGCTACAAAACAAACAAATAATAAATAAAATACATCTACAAAGCACAAAACTCAGCCCACATATCCAGATTGCTTTTGTCATTCGGTTCCTGCTCTCTTCAGTCTCCTGCAGCCTCGTTGTGCAAAGGTATGGGCAGAATGTGCCTGCTGCTACATTTTGGGTGTTTAGAGCCAACGTACTTACACAAGATATAAAAAACACTGGTGCGGGAGGGGAAGAGGCAAGAAAAAATGGAACAAGAAAGAAGCTGAGGAGATGCAAAGTAAGCTTAGAGGGACTCTAGCTACCTGGCATTGAGTGCTTCTTTCCAGCACTGTGAATTTGGTCACTCAACAGCTGCCAAAACCATGTTATCAGCATTACTGAGGGACAAGGCATGCTGTGAGGGGAGGGAAAAGGGACTATGAAACACTCCTTTTGGGTCTGAAGTCCTCCAGAATCAGTGGAAATCCTTTTACTGATTTCACTGACCTTTAGATTGGGACTTCCATCCACTGAGGAGCACCAGCGGCATTGAAGTTGGAATAGAGGCTGCAAGATTGATAATTAAATTCAGTTTGATATATTGCAGAATAAACCACACAGCTCTATGAGGGCTAGATGAGCTTCTCAAGGTGGCCCATATATTTGGCCAAGTGGTAATGGCTCAGGGATCACTAGGAACCAGAAAGAATGATCTCCGTTAAAAAATCTGCTCATAGCAACTAACTATCCTTGGTGAGTTAGGAGGTATCAGACCTTAAATCTCTTGCTTCTTATTCTCATATCTTGCATCTGGGATCTGTCTCGAGTTTGTTCTCATGGGGTCAGCAGCTCTGCTTGCATTTCTGCCTGGAAAGGGGGTGTAACCACCCCACCCTGCTATAGTAACTTGGTCTCTGACCTGCTGCTGAGCCTGTCAGATGTCTAGATGGTTACCTGGAAGTGAAAAATCCAAACAGACCTGACTGCTTCTTCTGTTGTGCTCCCTTGCTGCTTTTGGTGGCTTCCCTCCTGCCCTATAACACATGCCAGGCACGGACTGGCTGTGTGACTTATCTGCTGTCTGCCCTTGCAGGGCACCCCATGCAGTGATCCTTGCTCAGAGGCATCCTCCCAGTCCCAGCACTGTGACCTTCCCTCTACACCTGGTTTGGAGTGGCAGTCCACACAGGGACGAGCAGCAGGTTCCATGTGGCACCACACAGAGCACTTCATATCCCCATCAATGGCTTCTCAGGAATATGGACTCTTCAGTGGCTGCATGGAGGAACGGAAGCAGAGAGAAGGGCTCATAAATGAGTCAAAGTGATGTACTGCAGTGAAAACTGAAGAGATTTCTAGACTTTTTAAGGCAGCAGGCCATGCTCAAAGACCACCTGGGATACTGGGTCCCTGGTTTTGGAGGAACTCAGCGTATTGTTCAACTACAAATGATAAACGTAGTCTTCAGAGACTACTAACAAACTTGGAAGCACAGGAGCAGTCCTTAGCACACTGAGGCTTATGTTGCACTTCCACCAGTAGGTCTCAAGCCCTTGAGGACAGTTATCCCCACTCACAGATGGGGAATCGAGGCAGGGAACAGTGGTAGCTCACACTCAACCAGCAGGCTGGTGCACACAAGGAGAGGGAGCAGGGTGCTGCCACACTCAAGCCTTCTGTTAGAAGATATGGTAGCAAAAATAGGCAACCCTAATCTGTCCCATTTTAAATGGAAAGCACCACCTTGGTCTTTACTCCTGTGTCTAGCACTACAGATTAAAACGGATCCTCCTTGCTCACTGCATCCCAGCACAGAAAGGAAATATTCCTTTTGTAAAGCTGTTAGCTCCAGTGTTTGCATCAATAAGATGTAAAAGAGTTGCCAGCAGGAACAGCATGGGCTGCCCAGGCTTTCTGAGGCATCAGGATTACCTGCAGCCCCCCAGAGAAAAGCTCAAGGTGCTATCAAAATTAAATCACTCGTCAGGGTATGGTGCCAGTCATACACACGGCTGCAGCACAGCACAGCAAGGAAGGATTATTTAGAAACCACGAGTCAGGCTGCAGGTATTGTACCATTTCATTTTGTTTGGTGTCCTTTAAAGCACTCTCTATAAGAATATGGCAGGAAGAAAATAAAGAGTGGAAGATCAGAGGTAAAGCGAGTCTTTCAGAGCAGGAGAGGCTGGACCACAGGTAGCTTGGTCAATATTGAGTGGTCTAGAGCACAGGTTTCTGAGTGCTCTTTCCCATATATTGTCAAAGCCAGCGGTTCCAGTGCTCCGATGGGCCACATAGCACTCTGAAATGGGTTATGTACTCCCTGTGGCATTGGTACCACACGCTGGGCTTTGGTGGGTCGGTGAGGTAACATACCATTCTTGCAATTCAAGCAGCAAAGGAAGATTGTTGAAATAAAGAAGATGGACATTTTCAAATTATTTTATTTGTACAATGGTTAAGCAGCCGGTGGAACTTAGAGATAGCATTATGTCAACAAACTTAGCAGAATTAAAAATCACAAAGCTGTTTTATTTATCTGCGGTTAGCAGAACAACTGCAATTACTAACAAGCACAAACAGTCTCCACTTCAAGATATTGCACCCAAGCTCACATAGACTTGGAAAGAACATTATTTCTTTTCCTGCAGAAGTGGTTAAGACATTATAAAATTATTTTTTCCCAAACTGACAAAAGATCAATATCTCTAATATATACACACATCTGAACAACTCATTCAGACTATCTTAATGGAAAAAAATTGAGTCGAGGCACTCTCAAAAGCTATTTCTTTAATACTGATTATAATTATGTTTATGTGCAGAAGTGTATCAGCATATCTTCCCTCCAAATGGTGAAGAGCTTTGATGTGACTGAACTAAACTATATGCAAGGTGTTCCACAGACTAGATTTAGTTAAAGAAAGAAAACTTACTGCCTTATATACCTTGGCAAATCAACTTGGAAAAGGATGCCCAAACTCAACTTAGACCCAAATATTTATGCTCACAGTGCAATTCCTCTCTTTAGCTCGAGTGGAATGCAACAAATATCTGCTTACATCAGAGCTAGCTATCTAGACCCCACTAAATTTTGTACAGCTAGGCCCCTCCAAAAGGCAATGTATCCAACCTGCCTGGGTGAGCTGCACCCTCCCACTGTCTGTTTCTCCCCACTAATATGAAAGGGGCTCTGCTACCTGTCCATATGCAGATGTCACCTTTGTGGATGTCTAACGTTAAGTGGAGCATCTGGCCATTAGTTATGGCTTGTCCAGCACCAGCTGTAGATCTTGAAAGTCAAACAGATTTTTCAAATCCACACCTCATTTGAAATGGAAAAGCCAACTTTCTAATTCCAAACATATCTCAACAACTATTTGAAAATGTTATTGAGATATGTTGCCATCCAGCCTCTGCCCCTGCCTCACTCCTTCACTCTTCCACCCTTCTCATCATTTCCCAACAATGGGCTCCCACAATTGCTCCCTCCCCAGCCCTAACCATTACTTGGGCACACGCTCCTCATTCTGCCCCTCTTGGGTGTTACCACCTACTGCTACCCAGCCTGGTGCTTGAACCCAGCTAGCACTAGGCTTCTCAGTGGCAGGGTACTGGGCACACTGGGCAGCCTCCCTGCCTCACTGTGTCGATGCATATGCCTTTTCTTGTGTGGGCACTGGGCTCTACTACCCATCCCTTACAGGGGACACAGATATGATACTTGAGGGCAAACCAGAAAATCACAAGGAAGAAATCAAGAGGTATTTTTTCCACTGCCTTCTGCAGGGCAGGGTTAGACATGTCAAATATGAGCTGTTTTAACTCTGTTTTCTTGGAATGTCACTTTTCAGTCAATTTTGTATTCTGCCTCTAAAACTATGGCAACAGACCTGGAGAGATGACCAGGGTACATGCTCCTGTAGAGCTCTGTGATGCCAGGAATCCCTCCATTTTGCAGACTTTATTTTGGTTTCCATCTGATGAGGAAAGTATCACTTGCTCTTTTTCTAGCTCTCTTTTTTTAGCTCAGAGGTAAGCTATCCTTTTCTGACAGCATACTT
This sequence comes from Athene cunicularia, assembly GCF_003259725.1. Lineage (NCBI taxonomy): Eukaryota > Metazoa > Chordata > Aves > Strigiformes > Strigidae > Athene > Athene cunicularia. Next base: position 10,762,165 of record NW_020799091.1, on the reverse strand, counting down.
GCCTTCCTCCCCCACACTACCCCTCACCCCCGCCAAACTGGATGAACTGGATACCTTCCCAAGATACACCCCAACTTTTAAAGCATCATAGTGCTGACATGGTCTAATTCACGTATCCCTTCAGATCCTCCGTGTACAATGACACAAACTCTTGTTGACTCCCAGGAGGAGAGGTGACCACAAGGTGGCCTGAGGTGCTGTGCAATACAGGAGGGCAGGCTGTGTGCCACCAGGAGCAACCGGGAAGACCCAGGCAGACATTTCTCTCCAGAGGATGAGGCAGCAGCAGAAGGAGGCGGCACTGCTCTGGCTGTGGCCTTACGCAGTCCCTGCAGGAAACCCGATCCGTCTATCGATCATCCTCTTCTATACTCACAATTTCCACCAGGATCATGGGTGGTTTAGGACACATTGTCAGAGGAAGATGGAGTCTGGAAACTATTGTAGCAGCAAGGGTGGCCCACATACTTTCAGTATGGGTTTGGTGCCCTTGACTGGGAGAAGATAGTTGGTTTCCATTGACGTAGGAACCAACTGATTCAAAGTTAAATAGAGAGATTATGGGGAGCAAAGACAAGCTACTCCACAGCATCCACCTCTTCTCCCACCAGGGACTGATTAGAGCCCTGCTTTGCCTTCATCCTTGAAGACTCTTGTCCCCTTCACCCAAACCTCCCCAAGGACAGGGCTGCAGCGCCTGGATTTATGAGGACCTGCATGGGATTTGGTCTCTGGACACTCAAATATACAATCACACAGATTCAGTATTAACTTGCTCAACTGAAGTGCAAAGAAATTGGGTCATATTTTGAGGAGAGGAGGGCATGTGTGTAAATAATAGCTCTCAAAATTCCATTTATTTTTTTAGCTTTAGCAGTATTTGATCTGTGATAGTCCAGCATCCAGACTGACCTGGAAAAAACTCAAACAAGTAGATGTACTTTTTCACCCAACATATAATTAAATTGTGGGACTCAGTGGCATGAAATGTTGTGAAGGCCAATAGTTTAGACAAGTTCACAGAGGACAGATCTACCAAGAGCTGCTGAAAGTAATGTTCTGGATGTAACTTCCAGGCCAGGAAGATCTCAGACTGCCAACTGCAAGATTTATCTTTTTCCTTGAACTCCTGTTACTGACAAGATTGAGCCTGCACTGAGCTGGGTGGACTTTTGTTCCAGCTGCAAAAAACAATTCTTCCCTCTGTGCATGGCCTCTCTGCTGTGAACATAAAGCTTTTTTTTTTTTTTTTTTTCCAGCACACTTAAGGTCAGACGTTTGCTTGTTCTGGAGGGGTATTTGTTTGCTTGGGTTTTGATTGGTTTTGTTTTGAAGAGTGATGAGGTTAAATAAAAAGAGGTGCAGGCTGGACTCTTGCATTATTCATCAGAGTTAGGCAATCCCAAACAAAAGCCAGGCTGGCATTAGTGGGAGTTTCATGTGTTACTTGTTCCTCAAAGAGATCTGCTCCAACGGCACTAATTGGTAGCCTCAACACCAGGAATCCATGTCTCTGTCTCCAACTTTCTCAGGGTATGGTGACACAGGAGTCACTCCTGGCTGCTGCAGCCACCATCCAGTGTGCACCCACCTCCCCTCGCGGGCTCAGAGAGGGGATGCAGGAGTAGCGAGGCAGCTACCCCATGCACGGCATGAAAGCCTGTGCCAGGTTACAAGGAAAAGGAGAATAAGGTGAGATGGATGAGTGAAATCTGAATAGGAAATGGAATACATTAGGCTGAATTTTCTCTTCGTGTACAGTGGTGCACAGTAAGACTTGCAGGGATGTAGAGCGGATGGTGATAGCCCAGTAGAGAGCCCTTGGAGCCAGTGGAGATGTGCTCAGCTATTCCTGTGGCATGTTGATGTGTGATGCACCGTGGGGCTGACTCATCCACATGCTACTTTGGAGGATCCCCTTTGTTGTCAGGGCAGCAGCATCAGCATAAAACAAGGCATCACACAGCAGTGATTCTGGGAGCTGGGGAGCAGCATTCCCACTAGAATAGGCCTCTTTTTGCCATGGTCTTTACTGTGAAGAACAAATAAAGCTATGGCATGAATTGAACTTTTAAACCCAGGCCGTTCAAGTGGGTTTGAAATTAGGACCTTCTTTACTTAATTAAAAATGAAAGGCTCTTTACAGCATTAAGCTACCCTTTGATACAGTTAAAACTGTAAGAATGGAGACAGACCAGAATCTTAGCTCGAGTTTGGAGATGAAGTTCTTTCACCTCAGTTGAGCACAAGTTGTTTACCAAATTGATGTTTACAACAGGAACAAAGCGCCCTCAGATAAAGCAAGAAAACCCCATTTACCTTTGGGGAGAGCTGGTAACAGGATGCCTGAGTTAAAATCCCTAGTGCAGCAGGGCATACCAAAACGAGTTATTTTGTGCTGCTTTCTGTTGATTTAAAATGAGATGACACAGAGACAGATTAGCTAAAACCACAGACATTATAAATTGCAATTTGGCCTCAAAATCTGAAATGCTTTGATCTGTGACTCAGTTGGGGCCAAACTGAAGAGCATTTAAAGAGGGGGAAACATGTACAAGGGAAAAAGAACTTGGACATAAACAACATTTTTTCAGATTACAGTAGCTGACCTGAATAAGTCTTTGCCATTATTTTCATCGGAGTTTAATCATGTCCACCAGGAAAGGTGCATAGCAGCATCTGCACATGGAGATTCTAAGACAAAACATGGCAGTCTCTAGTATGCTCATTAACCACAAGCCTAGAAAGCATTTCTTCTTTGCTGCCCAGTTTGGGACTCGTATTTGGTCTGGCTTTTCTGTGAGAAATGTGGTAAGAGATTTTGGAGCTGATATGTAAGCAATTGGTTTAATTTAATTTTTTTAAAACAGAATCAGAAAATCTAGGATTTGGCAGCTTTGAAAGTCCTAAAGAGTTAAGCATATGCTTAAAGTTAAGCATTAGAGTTGGTGTGTGCTGAAGCAGGAGCAAAACTGTCCTGCTCTTTAGGGAAAAAGATTCTCCCTCTCTCCCTTCCTCCTTCTGGAAAGGTTTCTGCTCCAGCCAGCCCTCCCCACTCTACCCAGTGGGTCGTGGGGCAAAAACCTGACTAATTTTCTCAGCAACATGAGCATCTCTCACTGCTTTATATGAAGTCTGGCAGTTTTTGCAGTGTCTTGCAACATTTATGTTTTTAAATAATGTTTTATTTTCACCTTTTGAGCAGACCTCCTTTGTGCTCCCAATTGTCTTGATATGTGTTTCACAATTCCTGCTTTTCCTGACATGAAAGGTCGAGTTACAGGGGAGAAGACTTCCAGCTAGGGACTGAGCTTGGCCACCCACACGAGCCGGGCTGAGGTGGCCCCTGCACAGCTAGAAGTCTCCCCAGGAAGCAGCTCAGGTGCTGGAGCAGAGGCCATGGTGGAGGACAACCTGCATCTTTCCTGTGCATCTGTGCAAGACAGCCTGAGGCTTCGCTACATCCCGACATTGGAGGGCATCCAACAGAGTATCTCTGGAACACAGCAGAGAAGAGATGTCAAATTTGTTTTGCCTGGAGTTTGACACAGGTAGTTTAGACCAGAGTATTTTCCTACTCCCAGTGCATACAAAAAATGCATCTCTAGTCCTTCTCCTGTTGGCCTTGTTACTGCCTAGCAAGCATTAGCACAGCCATGTGAAGAACCCCTCCAGATCCACCAGTGCTCCTCTTTCCTTTACTGGCAGTGCAGTCATAACTTTGTTTGTACTGCTTTTCAGAGGTTTACCAGCACAGTGTTGTAAACACTAACTTTGACCCAAGAAATGTCCTTCCAGATGAGAAGGGAGCCCTGGACTTGCTTATCCTAGACTGGAGGCAGGAGGCTTTTGGCTGACGTCTCTGGTGGTGGCATTTGGTGACCCAACGGTCTAGTCCCGTGTCTGCCATGGGCAGACTGATGGAAGCCTGCCAGTGGCACTGACTGATTCGCTACCACCGTAATTCGCTTGGTTGTTCTGTCTCAGGTTCCCTTTGGCAAAAAATCCCAGGGTAATTGCACTGTTTAATGAGATAGTGGCCCTTGTCTTGCTCTTCTTTCTTTAATTGCTCCTACGAAGACAGACCCATCTCCAGAGTAGGACAAGCAGGATTTAATGCACTATTTGCAGAGACCTGTGGTATGAAACACTGCTAGGAAAGTGTTTGGGTGGGACAATAAAGATGACTTACTTTCAGAAAGGCTCAATTTGGAGAGCTCAAAAACTTAAATTTAGAGATCCAACATATTGCTGAATCAAACGCTGCTCTTTTGTGTGCAATTTCACTCTTACCACTCATGTGCTTAAAATTAAGTGTATGCTTAAATACTTTACCAGATGAGGTCTTCAGAGCTCCATTAGTGCTGTATGTTTTTGCTCTAAATTCACTGTAATTGTTTCTCATTGAATAGATGCTCCCTGAGTAAGATATAAAAAGAGCATGGGAACAAAGGGGCCCTCAATCTGAGACTTTGATCCACATATTATTCAAATACATAATGACTGCTTTGATTTATGGATTTATAATTCTATTGAGGCATTCCGGAGATTACCCAAAACATTCCAGCTCCACTTGATGCTGGAGGGTGTTACCAGAGTCCCTGCCTGGAATTAGAGGGATAAAACTTAGTTGCCTGTTTGTTGCTGAGATTACATCACAGATTGCAGGATAAGAGCAAGCTGCATGGCAATGCACTCACTTATGTTTGGTGCTAATTGCAAAGAGGTTTTTTTTTCCCTGTCACCTAAGAAAAGCATCTGAAAGTGCAGACTCTCTTCTACCCACAGTATATAGAGATTTGGCAGTATAACAAGACAGCAGACTATATAGTGGGTGTGTTGAAAGAAGGAGCAGATGGTAGATTGCTAGCACAAGGAGTTAGCAATACATTTAGAAAACAGATTATTTTGGAAGATGAGAAATTATGAAGTATGATTAGTCTCCTCCCCTCTACTCCCACTCCCCTCCCCAAACATATCCCCACAAAATGTCAGTTTGGCCATGCACCATAGGAGTGACTCAGCTCTGGTACTCAGTAAGACTTTTTGCAAGAATTCAAATAGATTACAGCTGTGAAGACAAAAAAAAAAATGTCCTTCTTTTCATCTGCATCAATACCAGTTTGGATCTTTAAATTCATTTCACCTTACGCAACAGGCCCACCTTGTTGCTAACAGAGAGGATTACTAGTAAAGGGACCTGGACTGCAAGAGGAGCCATTCCCAGATGGTGGGGACTCATCACCCAGCTCAGGATCTGCTTTTGCTGTTGTCTGCACCCCACATACCACCACTCTCGTGGACAGAGGTGTTTCTTGGTCAGTAGGAACTCAGATCTAGGATGAGGATTTACCTTCATACACCCCTGGCTGTCAAATTTCCTTTCTCACATTCATTACGTATTGCTTAAGTTGAGAGATTTAAGTGTGGGATAGAGTGTAATGGTTCTGCTGTGTTGATCAAGCAGAAAGAATAAGACTTTCTAAGTGCTGAATTTCTTAATGTGATCCATATAGTCTGGCTTCTGGGAGAGAAAGAGAAACATCAGAAGTGGGGACAACCTGTACTGGCAGACCCTAGAGAGCCTTTTAGTTGCATGAGGAGTCAGGCCTTTCTTTAAAGGTAGTCTTATCAGGGGGAGAGGACAGATCAAGGGCTTTGGTACTGTGAAGGGGGGAATCCCGTGCAATGTGAGAAGAAAGAATTTTGGGTTTCCCAGCACTGCTGGGACTCTGGAAGCAGGATTTAGGTGTTAGCCAGAGATCAGCCTGAGGAGTCACTGTGTTAATGTCTCCCTCCACTTGGCCATAGTGACAAAAGGGGATTTAAGAAGATAAGAGGGGCTGCAGAATAATATCTGGAAATATCTGGAAAGCCCTTCAGTGTGAGGCAAGAAGCAGGAGCTGGGCAGTTTTTCTGGTATGAGTGCTTTTCTGGTATGGTGCTAGGAGGTCACTCTTGTTACCCACTTCTCTAATAGTTGTGTCTTCTCAGTGGCTGCTTTCATTGGTCCAGTAATGGGGATCCAATATGAACATCAGAGTCTTGTGTCCTCAGTCTCTGTGGCATCTTGAGGTTAGGTAGCAGCAAACCACAGAGACAACACAGATCCTGGACAAAGAGTTTAACTTTGGTCCTTTCCAGTTCATCCTCTCAGATCTCAAATTCTTGGGACACAAGGGTGAGATTCACCTGGATACCTAGATCACTTTGGATGTTTCAATTCATGTCATCCTAAATAAGAGGTCTAAAATAAAACAGGTGCATTTCATTCTGAAGGTGCTTGGTTTTTTTCCAATAACTATATGAAGAGCCCAGAGTAGTCAGCTCAGATATAGATTATTAATTTGTAGACATTTAAGCTGTGTGAGATAAACACCACTCAAAGATCCTGGTTAACTACAAGAAATGTTCTTTTGGTAGGAAAATCAACCACCTGCAATCAAAAAAATAAATGTAGTGTGTTACCTATGCAGTAGTATTGACCACAGCTGTCATTTAGCAGTACACCATGACTTAAGACCATTAGGCATGAGGCTGTACTGATCACTGAGAGGAGATTCCATTTGGAGATGAAAATGTCTACTTCAGCATGAAATGGCACTGGGTTTAGTGTGTCATTTCCCCAGGTGCACTATCAGATTAGTTCACATCATTGCACAACTTAAATGAATTCTTCGGTGCAGTGACATTGGACATGGTCACTCCTAGTAGTGCCCACCTCCCTGTAGATGATGGGATTGAGAATGCAGCTGGGAATTTTCAGGTCATCAAAGCAGCTATGTCTCAGGGATTACCGACAGCTGAGTGTTTGGATCTCATTTTTGCTTTGGGAGTGGAGTAGATAAAACAAAATTTTACATCATGCATCAACCACTACTTCAGTATTTCAGAGTGGAGACACTCCAGAAAACATCTGTTCTCCATTCATGCTAAGGCTGTGTCATTTTTGATATCTAGAATCCCAGCAGAAGTTTCTTCTGGTTTTAGACAGAGTGGTAAATCTGGATGATCTTAATCTCACAGCAAAAACAGGTGCTTATAATCAGGAAGGAATTACTTTCTTGTGGGTAGGGCTGATCTGATGGTGGAAAAAAGTCACAAGGTAAGACAGTCCACATCTTGTGGAGTGTGGACTATAGATGCTCCTAAAACACTGTAAATGTTGGAAGAACAGAATTTATCTTGCATCTGTGTTGTCTGTGGTGGATGAAAGCTGGTGGAGAATTATCAGGTCCTTGACTTAGAGATGATCAGAACTACTTTTGAAGATGGAGGGCTGATTTTCCTTTGAAGGAATCAATAAAGTGGTTTTTGCTCAAGAAGTCATTGCTGACTATTGGTAACCCTGGTCATTCTCAGCTACAGCATTTTCTCTTGGGATCAGATTGTGGAGAGGCAGCTCTTAGAGGAGCCAAGTGCCTTTGCTCTCCTTCACCCTCCTCAGTCTCACTATAGGCCTGTGTAAAATGTAGAGCTGGCTTAGAAACCTCCTTTTGGAGACTTGTGGTCACCAGGGACATACTGCCATTGGGCTGAGTGCTGGTTACAAACTTTCCGAATGAGGTGGGGTTTTTTCTTTTTTTTTTTTTTTCTCCTGAAAATGCTGATCTGACACAAAGAAAACATACTTTGGTAATGGGATGATTTTGACAATACTCTGACAGAAACCAGGCAAGTTTCCAAGGCAGCCCCACTTGCCAGGTGGGTTTCCAAACCCTCCTCATTTCTTGTCAGCTCACACACAGCACCCCTGGCAGGCAGCCCTGCTGAATCCCAGGCACAAGGCTTGCGGAACAGCAAGTTCATGGAGCTTCCCTCTACTTCATCGAAAGAGCCCAGCAAAGCTGGCTGATCTCAGGGCTACACGAATAAAAAAAGCCATCCTCCCTGAGTCTTCTGTCTGGGAGTCTTAGGAATGCCTGTGGATAGTTGACACAAAAAAAAATCTTAATATTGTCTCAGATGGCTTTTGGAACTTTGCCATTTGAAAGTTTTATTTGCTTTTGGAGTAAACTTTCTTTTTTGGTCCCATCTGTGGAACTGAGCATGGAATAAAATGTAGTTCCATCTGTTCAAACTACTGATTACCTCTGACTCCATCAACAGGGAGGTGTTGCTGCACTGCCTGCAAACGCTTCTGGGAGTAGATGTGACCTCAGTGGCTTCATTCTTTCTGCCTGGGACATGTCCACAAATGGTCCCAATCCTCACACATCCTCCTGAAGGGCTCTCAATGGTGCGGTACCACAAGGTGTTAGTCCTGTTAACCTCTCTTGTTCCTTGTGGCCATGAGGAAAGGCTATTCAAAAAGATGCAGCTCTTTTCTTTTTATCAGGTCTACAGTGGTCAAAGGCATATTGCTGTTTCCTCTGGGCTGGAGGACACAGGTCAGCCTCTACATGGAACTGGTGCTCCGCCAAGGACAACCCAAAGGGAACTCCATGCAGGTGAGATGAGGGTGATTATGGCAGCCTGGAGACATTGTGGAAGCTGTGCCAGCTCTTTGAGTACAGGATTACACATTCTTGTAATTCAGGAAAAAATCTGAATTTTAGAATTGATTTTAGACTCCCTGCTTGTTCCTTGGTGGTTTGATTACAGCAGTGACACAGGCAGCTTTGCAGAGCCTGGGTCTGCCCCAGCATGTTGTGAAAAGGGGCAGTCCATCTTTTCCATCCTTTTCTCACCTAATGATCAGGTGGCTGAAATGCCCCAGTGAGTTTGATGGATGCTGCAGTCAGAGCCCTGCAAGAGCCCGGCTCTGCCACACAGCAGCGTCTCTCTAACCAAGTATGTGAAACCCACTGGTTCCCAAGGGGAATTTTAGAAAAGTCAAATTAAAACAGAAAAAGAAAAAATTCTGGTGTTTTTTAAACCAGTCTGTGTTTTTTGTGTTGAGGGAGGGGTGGATCTTGGGGATTTCATATTCTGAAGTGCCAAGCATGGCCAGAGAGCAGCGGGGAGCCCCTCACTGTTACAGAGCTGGGCTGGCAGCTGATCGAAAGCACTTGGTTCTCTCTTTAAAGAAAGACTTGAAAGGCTCCACCATGGGGGAAGGAAAACACAAGAGCAGTGGTATGAGGAGCTGGCTCAAGGGACAGAGACAGGCTGCAAGCTGGGGTTTAGCAGCTGAAGTCTATTAAATGGACAGATCAATCAATAGCCCTTTTAATGGGAGGGAAAGATCAATCTTTTCTCTTCCCCTGTATGGATTACTGCTCCCTTGTATTAATTTCTTATAGCCAGGCAAATTTGGAAGAGCTGGACTGTAGGAAGCTAGATTTGACCCAGAAAGCTTGCACTGGATCAGGATCCTGCTGGGCTGTGCTGGCTGTGACAGGGGACCCTACTGCATCCCAGTCTGGCCAGTTGGTACTCACCTGCCCCTGGCACAGGACTTAGGGCTGTGCAATGGTCACGTTGCTCAGGGCAGGGAGGTGGGAAGTTAGCAACAATCATGTTTGTATAACTTGTTAAAAAGTCATACTGTTAAGCAACAGGGTCAGGTACGACACCTGGTTTTGATCAGAATCAAGTGAAAGAGAGACATCCTTATGATTTATAACTGCGGCTGAGGAGGTCACTCTCCTGCTTCCCACAGTGAGCAATGCTGGAAGCTTCACAAGATGGGTCCATAACCTCTCCAGTAAGCAGATGTGGTCTCTCCTAATTGGGGATTAGCTTTAATCCTGCCGTGTTGCTTCAGAAACCTTCCTATCAGCATTTTGCAAGAATCGTGTACTTCATGGGCAAGCAGAAAGCCCGTGAGTCTCAAGAGACTGGACATCAGCAGTGGCCCATCCTCTGCCTACTTAATTTGGAAAGCTCTCGGGTGCAGGCCAGCATGCCCGCCTGCTCACACAGCCCCCACAGAAACATGCAGTGCTCTAGACATGATTTTTATTCAGAGTCATGAAAATAGTCCACCCAGTCAGACAGGCACAGCTTTGTATTGTTAGGAGCTGGTTCCACTGGGGAATTTTTAATTCAGATTGCCCAACTCTAGCTCGGCAGGGCTGGGTGCCAAGGTATTTGGGCACAAAACGGTCAAGTGAGGTTTCATTCTTTTTTTGTAGGCAGACAATATTTTTATGCCCCGTCATGGCTGGGCAATCAAAACAGCAATTAGGTTGCATCAGCAGATGTGCTTGCTTTTAGTGACTGTCGGTCTCAACAGTGCACAAGCTATATTCTGTTTGATACAAAGATCTTTTCATTTCCAGATAAAACTTGGACCTTTAAAGTGCTTCATCAACCATCTGAAAAGCTGAGCAGGGGTGGCATTTGCTTTTAGCGTTCTCAGCCCAGAAAACTGCAGATGTTTATCTCTAGCACTCCCATAAGGTGAGCAGAAAATGGAGACTTTGCATCTGCTTGGTGAAGGCAGGCAGAGCACAGCCTGTGCCATCACTCGCAATTCTGGATAGGAACAACAGACCAGATTTTGTTTTCACATCAGCGTGAAACCAGCCCAGCTTCCCAGGTCTGCAAGGCCACTGGGACCCATGGCCAGCTTAGCTCCACATCATTACTTTCTCCCCTGGTGTGGCCTGGCTCAAAGTGAAGCAGCTGTCCTAAGAGTCACGAAACATCCCTCTGTGATTTGTGACAGTGACAGTGATGCAGGAGTCATCTGCCATGAGCCCCCCAAGTCAGCAGAGAGAACTGATGACTCATGTGGTCCTGAGCATCGTAAACAGAAGAGACAAACCATATGCTGAGGACTCCTGCCTCTGCAGGTGACTGGAGAAGACAAGCCCCCAAAACATGGCACATGTTGCTTTTAAATGACCAAAACTAGGTGCCATGAATGATACCCTCTACCTATACATAGCATCTGCACCCATAATTTCACAAACATCCTGCATTCCCAAATCCACCAAGCAGCAATGAAACTTGCTGGTACCTGTCACTTTGTAAAGTCAGGTCTCAGCCATGCCCAAGCTTCACGGGAATTTTTTGCAGGTTGGAGCAACTAGGGGATTAGGTACAATAATACACTTGAATTTCACTCAAATTAGCCAAGATGCAGCAAGGTAGAGATCCAGGAAAGAGATTTGTCTCCTGCCGGTGCAAGTCATTGTGGGCTCAGCCACATGCCCATTCTGGCACCAAGAGAGGGCAGGAACATCCACCTAGCAGCATGGGCATCTTGGGTTACAGCACAACACCCTGGAAACACGCTGCAAGGAGACAGTGCAGGGAAAACTCAGGGTTTGTAAAGCACATAAGAAAATGGGGCTGCATTTTAATTTGAGTTTCTTTGGTATTAATAGAATATGAACAGAGTTTAACAGGCTATTATGTACAGCAAGAGCACAACCCGGTCATCTTCAGGTTGTCTGTAGGCTGCCCACAAGGAAAATAGTTTCACCTCTCCATGTTAGGTCATTTCTAATAATGTCTGAAGTTAAGATAAACCCTTATTTTTCCATATTGCTCTTACTGCTGTTATACTCACTTTGTTCTTTTTCTTTCCCTCTCTCTCCCATCAGGTCTGCACATGTATATTTGCACTAAGGATGGTCAGCTTGTAGAAAGTATGTAATTCACTGGATGCTACAGGAACTGACTCAAAAATTAATTCCACACCTTGAGTCTGAACCAAGGCAAGTGAAGATCACCTGAAAGTCTTTTACTGACTTCAGAAGAATGCTAGATATTTTGTGCATGTAAAGGGAAAAAAAAAAAAAAAAAAAAAAAAAGAGAGAGAAGCAAATTCTGAGCCTTCCAGCTCTGGCCATGGCCCCTTGTTTAGTCACTGCATGTTGCAGTGGCCAAAGCACCAGCTTTGTGATGAACATGGGACCAACTGGAGAAAGGGTTCAGCATTGATGAGAGGGCAGGTACTTTTCCACACAAAGTTACCGAGGGCCCTGAGCTAGAGCTGATGGAGTGGCTGTGATGGATGAGCCCAGCACTGAGAGCCAAAGGGTTCCCTGGGGCTTTCTCACCAATGTGTTACTTGCAGGCAGGTTTCATCAGATGCAATTTAAAAGATATCAAGCTCTTTCCTAACTTCATTTGTCTGTATAAATAACTACTGCAGTTGACAAAAGACTGTTCCAGGATCACAAAAGGGATGGGAACTAGTACTCAGAGCTGGAAACAAAAGGACATACTTGAGACAGCAGTGTTTTCTCCAGGCAAGCTGTCTGGGGCATCTTCTAAGTCTCTGCAGCACCCTCAATCCTCACCAGCTCCTGCAGGGCTAGGGCAGTCAGGCTGGGCATGGAGAGCCATCTGATGATCTCCCACTCATTACACGAATGGAGGATTTCACCTGTGCATCTTTCTTTTGATAGACAGGGGTTTGGGACTCAGTTACCCATCCTGTGTTACTGTAACCCATACCAATAAACTCCATTTTACCAGAGTGCATAACCTCCTTACTGAAGCAGAGCCATCAAGGCTCAGGGCAGTAAGTGGCTACCAAAACAGTCTCCATTTCACTGTGGCTCCTGATTTCTCCTGCCTGTACCATGACAAGACTCTCACCAACACCAAGACTTGGGTTGTCTTCCCACACTGAACCCATGGCTGGAGAGTGACTACCGAGTGTCTACATTTATTGAGCTAAAGCCTTAGGGGCTGATTTGCCCAGAGCCCTGGGGAGACTCAACAATTTCTCTCATGGTGTACAAAGCTGGGCAACAGGACATGGCCATGGAACAATCCAGGAACCATGGGATGTCCCCAGACCATGGTGACTGCAGTACTAGGGAGGGCATGGCTACATGCACGGGACACATCTACAGTATTAGCAGGAATACTCGCACCTAGGCTAACAGAGGAACCCAAAGCTCAGGATCAGACACAACTAAACCCTGAAATACCAACATACTGTAAGGTTTAGACTCATCCTATATCACCCACAATTATAGGAATATCCAGTGAAGCTTCAGATGTCAAATGGGCTGAGTTACCCTTTGAAAAGGACCACCCCTCTCAGCTCACTGCAAAGGGAGTCCAGCTTATCTGTGGTCCTAACTTAAAAACCTCTGCTCTGCGTATAACTTAGGTTAGTTGAAAAAATCCTGAGTTGTTCATGAAACTGCGCAAACACGCACCAAACTCCTGGGAGGAAAATGTTTGTTTATTCCTTGATCCCTTATCTGGTGCACTGCAAACGCTAAAACAGGCCAAGGAATTTGGCTCAAGAATAGTGATGGACTAGGAATGAAGATCAGCTTCCTGTGCCAAACGGGAGCTTCTGATACAGTGGCATTTTGAAACAGGTGGCAAAAGGAGAGTATGAACCCCAAAGGAAGATGTAATTTGCTTTGGAAAGAAAGCCTGAGCCTTTTTTAAAATGTAAATTCAGTTTCAAAGATGCCTAGGTATCTTTTGTTACATCTTTTTTCCTACGTCATTCTTACACTATGGACAAATGTCAGGGGTAAGAAGGGGAACTGCAGCACCCTCTAAATACTTTGTGAGCCTATTTGTGTTCCTCACCATCCTCTATGCTTCAGCAACTACAGCAGAAGTAACCAGATGCCTACCAGAGTAGCTTGCAGCAAGGTACTGCCTGTTGCATATATTAAATAAAAGCAGCTATTTGAACATCCTATTCCTTTGTAGATTTTTCAGATAAGGTTTACATCCAAGGACCTGCTTTATTTGTAACAACTAGGCAGAGACATAAATAAGAAGGACTTCCCATAACAATGGCTGTTATAAAAATATTATAAGTCAAAATCTCCATCTCACTTGTTGGATACTATCCCTTTAAATGATGATTTTGCAGTATCATCAGGATGTCCTGTGTGATGTCCTTAGCTAAAGAGCATCTCTGCTGGCAATTGATTTTTCTGCTGGTAGAGGAGAGCTTGCAGTACAGCCTAAGTAAGAATACAGTCAAATCAAATACTTTCTAGAGTGTGCCACTGTAGAAAGACAGATTAAAAAGTCCAGTTCTTAGCTGTGACCATGACCTGCACTGTGACCTGTGCCAAGTCACTTCATCTTCCTGTACCTCCATTTCCACTCCAACCTTTTCACATTTATCTCCAGGACTTGTAAGGTGGGCAGATGGGTTTCACTGTGTTTGTATAATACGTACCAAACCAGAGCTGTCAGCCTGATTTGTGCCTCTTGGCACTGCCAATGTTACCAGTTCTTGGGGATTTACTGCAAGCCTGCATGTTTGATGGCTCTCATGAAGTCTCCTTTCCTGGGATGATGTATTGAATTAATTTTTCATTTAAAAGGAAAGTTAAAACTACATTTTTTTAGGCAAGCTTGAAAAAGCAAGTAGCAGAAGTTCATACTTGAGAATGGAAATAACGCAGAGGTGAGGTGGTGTTATTTTGGGTGTGCTAATCATTATTTTTAACACTTGGTGTTAGCAGCATGGCAGTAACATAGAAAAAGCACAACTGACATACCCACAACTGTAAAATTAGTAGAGATTCAAAATGCTCCTGTTGCAAAGGCACTAGACAAGCAAACATCTATTTACCATGTTTTAACAATATGGAAACTCTGTTAATTTACCAGGGGTTGCATAATCTATCTGCATATTCTGTTTACAAAGGAAGATGCTGCCATTCAAAGGCTGTGGGATTGTTGGTGGGAGTTTTTGTGTACTCTGCTGCACATGATGCTGGCGGCCTGGTACTGCTCCCCTCTCCAAACAACGCTGCTGAGTCAAAATCTGCCTGCTCCCTATGCACTGTGCAGGGCAGCCCTCCAGGGAGTAAGAAAAGGCACTGTCAAGGAGGAAACCTGGACTTTCTATTTTTTTGTTGGTGATTCCATGGTTGGCTTGTTATGGCGTGTGATGGCCTGCTAGCCTGCCTCTAAAATAGGGGTAATGAGTCATCATCCTGCCAATAACAATGAGTATCTGTATTTAATTCTTCTGGTGTGCTGATTGTCAGCAGGTGATGCAGATATCCCAGGTCGGGTGACAGATAGTGACTGCCAAGCAGCTGGGGTGAGCGCCGGATGCCTGGGAAGGGTGTACGTATGCCACGCCAGCTAGGTGACAGCACCCAAAAGCCCCCTCACCCATGGGCCTTTTGGAGAGGTGCTGGGAAGGAGATCACCACCCCAGGGAGCTGGGCACAGTTCAGTGTGCTGGGGAGAGGTGGAAAGCCCAGGGGCAGGACTCCAGTTGGCAGCCAGATGCCTCCCATTGTATTCACATGCATGAATAAAATACAAAAGTGGGTTTATCACATCACCCTTCCCAAGGTGGGAAGAAAAATTACCTGCCCCAAGGTCATCCCAGCAGCCTTTGGCAAAGTGCAGCCTGCCGCCAGATTTGTGAAGGGAGAGAGAGGAGACAAGACCCTCCTTCGATCTCCCCCAGCTGCACAGGATGACCTGAGACTGTAGGGGGAAAAGCTTGTTACTTTACAAATAATTTGATGAATTCAGTCTTGAGGTAAGTAAGTCAAATTGCTCACTTCAGTGGTTTTATGCTCAGATACATCCTACCTTGGTAGTTTATGAGTTTCCCAGTTTATCTGATGCTGGGGGATGCACAGTGCAGCTCCCCCTTGCCAGCCACTGCTGTGCTGGGCTCCATCTAGGGTACCTGCTCGGTCCCAGCACTGCCTGTATCTTGGCGTCAGATCTCGCTGGGCTGGTGTGCTGCGTACAAACCATTACATGCAATAACAAGTAAAGCGCTGCTTGAACCTTAGCACAAAGAAGCAAAAAAACAAAACAATAAATGCATTTTCCACAAGGGCAGAGACAGCAGTCTTTGAATAGGAATTGCTGGATCGGCTTATGACTCAGCTGGCTGCTCACAGAGCACTTCAGCACATGCTCAACTTGGGATGGCAGCTGAGGCTCTGCTGGTGATGTTGAATTCAAAGAGAAATGCATGTGGAGATGCGTGGTAAAGGGTGTGGGATACGGTCGGGGTCTGTTGCACTGGTAGAGCAGGGGGGATGTGTTGCGCACATATCCTCCCCTCCGAGTGATGGGGTCATCCCATTGCAGGCAGCCTCTCAGGAGGAGCCCGGGTGTGAAATGGCGGGTGAAGGGCAGTCCATGCTGTGCACGGCACTCGGCATGGCATGGAGTGCAACATGCAGGGCTTGCGGGATGCATTTCACCACCCGGGTCAAGCCCTGCTTGTTGGAGTGGGAGGAGGGAACAGCCCAGGCGCCAAAATGTCTGTGACTCTGCTTAGATCATACTTATAATGTTTTTCTGCATACGGATCTACGTAAATAGAAAGAAACCATTCATCTCAGCTGGGAGGACTGGCAGCCTTTGGAGTCACCCTGTCCACTGATATCCAGCCACCTTATTTTTCGCCCGCTCTTTGATTACTGCCCTCCTCCCCCCAACAGCCCTCTTCCCAGGGCATCGTCTTCATGAAATGGCCTTTTGTTCATAGGTGCCTGAAGCCAACGTGTCTCTTTGACTGGCTGCTTCATTTCACGCTGACACCCTTAACTGCTGGTTTCATCTTCCTGGTAGCGATTGTCTCAGATGAAGTTTCAGTATCACTGTTTCTCATCTGCGGCTTGAGAGTCCCATTTTCGCCAGCCAGAAGCCAAAACCCTTGCACTTGCCTGACCTCTGCAATTACCGGCAGGAGTCTTGCTCCACAGTGCTGCAGCCTCTGGCCATGGGGAAACTTTGGAGCTGGGGCCATATGGATAAGCCACGGGAGACCTAGAAACGGCACAGAGTTTGTTTAAAATGTCCAGCTCTTCCTGCAGTTTCATTCAAATACACTACTGTGATCTTACTTGTTGTGAAGTAGAGTTTTGATTGCAGTGTCATTTGAATACTGCCTGTGATGGCAGAGACCCTGTCCCCACCTCTGGAAGGTCTACTTGTTTTCTACTTTTTTTGGTTTCTTAATCTAAGAGAAAAGTCGCTGGCCTCTCTAAACTGCAAGTCTCCTGTGGATCTTCATGGGCAAGAGGCACAGTAGAAGTGCAAAGACAAGCGTTAAAACACAATTATATGGGGATTTCTCACCTCCGATGAATATTTATGCAAGAGCTTATACAAGTCTCTTGGTGCTGCTCAGGATATTCTGCTAGATGCATGACACCTTTGGTTTTCGTTATACCATGAACATCCGTCTAACTTCAGCCAGCAGCTTTTAATAGTTCTTCAGCAAACCCCACATATTTGCAATGCCTTCAGTGGTGTAAGGAGCCTACAGCATGGATTTCTACCATCCTCTTAAAAGATGAAGAGCAAAGCATGTTAATACTTCTGCAACAGACTGAGGGGAAAAATGGCAAGTCCGCCACATGCCCATAACGTTGTTGCACTGAGTAGGTCTGGTTTTGAGTTCAGCTATCACAATTCAGCTGCAGTGCATGGGCTGGAAACCCCCGTCACACCATTGCTGCACCATGGGTGTGTTCAGGTCCACATGTGAACTTTGCAGATCAGTAAAGCTTCCGAAAGCCAGTGTCCGGGTGCAGTGCCCGTGGCAAACCCAGCACCGGAATAGACTACTTTAACTCCAAGTCCCTTGCAAAATTTGCAGCAACTAGGCAAGATATTTAAGATAACTCAGAGTCTCAGGACCTGCCTGCCTTCCTACGGGCTCTCCTCAGGCAGCCCTTTGTCCTCCGAGGGAAGGCTGCCTGATGGAACAGCAGCACCATGCAACTGGCTGGAGGCTGCTCAGCAGCTGCTCACCGGCTCTGCTAAGGGGCTGGAAGAGGGATAAACGTTCAGCCCAGCATCGAGGAAGCTAACTGGTTCTGCTCATGGAGCAGCTCCAGCACATGACTGTCCTTTGTGTCAGCACAAGCTTTAGGAAACAAAAGCTTGGAGGTCTGGGCACCATGCTCCAGCACAGGCTATGGCCATGCCTTGGTTTACCCAAGGCAAAAATTATTCTCCTCTTTTGATGGCACATCAGCTTTCAAGTACGGAGGGGGAGGGAAAAATCTGCTGCTCACCTTTTTCCCCGTGCTAACAAGTGGCAGCTAATTAGATGGCTAACGTCTCACCAGGCCTCGTAGCTCTCCTAGAAAATCTTGCCTTGGCTAATCACTTTAGCATGAACTGCAGGGAAGTGTTGATAGCAAAAGAAAATGAGATCACACTGAAATTATCACCCTACTTTTCTTGGTGCGAAGAATAAAATTTATTTCTGTCAGTCACTCAGATAGCTTCAGATGTGCTGTGCATGACCTATTGAGCTCTTTACATTGATGCCATTATCAAGAGCTCAGCAGCCACATCAGCTTTGTCTTCAGTTTGAGTATTTTCTTGTTTTACTTTCTCTGCAGCTTATCAAATGTAGATGCTGTTCTTTGATAACTCCACAGATAACTGCTCTTTCTGGACTTTTATTTTCACCATTCAGCAACTCGCATGAGTGGATCTCCCCGTACTTCAGGAAGCCTTGAAAAGGAGTATCAGAAGGCAGATGGGGTCTGATTCTCCAGTGCCTCATGCTGTCCTTTATAACTACATAAAGCTTAAAGACCTACAAAGCAATATCTGGTGTGGGAAAGGAGAATCCAGTTTCACAGAATTTCAAATCTTGGATGTTTTTCATGATCAAGCTGGATGCTGGTGAGCATCGTGTCTCTAGAGAGTAACTCTGACACAAAAGAAGACACAAGAAGTCTGTGGCAGCCCCGGAAGACAGCAGTCAGCTGTCCCAGCCCCCAGTGCCTTGTTTTAAGAGTGAGCCTCAGCACACAGAGGCAGTGGAGACCAAGGCTTGGATACCAGGAGGTTTGGGAAGATGATCATATTTTTAGCAGTGAGGACTTTCATTGCTGCCACAATGCCCACCTCGGACAGGTGCCTCCACAGCAGCTGACCAGCACCCCTTCTTGTTTCTGAATAATCACTCACGTCCATCATCCCGGTGGGCAAAAGGAAAACATGTTGCAGAAAGGACATGCCTTGATTTATTTTTACCAGACACCAACTATTTTGTCCAGTATTTTTCAGATTAAATATCAGCTTCTATGCTTTGGTGCAGACAGCTACAGGTCTGCAAACCCAAAGATGTGAATTATTTACTTGTGCCCTTCTCTCCCACCCATAGCCAAACAAGTTGGCGATGCCTTAACACCAGCTGCACATGGCAGCTCAGAACACAACCAACAAAATTACCTGGCATGGTCACAAGCTGTTCACCGCACTGACAAACAGTTACCAGTCACTTTCTTCTGCCTTTCCTAGCTTAGTCATATTACAGACACCGCTCATAAACCACATCCTTCTGTTGCGGTATGACTTCTCTCCGCTGCTTATGACACGTTTTCTGATTAAATGCATGCATGTCATGTTTTATCACGGGGAGAAGTTGCTGCGGAGGTTTGGAGGATCCTCGGTCTGCACGGAGGATGTTTTGCCCACCAGCTGCAGGAGCTTGCTCGAGGCACCAGGACCTCCTTTGCCTTTAACCAAGTACTGTCGTCATCCCATGGTGGAACTCTTGACACTCTTTCTCCAGTGCTTTTGGCTCACACATTACTTGCATGGTAGCACATCGCTGCTATTTCACTCAAAGGGAATCTAACAATACTGCCCGGGAAGTAAGGGGAGAAAATAATTTCTCATAAACTGACTAGGAAGAGACAAATTCTCTGCCTACCAACAGGAATGTGCCTATGAATAGCCCCTGTGTAAACATGGGTTATTGCAGAACGACATCGAGCATGGTTACCGCCAGCAGTGTCTTTCTGAAATTCAATAGACATTGATATTTATATCCAGCCTTTGAGGTTTAGCATGCTTCAGCACAAATATACACTTATTAATACCACAATATATTGGGTCTTATTGACTCTTATTGAGTCTCATTTCACTCACAGATATACTTTTTTCCCAGACTGTCATGCCTGAAATAAGTTAAGCCAAGAGTGAATGATATTTCAACAGAATAAGCTAGATGCTTAAGGCCACATTCAGCATTATTTTCCTTACTTCCCTTGACCAAAGTGATATTTATAGAAAGGGATACATTCTGCTCAACAGTACATTAGTGTTAATGATATGTGACCCCAGTGATTACAGCAGAGTGGCTCTGAACATGTATTGACAAAACAGGGAGCAGGAATTTGGTCCACTGTTCTCAGAATAGGAATACTAGGACTGGAGTTATGCCAGGGAAGAATTTGGCCCATACTGTTTCTGAAATGAGGGAGCCAAATAATACAAAAAAATAAGGTGATCTGTAGTTTCTTTATAAGAAAATCCATGGTTTCCCGTGATTTATAGAGCCCAGATAGAGGAAGGTTAGGTTTCAAGAGCAATACAACATGACTAAAAGAAGTTATTTCTCCCTGTAAAAGGACATTTTAATAGAAATGAGGACAAATAAAATTCTTAATACATGACCTTGCTGTGGAAATACAATCGTTTTATGTTTTCCATCTCAGATCATGCTCCTGTGCTGTACAAAGGCATTGCTCTGTCTATAAAAATGTCATTTCTCTGCTTCTGCTGTCCAGCATTCTCCTGAATCTTCATCAATATAAATGCTTCAGTGGTGATAGTAAATAGTCAGGTCTATGTGCCTGAGGTTCAGTTATACCAGACGGATCTGGCAGTTAGCAGAGCAAGATGCAGTGACCCCCGTTATTATTTATTTGCCCATGCAGGAGTCAGTTCTGCCATTTCCAGCTCAAGGGCTCAGCACTGAACTTGTGATTGCCAGGACTTCACCAGCAGAGCAAGGTGCATCGCTTACACCATTTTCTTTCTCTTCCAGACTGACTCTCCCTTTCCCCTCTTCCAAGAGTGCCAGCAGTGCCAGCTGCAAAGCCAGGATGAAATAGGTCAGAGAGTCGTCAAAGTAAAATCTACATGCAGGAGTCATGCGTTTCCATCCAGCAGCAGACAAACAGGCAGGCTAGAGGAGACACGAGCTGAAAGGAGTTGGCTGATGTTGGTCCAGGGAAGCTGCTGCTCCTTTTCTCTTGCTCTTCAGTGCCAGATGGCTAGGCCCATCCTGCTTGCTGTATTTTGGTATATCATGGCAGGCACTGCCTGGCCACGCAGGAGGGAGGGAGGCAGAAGTGCCAAGGTTAGTGGGTTGCGTGGCTCTGCACAGGCATGCTGTGCTGCTGATTCAGTCAGCCAGCTCTCCTGCAGGGGTCTTTCTTTAAGGCTGAATCTCACAATTTGGGACCCCTCCTGTCCAAGGATGCCCCTGATATCCAGATGGTGATCGATGAAAGAAGCACGCCATGTAAACAAGCCTTCAGTGCTCAGCCGATTTTGCTGGGGAAGATCTCATGTGCTAACTGCCTTCGCTCACACGCCTAATTGCTTCTAAGTGCAATACCTTCTGAGAAATCCTGCTTGCACTGACACTCTGTTTTTTTCAGGGTGGAACCATCAGAAAAATAATGAAACAGGGTAAAAACATGATTAAATCAAAATAAGCCAAGTCCATAACAGATGCAAATCTTTCAGCACTTCAGCTCTTCTTTGTCTAGAAACAAAGACTGAAACTCTGTCATAATTCAGTCTGATCTTCCAACATACTTATGCTCATATCTCAGGGGCTTCAGGGGGAAATGGACATAAATTATGTGCCATATCCCAAAAGCTGCTGAGTTTTGTATTTGTCTTTTGTATTTGTATTTCGTATTTGAAAATAATGAAAGTCATAACATTGCCAGTGAATACAGGAAGCTAATTTCACTGATCAGCTCCATCCGTAATGTGGCATCATGCCGTACCATGTGTTTCATTTGCAAAATATGAACAGACAAGCTCTGCTGCTTGAGAAATTTTAGGGTTTTTCAGCCAAAGACATTTTGTGTGCTTCGCACTGGCTGGGCACAGAACTGAGCCAAAGCAGTAGAAGGAAACAGGCAGGAAAACCCCGAGTTCTAGTTCACCTCCCAAGCCAGCAGATATCTGAGCCAGCTCTCCTGCTTGCCCTCTTTTGGCTCCTTGGCTCTTGAACTCTTGGCCTCATGGTATCCTGGCTGCAAGAGGAGAGCTTGAGGTCTTTTTACCCAGCCTGACCTACAGTGTTGTGGTTAGGTTGTACTCTCCAGTGATGTGCGATATAGCTGGGAGCCGAGGCAGGAGCTCCCAATTCCCAGCCAAAGGCCAGCAGTATTCCTGTGTCTTCTCAAGGAAATCTCACCACCTAGACCCATGCCCACGGCACTGGGGGACACCCACATCTCACAGAAATATCATAACCACAGCTTTGATGCAGGCACCCATGTTTAGGAGAGGATGAAACTTCAGGCTCATCCTTCCCCGTGCTGCGGCTGGTGCCTCACGTTGTGGTTGTGCAGCTGGTGCCAAGAGCCAGACTTGTCCCTGCTCTGTGTGTATGACTCCAGGCATCCGTGTCCAACCCATGAACTCAACCTCCAGTCCTGGAGGGGAGAGGCATTTCTGTCACCAAAGATAGTCCTGTTGCTGTCATTAAATCTGCTCAGTAGGACTACTATCTTCAATATTAATATGAATACATTGCAAGGGATTACTTGTAATTGTCCTTTTGCAGGGAGTAAGATCGAGCTACTTTTGTCCTGCCTTTCAGATTTTTTTCAATTAATGTATTTCCCTGCTGTATCACTCCCCAAAATTGTACAGGCCAAAATACTTCCGAAATTAACTCAAAGCATAACCTATTTTTTTCCAGATGATCTATTTACAGGCCAGTGTGGTCTCAGAAGGCTGAACTGAAGTAAACAACATGTTGAAATATATTTAGTGAATTATCATGCAAAGCACGAAAAAACATAGAGAGGTTTCTTAGTTGGGTAGTGATTTAATGCTTTTTAGATTTATTTAACTGTCAAAGAAATTAGATATTAAAAAGGCCTATTAGGTCAGCAAGCTCAGTTCTCCTGGGTCATGCTGTAATTGTTTCTTATGATAAACATAATTTCAAATGCTTTATCTAGTCAGAGTTTAAATGCTGCAAATGAAAAGGCGTGTACCCCCACCCTCAAGGAAGAATTCCACAAACCATCACATCTCCCTGTCTCATGCAATTATCTGAACACTCATTTTGCAAATGAGCATGTGTAATTGTAAGGATGGGAAGTAATTTTATAGTGTTAAAGTGTGTGTAACATCACTCAAGGCACAAACTTTATCTGCTGCCCTTCCTTTACCTAACAACGTAATATAAATCCTGTGCAAATGATATTAGAACAGTGCAACAAGAATTACGATAATGAAGGCAGGACTGTCACTCGTTTGACATAGTGGCAAAATGGGCGGGATATTTGGCCTGGAGAAGCCACATCTATTTTCCTATGTATCCATGTTCAGTATGGCTTTACTGAATGATTCATGGACTCATGAAATGTGAGGCATGTGACATGTGTCAATCACTTCATCTAACCACACGCATAGCACTTTATCATGGCAGTCAGACGGGGAGAGTAGGTAAGGCTCCAGAGCCAGGTGCTCAGGCATGCCCTCTTTTCCTGCTCCTGGGCAAAACTTGAGGATCTTTTAATTTCACGTGGGATTTCTAGTCTTGCAGCAATCCAGTCAGAGCTATTGTGTGGCAGCTGCCCCCTCCCTTCCTCTCTCCAGACTGCCAAAGGTTCATGAATCACAAACATATTCACTGCATAACAAGTTCAATTTTACAGCACTTGATCTTGTCAATCCAACCTTTTCAGGAGCATCAAGCTGCTGCATTAATGTCTGAACAACAAAAGCACTGCACGCTTGTACAGTAGGTGCACGTATTGGGGAAACATTGTGTGAACTTACTGAGCACTCCACAGCACCTGCACAGCACAGTGAAGCTAGGCCGACTTTTCCAGGATGCACAGCACGGTCAACACTGCACAGTCAATCTACAGAGCATCTTCCTATTGCTCTTGTAGTAAGAAGATGCTCATTGCTCTGTGCTCTCTCACAGACAGGTTGTACATTGGATGGCTGTTGGGTGTGATGCTTTCTGCAAGGCAGTGGAGATGCAGTGTGTCCAGCTCTCAGCCTTCTCTTCAGGAAATTCCAGGCAGAAATATTGCAGCCCCAGCAGGAGTTCAAAGCTGGTATCACACTGTTAAACCACCGTGTAAGTGCTCGTTCTGGAGATGAAAGCAGCTCGATGTTTGGATGAGCTATGTCTCTTAGCTGATCCGTTTGAACCATGTTAGTGTGAAGGCTGCAAAGGGCATTAGGACAACTTTGTCCTTCTAGCAGAGGCCGTCACATCTCATCCAGTCCTACGGCGAGGGCAGCAGTCCACGCCTGGCTGCAGTGTGTCTGCCAAAAATGCATCTGATGATTTCAGGAGGCAGAGAAATCCCTATTTCCTTTCCAAGTTTGTTCCTGCCTTTTTGTTTCATCACAGTGTTTGTTTTTTAAACTTTGCAAAAGTTACAATCATTGATGATAAAAATCTGTTTAAACCAGTAACTACTTGTGCAACTCTATCTCAGCAGGTCAGTAATTTCTCTGACAGGATGTGATGGTCTCAAGCCAGTATGTTTCGTATCATCAAGAAAAAAAACTCTCCACCTTTCCCCACACACGGCAGTAACTTGCAACCTCTCTAAGTGACCTCAGCAGAGAGGACTGGTTGGGTTTATAGAACTGATGACCTTCTTAAAATTTCAGCCAGGTCAAGATGCCAGGCAACTTCAATTACCTGTTAATTTCAGGATTCTGCTTTCCTTTATGACTCAGTAACAAGGCAAAAACTGAAGGAAATCCATAGCAGTTGATGGCAAGTGAGGTACAGATGGATCATAAAAACTGCCAGACAATTGCGAAGGGAGCACTGATTATTTTTTTGCAATGCTTCTTTGGAGAAGTAAGTTTACAAGGAGAACTTTCAAGAATGTGGATATGTTCACCAAGAAGCCAGCTTGTAGAAAGAGAGGCTTTTACTCTGCAGAACTTACGCACATGTTTAACTCAAAATGGAACAAGTCAAGAGCTTAAAATGAGGCACACATGCACAAGTCTTTGCAGGCAGCAGGACTCTGCAGATGGCGTAAGCTGAGTACATACATGGCGTTTTACAGGATCAGTGCCACAGGGATCCCAACAGTTCATTTCCAAACACTGCATCTAGACAGAGTTCAGGTGGTTTGAAAATTCTGATATTGTCTCTGGTCTAAACACTAATTATCTAATACTGATACAGGATAAGCACTGCGTCTAGTCCTGTTAGGTACACTTCTGATCTCTATTAGGCATTAAAACTCTTTATAAAAAGAAAATGCATGGGGGGAAAATGAACTTCAGAAAAGAGAGATTTTGTTGGGTGCACAAAAGGATTTTGGGCAACCTTAATTTGCTGTGCTATTTCCAAAACCAATGAAACACTTTCAAAGTTTATGCTTCTCTTGACATTTATCAGATACTAAAGTACTGAAGGGCAAGACTGGGAGCCACAGAGGTACTTAAGTGCTCATGGTTTAAGTGAGGGTTAGTCAACCAAATACTTTAAGCATCTGGGCATACATGTCCCACCCCCTTTCACAAGGAGTTTAGGGCAGAACAGACACTAGATATCAAATTTCTCACATTTTAAACTGCGTTACGAGTCAGCCTAACTTTCGCACTTGGCTAATGGAGATTTTTCCCAGTTGTAATGGGTTTTGCTAAGAGTGGAAATAACTTCAGTGCAGAGGAATAGGACCCAACCACATTTCTGAGGATGTCCAGTCATGTGTACTTGCCACTGTGGAACTAAATGAATGGATGTTGCTACTGAAATCTGAGTATTTGCCAAAGTTCCAATGTTAAATATTAAGAGTAACTCAGTCAAAATCATTCTTTTACCTGTGTTTCCAACTTGCTTGCTACCATCCTTGCCAATGGGTTTGAGTTTTCAACCAGGCACTTTGACAGCAAATGACTCAAAATGATCTTACTTGAGCTAAAGAGTCAGCTCTGCATTGCTTGTGGCTATAACTCTGATCTGCTTCTTTTAAAACTCTTCAGATAACATTATCATGGAATTCATCAAGAAATAAAAATGCTGTTTACTTATATTTTAGCATTACATTCAGATCAGATGATGGAAACTAACCTGTTTGGCTCCCCTTTGTCACTTGTTTTAGTAGCACCGTGCTGTAGCACAGAGGATTCGGACATGGCACCACAAGTATCTGCACTCAAGCAAATTATTTTCTCATGTTGGAATGGCATTTCTGCTACACCGCTTGGAAAAAAATAACCCAAACTCTCTTCCATTTATTCCTCTCCAAGCATTTTGTATGGCTGCCTGTGACTGTAACATTTGGATGCATTCCACAGTGAACTGACTGGCAACAGCAGAGTCCACAGAGCACTCGTCTGCTGAAGGCAGCCTTGCCTGAGGAAAAGATCCTTTTGGAAATGGATGGAAGGGGAAGAATGGAGGAGGGTGTTGCTGTGGACGGGTTTTGCTTACGGTGGCAAAGTCTGATTTGAGGAACTTTTCAGTAGTTCTCAAAGACAGTCAGATCTAGGTTCAATTAGTCTCCTTTAAGATATGTAAATTACTAATTGCATTGTGCCCTTTTTTAGCCAGCCACTTGGCTAAATTACACAAGGTTTCATTTTGAAAAAATACTATGTATTCCCAGGCAAAGCAGACCACAGTTCTCAGGCAGCTGATTTACAAATGTTTTGCCAGGAGAACCCTTGAAAACAATGTAACACCCTTAGTCTTCTTAGAAATTTTATAGGGCTACAGCATTCTGCTTCCATAACAAAACCAAATCCTTCTATACCATCATCTTTCAAGATAGGAGTTATATAATGTTCAACATTTAATAGGCAAACTTTTATTGACATTGGCATGACAACTCAGGTTAAAGCTCATATATACGTATTTAAAATCTAAAGCTGAAGAGCACACAAACAAGGAAAACTGCAGTGATGCTATGATGTAAAAAAGAGGTTTATACCCCAGCTATCCTAGGCTGCAGATTATAGATTTGTCTCTATCCTAATTATACACTCCATCTCCGAGCATTAGCATGGAGCCTAGAAAACCTGACTCATCATTTCTAACAATCCCTGCGACCTGAGGCAAACACAGACGCTCGCATGCGCGCTCCAAACGTTCCCAACTTCCCCTAAAGCAAATACCTAATCCTCTTCTGCCTGGCAGCAGAGCAGTCTTGTCCCTACATGTGCAAGCTGCCACCTCCGAGCGGGCGCTTTTGCAGAAAGCAGTTCGTGCTCCACACAGGCCGCCCCTCGCCCCAGACGCCTTCGGCCGGCAGCAGTGAGCACCCTCACCGAGATTAACGGATCCGCGGCTCTGGGGACGGGATACCCCGGGAGGACGGCCTGGGCCTGGGCCCGGGCCTGGGCCGAAGCCTGGCCCCGGGGCCGGCAGCCAAGCCAAGCGGGAGGCTGAGACCCGCACCTCATCACACCGGAGACCCCTCGCCCTACCCTGCTCCGCGCCCCCAAAACTTGAGCCCCTCGGGGTCCACCCTGGAGCAGCGCACCCCCGAGCAGAGCGGGGACCGGCCGGGAAGAGCCGAGGCCCTGCGGGCCGCCCGGCCGCCCCCC
>NW_020799091.1:10689701-10734686 GCF_003259725.1 Athene cunicularia | reverse complement strand
GGGGGGGGGATTGACTTGGGGCCCAGCAGCGCTCGGAAACTTTATCCACACATTTTACCGGTAAAATTAATCGCTGCAATCTCCGTCAAGTCTTTGTGCGGGGGCATCCGAAATCAGAGCTTTAAAACCATCGAAAAAGCCCCCAAAAGCCCCTTCCCCCCCCTCCCCAATCCGCTACACCCCATCACTGCAGTTATCAGCCGCTGCTTTGCGCTCAGGCTTCAGGAGTGTAATCGCTTTCCCACCTCCCCTCGACATCTGCGGAACGGGGAGCATTAGTTGAGGTGCTTTTTGTTTGTCCAGTGCAAATGAATTAAAATTGCTGAGCTGTGCAAATGCGCAGAGTCCAAGCGCCCGAGATGATCGTGATGCCGTTTTTGCTTTTAATTCAATCTCTCCCCATACATTTTGCACCAGGTTGGTTCTTGCAAATGCTAAGAAAGCCTCTTAAGTCAATGAGCTCAAATATTTGCGCTCTTTGTCCAAAAACTGTTTTTCTTCCTCTGTGGGTCAGGCCAAGTGCCAATCAAAGTTGTTTTTCAAGCCTCTCTTCCCTGCAGTAGGACTGCTTTTTTTCTTTCTTCCTTTTTTTTTTTTTTTTTAAGGGTTTGGTTTTTGGAAAGGAGGTGTGTATTTAGGGGAGGGGGGAGGAGAAACGTTAAAAATCGGTCAGAGAGAGAAGCAGATCTTAAAAACCATGTTTCTCGAATATTTTAATGGAAGCAAAATCTTATTAAATGTGCATGCTTGGTATGTGCAGTTATTTTTTCCATAAACTCTTGGATCATATTACAGTTGATACTTGGTGCTCAGCTCTTAGCTCAGCTTGCGAGAAATGTAATGGATCAGAGAAGCACACATCAGCAGAGTCTGATTTTTAACTATTTCGTTGCAGGATCGAATCCCTTGTTGGCTTTAACTTGCTGCTGTTACTGCTTTAAGAAAAACAAGTACTTAAAAGAGAGAAGTTCTGCGGGGTTAAAGCCTGAAACAGCTTCAGACTTGACATATGTCTAAAGACATACAAATTAACCGGTGCCAAATATGTCTGTGGAGAAAAGCAGGGAGGGAGCTTGCTTTGTTCTTCCAAATAATCAAAATGTTTTGTTGACAAATAAAGTGGTGCTTGGCAGCACTTGTAGATCTAAAATTAAATTTAAATTATTGAATTTTTTTGAAGCCATAGTCTCATCCTGCTGGGTAGGACTTTTTTTGTATACCTCTTTAATATCAGTGGGGGGTGGAGGGGCTAGATGTTACTTTTCTGGTAATAGGAAACTTGCTGGATTAGATTTTTGTTTACCTTTTTCTTTTTTTTTTTTTTTTAAAGTAATTTAGGGACGATGATGGTAAAACAGAGGTACCCTGTTGGGTCTGTTGAGGAAGGCAGCTCAGTTCTGTCCTGCTTTGTCTGTGGTCATTTCAACTACTTGTGTTGCAAAATTGGGGAAAGAAGAAAGAAACTGAGCAACAGCCCATGAAACCCTCTTGAAATACGGGTGTTTTGTGCTTGCAGTGGCTGTACTAGGACATTGTTGCATCTGTGTTTTAGGATGGACAATAAATATAGAAGTATAGAGCTTCTGACTACAGGTGTAATTATTTAAAAGTTGGTATAATAAAAATGACTGTAAATTTTAACCTTTTGCACTTCATTGGCAAACATGCAGATGGAAAACAGGAGAAAAAAAAAAAAAAAAGGCTTGGTAGGAGTGAGATGCAAATTTGACCTCAGTCTCAGAGTAATAATCTTCAGATAAGTGCTGCCTCATCTGTTCTTTTGATGGTGTTGGGTTTTTTTAATGCTCATGTGATAGTATACTGGAAAAATGATTGGCCTTAAAACATGTTGAATCTCTTCTGCCCTCCTCAGTCTTAAGTCTTTATTTGAAGCCACTTGAACGCTTGCAGTTTAGGTAGTGCTGTTGTCAAAATTATGAGGGGCAAAGCAAGCTTTCTAATCGGTGGGATATAATGAAATTTGAAATAGTCTAGCAGGTTTTGGATTCTCATGGGTGAAGGTAAGTTTCTCTTTCAAAATGGAAGCAGGAAAAGCTTGATGCAGTGCTTTAGGTTTCAGCTAATTTCAGATTAATCAAAGTAATGTTTTATTATGGAAAGTTCTATTTGAGTAGCACTAGAAACTTGCTAAGGATCCATGGGTTAGATTTCTCTGTGAGGAAGGTTTTTCATATTAAAAAGATACAATTTCCAGTTGGATTTGTTGTTACAGGATGTGTTAACCAGATCTACTTGCAGAACAATTGCTACTAATCAGAAGGGCTTAGACAGTCATAGATATGACAGCTATGCTATTATTTGATCTAGAAAAAAAAGATGACAACAACCAGTAATAGGTGATGCTGGTTTGAATTTGGCAAGTGAGCTTGTTGAACAGACAACTGAGGCTAATGCTTTGAATCAGATTAAAATAAATGGAAGAATGAACAAACAACAGAAACAGCTTTGTTTTGTGGGATTGATGGACAGGCTTTGTAACAAAACTGAAATATCAGTAGAGGAAAGTGCTTAAAATGGCATATGAGTGATGTGGCCAAGTCCTTCCTGGAGGTGGCCAAGAGTTCCTGCCATTGCAGTAACCAGGATAGCCTCCAGCTCTCATGCTTTAAAATCCAACAGGTGAGGGAGTCCCTGGGGAGGGGAGCACTAGGGTGTAAATCTGGAGGGGCTCTGGAACCTGAAGGAAACCCAAGGTTCTCTTGCCTAAACAAAATCGATAGCCCAAGCAAGCAGGAAGATAATATGTAGGAAGGGCTCAGTATTCCTTTGACTAACAACTGCTTCAGGAAGGCTTTTAGGAATAAGCAAAAAGTCTTCAGGGGATGGAAAAATCCTGATATATCAGGAAATGTAGGAACGGGGACAGTTTGCCAACTGTTCAAGCTTAGTTGCAAATTGCAAAGCATGTGAAGTGAAAGGTTCTTTTACATGTACATACAAGTCAGTAGGATAGAAAAGAAAATTAGTATAAACGTGGTTCTGGGATTAAATATTTGTTTTATGTTAGATTTCAGTGAGGGAGATACAAGAGCAACAGCAAAATGGGTGATGGGGGCGTAGCGTAGTTTATATGCATCCATCGCTGTTGGCAAGGTGGAAGTGAACCCAGCTTAGCTGACCCTTCTGGCTTGAGCCAGTCTCTGCTGCAGTCCTGGATAAAAGGTATATGAAATCCAGAATCTGTTCCTGTTTTTCATAGACCTACCCAATCAGGGTGATCCTGTGAGAGGGAAATAGCCATCGGTATGATGGATATAATTTTCAGTGCTCCTCATACCCCTGTGCCAATCACCTGCTTTAGCACGAGTCTCAGTACTATACAAGTTACTAAAGCAAATTTTGACAGAAAAGCATACAGATATATGAAAAAAAAAAGTATGACATGGTACTGCCAAAAGCAGGTCATGCTAGACTATGTAGTCTTCTGTTGATAAGGCATTTGCTGAAGTTTCCACTTCCGAAAGCTTTGGGTGGACTCAAACTAGACTTCATTCATTAAACTCCTGAAATAATGTCAAAGGTTGAACTTCTTGTGGCACCAGCAAATCAGCTCACATTAAACTTTGGGATTTACTAACACAAAATGTTCTAAATACCAGAAAGTTTTAAGTGGGTTTGAAAAGTATTTGGGCAAATTCACAACAGAAAAATTAAACTGTACCAGTAAATAAGAAATAGGAACAATCTGGTATAGTTTCTGTATGCTTTCCTGGCTGTTACATGTCTGCTATTGCCCCCTGTGGCAGTGACAGGTTACTGGCCAATAGGGAACTTTGATCTGACACATGTTCATTTTTTTGTTCCTGTTAATTATAGAGGAGTGATAGGGAGCTGATGGGTGTGGGAATGGTGGTGGGCCATGCTGAAAGAAGTCACTGTGCTGAGAGTAGACTACCTGTGGGTTTTCAAAAGATCGCTTACAACTAATCCGGTTTAACACTGTCCTGAATGTGAGAATGTGACTGTTTCTGAAAGACATACACACAACAGACGTGGTAAATGTTGTTGGTCCGGGGAAAGAGTGGAACATTTCATAGGAAGTTGGGAGACCTTGAGTGCTGGTGTAGTTAGAAGTGGGGTGAAATCCAGTGGTATGAAATGTAAGAGTTACAGCCTTGACTACTTGTTACTCGTAATTTTTAATAAGAACAGCTCCTTGAAGGAGAGGGAGAAGGATGTAGGTGTGCAAGAGTACCAGCAGCTTACTGTCACCCTGCAGGGCAGTGGTGTTGGGGATGAAGGAAGCTGGGAAGCATGGACCCTAATCAAACAGATACAGAGGTGAGCTAGTTGGGTGCTGGGACAAAGGGAGTACTAATTTTGTAGGAGGATACTAAAAGACTGATTTTTATTTTTTTTTTTTTTTTTTTAATACAGCAGAAACAAAGGCTGAGAGGGGATATGAATACATCTGATGGTAATAGCCTGTGAGGAGAATTTGGCTCAAGAGTAGATGGATGTAAAATGGTCATAAATACACTTAGGTTGGAAAATTAAAAAGTGTCTGAAATTGTAAGGCTCTGGAAGTTTGCTCTAGGTCTAGTGCTGTTAAAAAAAAAAAAAAAAACCAACACTACTTTTAAGACAGAAAAATGCGTGAATGTCATTAAGTGATGTGGTGCTTGCAATAGAGGTCATATCCCCCCCAAAAGAAAAGAGACACTTTCATTCACTTTATTGTTCTGTATGGGTAAGTAAAAAAAAGTAGCCCAAAAGTGAACCAAAAATAGTCTAATGTCAGGTCTCATAAGCCTGAGCAAACTAAAATATGTGTCACCATGAGTCATGAAGGTGCATGGAGATGCTGTTACCTGTTCTGTAGAAATCAAGAGGCCTTTCAAGGACGTCTTGACTATTTTGAGGTTCAATCTATTTTGAACATAGGCAAATGAAAGTTGCTATGCCTTTGCTTGAAAAAACACCCTGGGTGTTCCACAGTGCAGCATCTTTGTCATTAGGTTGCATATTGTAGTTGGCTTTGGAAACCTGAACAAGCTTGTCTGTCACAGAGAATCTTACTTTGTAAAATCAAATTATGTCTTCCATAGTTTGACCACTGTCGATAATAGTCTCATCACACCGTAGTTGTCTAAATTTACAGTTTCCTAGATGGCTTTAAATCTCCAATGTGCTTCTTTCTAAAGCAGTCCTCAAAGTGATTTGCAAAGCCTATCACAAAAACCTAGCTCTGTTATTGGTTCTAATTTTAGCAGCTTTCTGTTGCTTAAAGCGTAGTGTCTGCCTTCGGTGTTGGTGTGTTCCGTGGTGAAACCAGCTCAGGTCACTCCACCACTAATCCTTCAGGCGCAGCTAGGGGGAGAAGATGGGTCTCTGAGAGTGCAAAATGTAAAGCTGTAAACCAAGAGCAACAAACCCAACTTTTTAGGGCAGTTAAGACTGTCAGCAACAGACTCCTCACCCTCATCATTTGTTCTTACTTTTTCTGGAAAGATTTGGTTTAAAAAAACCAACAACTTACAAAACAAGATTCTTTCCTGTGAAGTAAATGCCGTGGAAATCCAGAGATGACTGTGGTTTCTCTCCTTCCCCATCCTCACAAGTCTTGCAGTCATTTGTATCTTTTCAGACTCCGACCCTTTGACATAATTGTTCTCCCACCCCCCTGTGTTAACTATTGGCTTTGCTGCCTGGAATCGAAGAGTGCTCTTGCTCTTTGCACGTCTGTGCTGGTCTTGAGGGTTGCTGGGTTCTCCCACTTTTGCCTTAAAAGCCAGGGTAAAAAATTTTCCTTTTATCTTTCTAGTCTCATGCGCTGAAAATGAGAAGGCAGAACTATTAAATTTTCATTAGACCTGTAATGAGAGTGGCATGAGTGAAATGAACCTCCGGTGAAGGACGCTGTTTTGCAAGAGAGAAAAGCTGTAAGAGGTGGC
Source organism: Athene cunicularia (assembly GCF_003259725.1). Lineage (NCBI taxonomy): Eukaryota > Metazoa > Chordata > Aves > Strigiformes > Strigidae > Athene > Athene cunicularia. Next base: position 10,728,771 of record NW_020799091.1, on the reverse strand, counting down.
CTCATAGGAACCACGCTCATTTAGAATAGTCACTTTTATTTAAAAAAAAAAAAAAAAAACCAAACCAAAACAGTCTTCTCTGAATTACAGGGAGTGAGTGGAGGTAGGAAAGGAAAGAAAATGGGGAGGAGAATTTTCTTCAAAAGAAACTTTGAGGTTTAGTGTTGGGAGTGGGTTAGCCAAGCGTGGAGGTTGTCCTCTGTTAAGACTTACTGCCACTGGTAGGAGTGGTGCGTTGCATTAGCCAAATCGCAGGCTGTGGTTTGGAGATGTGGACTCTCTGAGCATTTGCTTTAAATTTATGCGTATTACTTAATTAGTGCTTCAAATTTCACATCTCTTTAAATGGTGGTGTTTCGAAATCTAAAAAAAAATAATATGGTTCATTAAGCATCCTTGGTTTTTCCTCTCTCCCACATTGGCGAGGGAGCTGTTAATACTCGTTTGGTTCTTTATTTGAAACTTTTTTTCTGGCTAGGGAGATTTGAGAAAGAAAAGATAGTGATATAATCGTCCCCTGCCTTTGCATAGCTAGGGGAGTTGGTCTGGAGATTTTATTATAAGATTTCCATTTCCAGGGCTGGAGAATAAGGGGGGATTGCAAGCATAGATTGCTTGGCTGGGCTAAATATTGGCTTTTGTCTTAAAGTGGGTCAGGATAGACTAGGGGTAAAAGGGGCATTTTCAGTAGAAAAGAAATTTGAATTGTCAGGAGGGAGACCTCAGTTAATGAGAAATTTCACCTCATTGGCTTTGGAAAAACCTGTATGGAAATAAATTATGCTGTTTAATTTCTCTGTTCTTTGCAAGTGTTCCTGTTTGTATGCAGAGGTCCTTCCCATTGTTGTCTCTGCAACCCAGCCTGGTAGTCTGTGAGCTCTGAGTAGAAGCTATAGGGAGCGTAATGCAGATGACTCAAATATCTTGTGAAATTCCATTACAGGGAGGTTCGGATATTGTCCACAAACAATTTTTTTCTGACTGTTTATCTATCAGTCAGACAATGAATGTGTTAGGGATAGTTCAAGAAATTTTCTGGGTTTCTCAGTATGCCACCCTGGCCAAACCAGTGTTACTGATAATAGAGGAGGCCATGATCAAGGGGTATTAATTTTAAATGTCTCTCTTAACCACTAATTTCAGATTTTTATTATAGGATGCTTCTTGCATATCAAACATTAGATAACTATTGTTTGGGGCAAAATACTCATGTAGATGATAATATTACATGTTTAGAATGCTGAAGAAACTCTTTTGTTCTTGGTCTAAACCATTTCAACCACTGATTTATTGAAATACCTTAATTCTCACGTCTTATTTAAATTGAAAGTAAGATGTTTTGAAACACAGGCTTTTTTTTCTTCTAGGGCATAGTGTTTGTGGCAATCAGGGACTTAGGGAACAGGGTGCACGTGATGGCGCTCAAGGTAAGCGACCTAAGTTGGTGCTTAATCTGGAAAGATGTCTTAAATCTTTCCTGAAGGTCCCTAGTTACCTGAGTTAGAGTAAGATAAATAGATACAACCTCCTGATTAAACACCTTTTTTTTTTTTTTTTCCTCCTTATTAATGGCCCAGTCATATTTCTCTCAAGGTAAGCATCTTGTTTTGTTAGACTGACAGTGGATTTCTGATGGATTCTGAACTGAGCACCCAACTTAGTGAACTTGGTAACAGTATGAGGCTATCTGCAGTCCCCTTCCTCAGGGGATCAGGTGTGGAAACAATAATAATGGAGAGGAATATGTGGTATTCCTGGCTTCATGTGTTTTGAGTAGGCTGGAACTGAAGTGATAAGCCTGCATCACACAGGAAGTAAATTGCTCGTGAACTTGCGCCGTCTGTGTGATCGCTGTGTAGATCCCTTTGGGTTGGGGTTTGAGTCTTCCAACATACACAGATGTTAGGTTAACATTTATGAAAGCCAGGAGAAATCTCATTCTTGAGAATTATGTGGAACCATAGGTGTCTATTATCTCTTTAAGCACAGAAGACATTTAGAAGAAAAGTAAAAGATTACTTTAAAATCAGGTTTCATCCCTTCAGAATGAGCAATAAACTTGTAAATACAACCAGTATGTCTCAGTTGCTGCACTTTGGAATAAAAATGTGTAATCGTCTATCTGTTTTAAAGTGTATTAAATTTGAATTTAGTTTTCCCATGAAACTAGAGAGAATTGTAAATTCTTTTAGAGTCAATTGATACTTTAAAGGGTCAATTAAATTCTTCCTTAGAAGGGATGAATTGTTGCAAGGATAACTCCTTAACATTTTTCACACAAAAATTAATATTAATTGTGACTTGGGGGTTCCTTGAGAATGAAGAATTTGTGCTTCTGAGCAATTCTACATAACCTAAGTAGAATAGAGTTATGTTGATGATAGAAGTACTAGCTGTCTTAATGTAAGCCATTGTTAGAGCAGTACAGTGCTGCTTACTCAAATTAATCTTTTAGCTGTCTCTGAGCTGTTTATTACTGCATTGGATTTGGTCTGGCTGATACCAACAAAACAAATGAAAGCCAGCGTATGTTCTCTCCTCTGTATGAGTTGTGCAGTTAAAAACTACTTAATAAGACAGTATCTTAACAGCGTTGAACCTAATTTAATAGCATGTGCTTGTAAATATGTTTAATATCTCCTGCTTTAGCATGTGGTGAAGGGAGTGTAGTTACATTATTGACTAAATGTATCTGGAGGGGTTTTGGCCATATGGTTCTAAATCTGTTTTAATGTAATTATCCATATTAACTAAAAAAATAAAAAATATTCCCTCTGAGTTGATTGACATTCTTCTCAGTAAAGCACCCTTGTTACTGATTAGAGGTGTGGAAATAGTAATTTGTTCTAGCATTTAGAAATTTGATTAGACCTCTGATGAAATGGAGTGCCTACATGCTGTCTAAATATTCTACCTGACACCAGTTGGATCTCATCCAGCATGGAAGAACACTTGAAATGTTGCTTTACTACAATATGTTTTGTGTCTTGAAATCCACTGTGCTGCCTGCATGCAAATACCCACTGGCTGTTCGGCTGGCAGAGTGAACCTTGACCCTCCCTGGAAATCAGCATCAGGATTTGATTATTCCAGTGAGCACTCATTGCCTTACTGCAATAACTAGCTTAGAGCTAGAAAATTAAGGCAACTGTTTATGTGGAAGCACTCATACTACTAACTCCATAAACTGGACTTTAGAGTGGCTGCGCACATACATTATATGTAATATCATGTGTATATGAGGTAGAAGCATGCTGTTAAAGTTCACAAGTTGTCACTGTTCTTGTGTAGTAATAAGTTGATAATAGCATGCTATGAATGAAAATTTAGAGATAAAGCACCACATTTCTCTCCCTGTTAGGAGCTGACTTGTTCTGTGCCCTCCAAAGGATGACCGAAACACCCACTGGGTGCCATGGCAGCTGTTCTAGCATCCATGTTTTACATCCTCTTTAACTCAGTTACAGCAGTTTTCACTCAAGAGCACTACTGCTAGAAAACTCTGGATTGAGACTCATTGGTAGCATCCTGCAGTGGAAACTTCCAGTCCTTAGTGGTAGGAAATGCATTAAAACAACACTTAAGGTGCATGATGTTCATTGCGTTAGTCAACTGTTCATTTTGACTGGTTAGCTTCTCCCTCTGAATACAGAAGACAGGCTCTAATGCATCTGAACTAGAATCAGATAGTCTTTTGTATTCTTCCTTGTAGAATTTTTTTTAATTGTTTCTCCACCATATTTAATATTTTTACATTTTGCAGTCTCCACAGCTAAACAAATACAGTGCAAGTGCCGAACCAGAAGAACTCCAATTAATTTATGCTGTATTAATGCTTTAGGAGAGTTCAGAAATTTTTTCATCTTCTGTTCCCTCCAGAAAACCTAAACAAATTGTTCAGTTACATTAGTAATTTAAGTTTTGCCTTACTGGGGAAAGAATGGACAAGGCAGTAACATCAGGGATCATGCAGGTAGAACCTGCTTTGAGATAAGTGACTTCTATTCCAGCAATTTAAAACTTGTTGTCTCGCTTCAATGCTGGTGCTTCACAAGTCGTTAGAAGAAAAGGTGTGTTGGTTGAAAAGGTCAACTGTAAGGTAATTAAAGGCTGAAGGAGTCTGCAGCTCATGTTGTAGTTCTTCAGGGGAGACAGAGCTTGGTGCTTGTTACACCTGAGCAGAGGAGGAGTAGAAAGCAGTCTGCACTGAGGAAGGGTGTGCTGGAGCCATCTTTCACACATGGCTTAAAAATGGGAATGGAGGTGGAAGAAAGGTCTCCCGCCATGCCCCTGCTCTTTAGGTCACTTATGCAAAAGGTATTAGATAAAGCTATAGTTACTTGACCTATTTATCCAACAGAAACTTGCAGTACAAGCAGAAGCAGTTTGACTATCCAGTGCTGTTGCTGTTTTGTGTGGGACACTCCTTTGGGTTAAGCTGTGCCTCATGAATACTTACAGGCAGCATCTAGCCATCCAACGTGAGTAATTTGTCTTATTTGAGAATCTAGGTCTATGGTGTTGGTTCTTGTTTCGCAGAAAAGTTGGAATACCCACTACATGGTCTAACTTCTGTCTGTACAGAGCTAAGTTGGGTGCAGGTAAAGGCTGTGAATGTGTCTCTTGGGAGCTGGGCTCACTGGTTTTGGTGACTTCATTCATAAAAAGGGCAAGTCGGCTGGAACACAGTGGAGGGTCTCATTAGGCAATGCATGTTAATTACTCTTCTGTAGCTACAGAAGTCTTTATTCAGGCAGGGTATAAAATAAGGGTATAAAATAAAGGTATAAAATATATAAAATAAAATAATTTATTATTTCTGTAGTACTTGATGGTGGTTTTTTTGTAGAGTCATTAAGTCACTAAAATGTAGCCAAAACTTGTCTTAGTAAGAAGTAATCTGATGAGATGGTAAATGCCTGTCAGCTCTGAGGTTGGAGGTAAATAGTCTGTTGGCCTGGACAGCTGGAGAGAGCAGCAATAGCTGATCTGTTTATGGACACATCTCTGTATTTACATGCAATAAATCTTCTGTGACAGTTATGAGTCTTCATTTTTGAAAATCAGCATCTCTTTTAAGCTCTGTCAGGAAAATACGTTTGTACCTTAGGTCTTTGCTGCCACCAGCTCAGCCACATTAAGTCAGTGTGTTTTGAAGATTGTATCTCAGTAATGACTCACATGGGTAAGATGTAGCTTAAGATGCAAAATGTTCTTTAGAAGAAAAAAATAAAAAAGAAAGAGGCAGCAACTGCCTGACTGCAAGTATTGTTATGGTCATTCCAGCAAGGCTTTCGAATGTGCTTCTGAGATGAAATCTTTCCTCTCTCAGTCTCTTGCCCAAACCTCTCCTAGGCTAATCAAACATAACAGTTAGCGTGTCAGCTCCTTGCTCATTGTAAAACAGTCTCCAGCCTTTGCAAACAAGACTCCTTGGAGAAATAATTTGCTCTAATTGGTGACTATTTTAGGATTTCCTATCAGGTGAAGAATCAAAAGGGCTCACCTGTGGTTTTCCATCTGTGGCCCTAGCACCTGTAAGATTTTTCTGGACTCTTTTAAGGAGACTACTGTAATAGTTTTCTTACACAAACTCAGAGGCATGGTGCAGATGCCACGTCCTTCTGAAAAATGCTTACAAGTCAACTAATCAAAAAAAGTTTCAACTCCTGGCTTAGACAGCAAGACGCTTGCTCTTGGAAATTGTACCTTTAGGCTAGAGGTAAAGTGTGTTAGTCAGGGAGATTTTATTTTTCATCTGGCACATAATTTGCTTGAGTCATCGACCAGAGAAGGATGGCAAAAAAAAAAAAGGTGCTTCTCTTAAAGGAGGACACTGCTGCTTTTGGACATCCAAAGGGGCTAGCCCTTTCCAGGCAAAGCTGTGAGAATAGCATCAGCGTTCCTTACGTTATTTGAACTGTAACAAAGATGCTCACTGGTCATCAGTTCTACATGAGCATTTGTCAGAGAAACTTGTGCCAAGGGGGCTTCACTTTTTTTAAAGGTCTTTCAATGGATTAACTTTTAAAATTTCAAGGAACATTGGCCACAAGTTCTGTTTGCTATAAACTAGAAAACTAATGTCACCCTCATGTTTTAATATTTTGATGTTGGTTTGAATTTTAATGCTAAGGTGCTTCATGGTGAGGTGGCATAGCCAATGTCTGCTTATATTCTCCCAGGTAGACACCATCAATCTAAACAAGCATCATCTGTCCATCAAGTGACTAGGGAGGGTACATATTTATATTGTCTTCATGTTTTAACTCTTCAGAGGGTTTTTTTTCTTCACCTTTTTCAGATCTAAATTGATGTAAATTCTCATGAGGCACATTCAGAAAACAGGAAAAACATAACATTTGCTTCCTAAAAACAGTGTTAGTAAATAATTGAAGTGTAATTTACTCAAGATTATGAAGTAAATGATATGATACCACCTGTGTTGAACAGACACTCAAGGAATGTGCTCACCCAGGCACTAAGGAGCCCCATACTGTGGGCTGCATCTTTTAGACTAGGATTAGCATAATGCTTGTTTCTACAACAGTCCAGTTTAGCTAAAATGTCTCCTTGTTTGGGTGATGCCAATTCCTGTCTCTATTAGAAAATATATATATATATTTTTAATAGTATTTATAGAATCAGTATTCTTAAACCGATCTGCTGCAGATAAATAACAGCATTAGAGCAGGTATAGTGGGTCAGATCAAAACTCGGTGTCCTGTCTCTGACAGTGGCCAAGGGAAGGTGTCTAAGGAAGAGGACAAAATGGAGCAAGCTCATCATGACACTCCCTTGACACTGTTTCGCAGTGTCCAATATTTGCAACTTGAAAACCTCCATAGCTTGAACAATTCGCTTTTAAACACACTCTGACTTCAGGTGTTCGCAGCATCTTACAGCAAGGATTTCTACAGCTTTGTTGCACATTTTGGAAAAGGTTAAGTACCTCTGTTTGAGCTTGTCACCTGCTGGTTGGTTTGTAATCCTTTTATTGGAGGTGGTAAAAGCATAATATGCATGGACTGTGACAGCCAGGAGGCAATCAGTTAAAATATCTTGACATGCTCATGACAGCAAGCTCAGCAGTTCAGAGTTGCTTTCCACAACACAAGCTACTGCATTTCACAATCCTATATGAAAAAGATGATAGAAAGTTAGCTGGGGGAGCTCCAGTACTGAGCTGAGCACGTTTCCCTCTTTTATCTGGGTGAGAGGATTTGTTTTTCTGAATTTTGGCAAATTACTGACAAGACTCTTAAGATAGTTCATGCACACAGATTTAAAATAACTGCTATGATCATTTTGTACATAAAATGTGTGGGAAAAGCACTTTGAGAACCCATGCTTCTGCCATCTGCTTGACTTTCCTATGTCTCAGAATAGAATTTGCTTTTATATAGTACCTGGTAAGAGAAAGGTGCTTGGGAGCATGTTTCTGTAGCAGCATATTCTGGGACACTGTTTATTTGCTCAGTAGTAGTTTTTATGGAGCTGAAAACACCACAAGGACACAGACTTATCAAGAGGGACTGTTGGCAGGGACACATGGTAAGTTTATTTCTGGAGTGTGAGGCTTTTGTGATTTTTACTTTTCCTTGAGATGTGATGTGCTCCAAGTAACAAAATGCTCTTGTGCAGCAGGTATGCTGCTCTTCTGCTAAATTTCAAACTTTCCACTTAAACATCCTGGTACTGGTTTTTGCCAGTTGGCTGATCGGGGAGCAGGCAGAGCACATTTTCAGAGAACAGCTACAAGAAGCAGGAGCTGTAACCTGGCAGTGGCATCGCATGGTGAAATACATGATGACAAGTAGTGGAAGTGCCAGGGAAGCAGGACTGTGTGGTCCAAGATCTCATAGCTAGAGGTCAGATGGCTTTTCACATCTTCAGTCTTTGCCTTCTTGAGTTAAACTCTGTCGTGGGTTTCCACACTTAATAGTAAAGATTTTTCAGTGTTTGGTAGTTAGCAAACATGTAGTGTTTGACAACAGTCACAAATATTACTTGACTAAAACCTCAGCCAGCAAAATACCCTGTGTGGCCAGGTCACCAGTGCAACCTTGGTGCTTCTGATAGCCTGTCATGCGAGTAGTTGAAGCTGAGAAGGAAACAATTTTAGCAATCTGGTGCCGAGGTCAGAGCCCAGCTTCCTCCTCTGCAACTGCAGTGGGATAGAGATGCTAATCAGAGGAGGATATTATTACTATTTTCTCATTAAAGTGCAAAGGTAAGACTCTGTATTTGCTATGAGCGGATCTCTTTATGGTACTGTTCAGTCTGAACTGTCTTGCTTCATCATTTCAGCTGAAAACTCAGCAGTGGCTGAATTAACGTTTAGCTGGTTTTTCAAGCAGGTTGTGCAGCTGAGCTCCATGTGTCTGCCTGATTTAGGAACGGTTAACCAAGGGCTTCTTTAAATCTAGCTTTAAATATTTCTAGAAGAGCAGCAGTTGTGCTAGTAACTGCAGTGCAGACATAACCGTAAGAGTCTTACCCTTGGTAAAAATCTAAATTGTAATGTTTTAAGGCACACTGTGCCTCAACTGTGTTTCTCTCTGCTCTTTGTCATAATGAATGCAACAGCAGTGCCAAAGAGGAGAGGTAAGAGAATGCAGCCTTGATGCCAGTCCCTGGCTAAACAGTTCTCTCAGTCTGCTTTTATAGTAACCTGCAGTTAAATCCATTTTCCTTCCTATAAACCCTTGGTGATGATGATCTCTGCTGAAATACTGTAGCACTTGAGGATGTTCTAGCATGAATTGCAATGGAGTCTCTTAAAGCTTTTCTTTAAAATTTGTTGTTGCAGTATTTTGCTATCTACTGCTAACATTTGGCATCTTTGGAATACTTTTTTTTAAAAAAAAAACCCTGAAGCCACTTTCTTCAGAGTAGAAGGATGCCATTATGCATTTACAGCATGGATGAATACCATTCAATTTTGCTTGCTTACAAGGCACGTATTTTCAGACAATATTTGTATTAAAAATTCGGTAGAGCATTCTTGGGAGGCGGTTCTGCCAGAGATACATGAGGAATTTACATAACCCTAGGGGTCTTTCTCTTTTTTTTTAATATCTACCAGTTATGCCTCTCCAATTGGCAGTATGCCCAATAAATCAAATGTGTGTGCATTTACGAATTGAAGTATTTAACCATTCAATTACTGTATTGTAAAGAGGCTGTGCTATCAGTAGCTAATTTAGGTATTAATTCAGGCCTGTCAAAGCAGCTGCTGTTTTATCTGTACTTTCTATCAAACGTTTGTTCTACCTGTTGGCAGTGGTTTGCTGTGTGGATCGAATGGGGAAGTTGATACGGTCTCTCTGTAGGAGGACAGAGACCACATGTGTGACCACGGTTGCTGCCCTTGCCCATGCTGAGCATTCAGCCTCCCAAGCACGTGGGACCCTGCTGGCAGAGCAAAACCAGGCTTGGTTAGGTGGGCTGTGCTCAGGCAGGACGAGGCAGCCCTCTGCATGGGAGGTGGTGGATTAAAGGATATACCGTGCTGCTTCAGAGACTCTTCATTAGCAAGCAGCATTGCTGTCCTGGCTGATGATGAGGCAGATTAACTTGATGCAGTTTTGCCAATTTAGTGGCTAAAGGCTATGTTTCCCAAACTAGATAATACTGGTCTGTCTCAGTACATCAGACTTGGACTGAATCTTAAGGTGGAAATGAGCCAAGGTACAGATAAAACAAGTCCCAGCTTAGGCAACTGAAGTTTTCTGCTGTAACTTTTGCTCTTGATATCTGATGCTGTTGAAACATAGAAAATGCTCTTCTGCCGTGCTCGTAGGATTTTGAGTCATCTTGACAATCACAAGATCTTCTGTCCTGAGGGTGTTTCTTGGGGAGCACACAAACTCCAGTGTTACCACTGGGTGTGCAGTGAGGCAGGAGGTCAAGTTCTCCGTGGACTGATGAGGGAAGCTTTGTTTCTCTTCTCTACCCACTACCCCAGGTTTTTTTAAGCCATGGATTCCTGTTAGCATGTGGAGGAAAACCAGGCTTTTCCATGGCACAACTGATCTCATCCTGAGTTAGACATTACCTTTCTTTTTCAGTTGTAGCCAGGATCCAGCTGGCTAACTGATTTGTGTGTCTCTGGTGAGTTGAGTTTCACCTTCCGTATCTGATAAGGATTGGGGCATGGATAAGAACTCACATTTTGAGATTTGGCTTAAATTAGATGGACGTGATTCTCTAGCAACAAGAAGAAGTAGCTGTTTTGTCTTTCATCGTTTTCATGTGTTCATAATCAATTTTTAGGTTTGACTTAATACCTTTAGTTGAGCAAATCTTCTCGTTAAGATCTTTCCATTTTTCTGGTCAGGAGCCTCAGCCTTACTTTCTCAATTAGATGTATTCTGTACTTCAGTTACATCAAGATTAAGTTACAGATGTGTCTTTTTCTTGATATATTGAGATCTATTCTGACAAAAATGCAAAGCACAGTTTGGGCTTCTTAAATAAAAGTGTGTTTTGCAGCATAGCTGTTACTGACATTTGACTTGCAGTCCTTACCTGTCTGCTCCCACTCGCAGTTGAAGGTTGGTTTTGGTTAATAGAAATTATCTCCAGTACATGGAGAGTGATAAGACAGAAGTAGGACTAATAAGGATGTAGATGTAGGCTTTCTTTATGAAAAGGGAGGTAGGCTTTTCTGCCAGTAACTATGTGTTCACTCTCGAGTTTTTCTCCCATAGGTTGGGTGTACCTGCTATCTGTCAAAAGACAGAGGAACTGCTGTTGGACTTCTGCTGCCTGGCCATCCATCTTGGGTTGGGTAGAAATTGCTGCCCTTTAGTTTCTAATTAGTGTGGGTTGTATTCTTAATAGCTGGTGGAGGGATGGGAACTTGGGATAGGCTTCCTTTTATTGTGTGAAATCCAAAAGGGCTGTAACCTGTTACCAAAGCAAAAGCTCCCCATCAATTGTATTGCACTGGCTCTCTTCCCAGCTCCTTGCACCACTTCATCAGCTGTTAGGCACAAAGATGCCAAATTCTTAATGTTAAAAGTGACTGGTTTAAGTATTTTGAAATGCTATTCCATAAAAAATATTTCCTACTGTTTGACTTCCTCTGCTAATTTTCATCTTTATTGCTTAGTTTGCATTTTTGGAGTTGCACAGTCTGTTAAGAGGAAGAAACTCTTGCAAAATCACTTGTAATACCCTTAACAAATGGCTGTAAGCTAGGACTTCTATTTTGTGAACTCTTAACATTTTGACATTGTTCTGAACATCTCTGTTATTGCTTCTGGAGATATGTCCTGTGTTTAATTATAGGAATGGGTCAGTCTTAAAGAAGAGTTCTGCACTGTCAGCAAATAAAGTGTTGTTCATCATTCAACTTATTCCTCTTCACATTTTTTTCTTTTGTCTTTTCTTTCTCTGTGGAAATTGTTTTAAAAAACAGGACATCAAGGTTTACCCTTCTAACGTGCATCCAAATTTTTGAAGTTGCAACACAAAGGATTTGCAGATATATTCTGAAGCTATAAAGCTTCTGATTTTACATTTGATGCTATAAACAGATTTTTTTTTCTTTAAAAAATGATGCATCAATAAATGTTTGTCAATAAATTTCAATTCACAGCTTTGATGGATATGCTTTTCTGTTTTTGTCAATCAGAACCTCCCAGGAGTACTGACATGTGAAGGCAAGTAAGCTGTGACTGTTTAGTTTTCCTTATAGTCAGAAAGACTATATGTAGCTTTATTATATTAATCCTCTATAAATTTATTAAAAGTATTATAGTTTCCACCTAAAATGAATTGGATGCGTCTTAAACATCTGCCACGTTTCTAAACTGCTCTTTCTCTGACAAAGTCACATGGATAAATTAAAATGCACCTTGGCATACGTAGAAATAAAAATCCCTCCCACATCCTAAGGAAAGGTTTAATAATAGAAGCTGAAACACAATCAATGCTCAGATAGCTTTTTTTTTTTTTTTGTGAGCTTTCTTCTGCCTTCAATAGGAATAGAATAGAGGTCCAGTATGACTGTAAAATTATGTTAGAGCAATTGACTGTGATCAGAGCAAGTGGAGGTAGACCCTGCTCCAGGATCCAAGAGCTGAAAGTGGAAATATGTTCAATGAGCTATAGTGGGAGTAGAAGAAACCAGTTTGTAAGTAGGGTTTTAACCACCAACAGTCAATAATACTGCCTGTACCCTGTGAACTAAAATGCAAGGCAGTTGTGTCTGTCAGACTGAAAACCAAAAGTGGGCTCTGCAGCATCAAGTTTGTGAGATTGAACTGGTATATTTTGATTTTGAAGAACTGCAAGATAAATCTGAGACTGGGACAAAATCGATCATTTTGGGGACATTCAGCCCGAGGTAGGGAGCACTAAACCCTGTTCTCCGTTCCCACCCAGGTGTCCCAATGAGGGACTCGTCTCAGATTATTGCCACAGATGCTAATGTGTATTATAAAGAGATAGACTGTTGAATTTAAATAGCAAAAATTCTTAGAAATGCTGGATGATAGCAAAATTGCTTGTAGATTATAATGTAAGAAAAGGTGTAATAAATAAAAAATTACATACTCATCACCTCTCCCCAGAAAAACCCTTGTGCTTTTTTAGGAAAAAGAGTTTGTTCCTTAGGAGAGCTAATTTTGGGATGCCTTTAGGATTTATATTTGATCTAGTGCTGTTTATTATCCTCATGTCTTTATAGTGGTGGCAGTTTTTGTCAGAGTGGAGGCTCTGAGCCCCTTCGTGGGTGTTTCCCGGCTGTTTGCTCTGCTCTCAGAATTTGCAGGGATTGTGACAGCTCACAAAATGTCTTCTTGAGGTGCAAAATGTTTCTTCCCAGTGACTTTTTTTCCCCCCCCTCTCAGTCACAGCATGACCACCTTGATGTTGAGTTCAGGATGAATTAGCTTTGATGCGCCGTGCGTGTGAGAAGCCCCCGTACACCCGTGTCAGTGCAACCACTTGCTTCTCGCCTGTGCTTTCTGCGTTCGTGGGGATTCAAAAGTACTTCCTAAACCAGCTGTTCCATCAGCCCCACCAGCTAGCGACTCCATTCTCAAATCAAACAGCTTCCTTTTACTGCTTGCTAAAAATAGCCATTTCTTTAAAGCCTGAGGACGTGGTGACTCGTGATAGCAAAGAGGAAGACGGGTTATTTCTTTTGCTTTAGGCTTTGGGAAGAAAGCTGCTGTGCTGTCCCAGCGCTGGCCGGGCTCGTGCCTGCTCCCGCCCAGGCTTCATGGCTGCGTTACCAGCCAAGTGGCTCCAGCATCCCTTTCTTTGCTGCTGCCGCCCAGCAGCTATTTGAGATGCAGGTGCCATGTCCTAGTGACCGCGCCCTCTTGGCTTTGTAGAGAAGGTGCATGGTCACTGCTACAACTGCAAATAAACCCACGAGAGGACAAGTCGCAGCTTTTGGCTCTGAGGGGTTTGGGCAGAGCTCACCCAAGGACTAAGGTTTCTTGCAATTTATAGACGTGCAAATGGGAGATGGTTCCACTTTGTCACCGTTAAAATTCATGATATTTAACTCCCAACACCATTGCAAGTGCAACTTAAGGACAGAAAGCAAGTCTCAGATAAAGCTTGCTCAGATGTGATTTTTCATGAATTCCTGCAGCAGCTCTCCCGTGGTCTGCAGAGGCCTCACTGTGCTCTCTGACACCGCACGTGCTACTGCAAAACCTGCTTCTGGGCTCTGGCTCGCAGTGGCCCCTCTCCCAGTAACCTGCCCAGGCTGTTCTATCTTTGAAGATCTTCATATTTTTCCTTTTGAAGAAATGCCCCCCCAAAAGGTGCTGGTCTTATTGTAAATGGAATTGGTTGTGAAGCTTTTAAGATAACTTATTCATACTCTGGCAATGCATTTCTGGAGGAATGTGAAGCAGAAAATGGCTGGTATATGTGCATACAGCATTTTAGTTGCTGAGCAACCTGTTTCTTGCTACAGCCACTTAGCATAAGAATCCAATTTCAAATAAGATATTTGGGACCCTGGCTGACTTAGCAGTAGTGTAACCTGCAAAGTCTAGTTGGACAGAAAAAAGAACCCACTTTCTCGGGAACCAGAAACTTTCACTGTAAAGGACCATATATCTGCAATATTGCTTTCCAATTCCCATACATAGTTTTTTTATATTTGAGTTCTCGGGTAGACCTTAATTCACTGCTCTAGATAAAGCATGCCCAGAAGCAGTGGTTCTTATCTACAGCTCAACAAAGCCAACGTTACCGTCCTCAATGCTTGTAAACTTCCCATATTTTTATTAATGGCATCCTGAGAACTTGTGCAACTAGATGATGTTTGTTCCTTTTCTTCTGACAAGCTTGTTTTAACCAGTTTTAATAAAGTAAAAGCTTTAGTGTGAAAGCAAAATAATCTTTCCTGTTGATGGAAGGGAAGAGTATACACTTCTAATGCAGAAAAAAACACCACACCTCCCTGGAAGTGTGCGGTGATTAGACTCACCAACTTGAATTCCCATGTTTGGGGTTATAGGTTTTTGTTCTTCTTTTGGTTGTTTGTTTTTTCCAGGGTTGTGTTTTTTAGAACTGCCACCAGCCAAAAGGAGCTGGGGTTTTGTCCTTTTTGTAGTCTTACTTAACACAGCTCATTTTTCTTGTTTGACTGTCTCCTTGGCTTTCTGTCATCATTCACAGGAATTAGTTGGAGATACTCGTCTATGTTCATACACCCAAGTACTGTTTCCTCCTTTCCTTCTCAGCAGTAGCTTATCTGCAGGGTCAAAGGAGTAATAGCAGTCACAGTGAACAGGCAAACAGGGGAATGAAGCCCAGATCCTGCTAGAAGCAGCATATGCATTTTTTTGCCCTGATCTGGCCCAGAGGACCAGCTTTGCAGAGCCTGAAGAAGCAGGATATAGGTCAGAGAGCAAGATGGAGAAGGCAGTGGTTCAGCTCTTCAGCTGGTTTTGACCTGTGCTCTGGCGAGAGCTGACAGTTTGCAGCTATCCAAGTTGTCTCTCTCACGCAAGCTGCTTCCTCTGGATTATTCAGTATGAAGTGAGGGTTTTAAACTCGTAATATCCAGATAACCTTCATAAAACAAGTAAAATGCAACCTTAATAATAATCTTGGAAAGCATTTCTTGTTTTGATGTTGGCAGAAATGACTGGCTGCTAGCAAGTTTATGTATTTAAAGCTAGAAGTTGCCTGCCTTGTGTAGCTGTGTGAAAAAGGGGTTGCTTGCACAGATACTCAGTCTCTCTGCACCTTTCTTCTTACTTTAGACTGAGTAAATTTGATTCATGAGTATTTTACTGGATTTTGAGGCTGTGACAGCAGGCAGCAGTTGCACTAAGTTGTCTCCTGGTTGCTGGACTTCATACAGTAGATCCAGCTTATTTCTGCATCTTTTAGCAGCTATTTATTCCAAATCACAAATGTAATTGTCCTGTGAGAGTTTGCTTTGGAACATCTTTCCTGAACAATCACTGCTGGTTTTTGCATGTTTTTTTCATAATCTAATTTAGAAAGGACAGGATGTTTTTAGGAGCAGGACAATAGTTACGCAGCTCCAGTGGCTTAATTTTCCTGTATGGAACTCAGTAGCACAGTCCTTCTGGGACTGACACTTCTGTTCATGCACATGGTGGTTAAGCTTGAGCCCCCCTGGTAGAGGTATTTAAGTGTCATTTGTTATGGAAAACCTTGGAGTTTTATGTTAGGGGCATGAAATACTTAGTATGCAAATCCAGTACTACTGTTGATGGATAACTTATTAAGAGTCACTAATGCTGCAGTGCAGCAAGGGACTTGAGAAAGTGTGCAGTCATGGTTTCCAGATAGGTTTCGTATAGAGGAGAATATCTTTTCCATAAAGGGGAAAAGAAGAAAAGACAAGAAGGAACTGCTTTAAAATACAGCAGGGAAAATTCAGGTTAATTAGGAAAACTTTCTAACAATCCAAGGAGTTAGTCACTGATATAAATGACCCAGGGAGACAGAGGAACCTCCAGTTAGGTCTTTAAGAGGAGGTTGGACCAACGTTGGTCAGGAATGACATGGGCAGTGCTAGTCCTGTCCCTGGTGAACCAGAGGAGCGGGCAGCCTCCCCAGGTCCCCTTTACACCTCTGGCTGCCAGCGGCCGTGCTGTGAAAGCCTCCACAGTTTATCTTAGTTCAGTTCTTATCCCTAATAAATCAAAAAAGTCCTCTGGCTCTTGTTACTCTATCAGCCTGTTCTGTACTAAATATATCATCCTCAAAGGCTGTTTCATGACTTCTAGCTAGGGCTTGTACTGCGTGTGGTGTTCTCCTCCACTCTCTGCTTTTCATGCCAATATTTGGCACACAAAGTGCTTACACTCTTCTCAGCACTGAGGATCTCATTAGATGCTGATATTGAAGAAAACAGTGTCTGGCTTATAATTTCCTGAGCATGGCTTTTTTCCCCCACCACTTTCCAAACCCATTCAATCCAGTAAATGGCTAGTTTTGGCATCGTGCCAAATGTTTTATTGCTGTTGTCTGTGTATCTTCAAGTTTGTCTATAAACCAACAGGGATTCGATTTTTGGGTTTTTTTCTGTCTTATTCCTTGCCAAAACTGGTGCCGTTTGTTTGTGCAAAGTACAGGGGATGCAAAGCCGATGTAACCGACATGGTGTGGTGGCTTCATCTCCTCAGTGGGCTGTAAAACACCCAGGTGGCATTGGGAAGAGAACCGAATCCAGGCCTTGAAGATCTCATCTTGTGAGATAAAGCCAGTTAATATGTTATTCCTGACGCTGACCAAATTATGTGATTGATTTGCAGGAAAAAAGAGTACAAGTCTCCCCGCCATTGACAAGAGGACCAAGTGCCTTTATACCAGAGAACGAAGTAAGTTTACGGTTAGGTGGGGTGGGTGGGTGGTAGCTTTTAAAGTGGAAATACCGGACAGTTTTATGATCCCACTTGTCCCATGATACCTGGATGAGCTTCTTTGTGAGCAAAAGCGATGGTTTCTCTGGGCTCTAGTGGATAAGAACCACCTTGCCCTTTCACACAGGTGGTGACGTTTGACATCTTTTCAGTCACCAGTACTCCCAGAGAGAGCTGTTTGTGCCAGGTCTGCTCTTCTTAATGCCAGGCCTAAGGGGAGACCTATCCAGTAGTGCAGTGGTATGATTATAGAGCTCTCAGAGCAGTGTCTGACCTTCAGTTTGAGAGAACCTGAAAATATGACTAACTCTTTAGACTGTAACTGTGGCTCTTGAGACAATTTACGGTTGAAGGGTATGGTTTGACTTCAAACTCAAGATTTAATGTTCATCTTAAGCCTTGATTTGCACCTTTCTGGAGTAAGTAGAAACTTTGCTATGATGGTGTTCTCCTGTGATCTCAATCTTCACAGAATATTATTTATTAATGAGTTAATTATTTGGGATGGCTTACTATAAATCCAGGACTTTTTTTGTGTTTTGATTTGAGTAGTTGCTAAAGGCAGGTAATTCACATGCTAAAGGGCCAAAAAGACATTTTAAAATATGAGATAGGTGCTGTTCTCTGAGTCTCTCTCCAGCAAGGTCTGAATTTAAAAACAGAGTGTAAAGGCTTGCAACAAAAAAACGTAAGGAAGGAAAAAGGGAGAGATGTCAAAAAGAGTCTTTTAGACTTGGGAAGAGGGGAGCAGAATGAGTTCCAGCCAGCCAAACTTGTGTAGAGGACTTAATTTTTGTATGAAATATGAGATGAAATTGAGATGCCAAACTTTGTAATGACTTATTTTTTCTCATAATTCAATAATTATATAAAAAGTATAAAAATAAATATAATTAAAATGATAACATATTTTGAGATAATTATAAATTAATTTATTTCACGGCTGATACACCTGGTAAAGGCGCTAGCGAAGGGTGCAGGAGGAATCACTGAGTAGCTCTCAGGAGTAACCCCAGCGGTTACCCAGTACAAGCAGGGAACCTTCACCTGTACAAATAAAACAGCTGTGCAGTGTCACAAACAAGTGTTAAGGACTACCTTTTCCCCCCGTTCCTTGGCATAAATAATACAATGAATAGGAAGGATGTAGTTAGATTAAGTAACACACGAATGTCTCTCAGATCTTGATAAAAACACTGCTCATGTCAAAGCCTGCTTTATTGTGGTAATGGAAGGAGTATGGACAGAGCAATAACAACTTAGTTGTAAAGTTTCCTGTTAAAGTGCCATAAGGATTCACAAGCGGAATAAAGAAACATGTTTGTGGATGGTATTAAATCAGGAGGAAGTACATATACAGTATGAAGAGGATAGTAATATAGGTGGAGATCAATCTCAGAAGCAATAATGCAACATATTGCTATGCCTAACATAGCAACAGTGCAGTCCTACAGGATTGTATTTCAATTTTGTCAGCAGAATTTCTTCTCCATAACTTGTACAGTTACAAGGAAAACTCCTGACAAGCTGGAGAAGATTAGAAACCTTACCAGAGACACAAAAAGTATGATTTCCCCAAGAAACTACTTAAACGAGACAAATATCTCTTAAATACATGAGAGATACACTCGCTGAAGAATAAGGGGACTCCTTGGAGTGGAGTAAGGGATATACTGTAATAAGTGAGACAAAATTATCTCTAATGTGTGAATAAACTTCCAATGGTAAAACATTTTTAAGGCAAACTGAGGAGTCATCATTTTGGGTACAAAACACAGAAAAGCTGCCATAGTGAGGAGCTACACATGTAAAAATGACGGAACTGCCTAACTGCCTAGCTGTTGCTACCCTTTCTTTCTGGGCCCACAAATTAAAACAGGGAAGTATAGCGGTGAGAAGTGAAAATGTAGTGTGGTGTTCGTGTTTCTTTGTATGTAACTTCCATATAAGATTCAATGGAAAAATATTTGAGACACGGTCCCTTCATCAGCTCATCATAAAGAAGGAATCCGTATTTTAAATAGAATATTTTAGCAAAAGCATTGTGTCATCTTGGTTTTAGGCACCTTCTGTCTTCATGCGCAGTAAACCAGCTAAAGTGTTTTCTCCTTTCATGGTGTTTGTAGAAGTAAGCTGGCTAGTTTAATGCTGTGCAGTTTCAGAATAAATACTGGGTATTCTAGTCTTGTGCTTGTAACTTCAGTGGTTGAACATGTTGAGAATGGCTGTTCTTGGTGATAAACACTGACTAATAGCACTAACACTGTGTCAGGGCTTGCAATACAAGAGCTACTTGCTCTTTTGCTGTTTCATTTCATCTTGTGCCCAAGGTTTGGATTGGTTGGAATAATTAAAGAACAGCTTTTGTTTAAAGAAAGCATTAAATTCCTATTCTAAATAATACTTGAATCTTATGGACAAATTAGCATTTGATCTCCCCTTCAATTATAGAAGCACAGAAGGGATAGATTGCCAGGCTGTTTCTATAATTTGGTTACATAACCCAGTTCCTCTCCATTAATTTTGAAATTGTTTTTAGGGCTGAATGCTCAGGTGGTGTGTGTCTATACAGGCTGACTTCCATAAAGACTTTACTTTCCATTTAGCTCTTGCTTACTTCCAGCTGCCTGTACAGGTTTGACTTTAAGCATCTGCAAGTTTAGCCGTTTTGGAAAGATCTACAGAAAAATGTTTTTGGTTTTCCTAGAAACATATTAAAATAACAGAGGTACTGTGTAAAGTGCTCCTCAGTTATACAAGTAGCGCCTGTATGTGTGTATTCACACACATGCAAGCATGTGTATTTACAAATAATTCATCCCAATCTCCAGCACTGCCTTTAAATTTGTACACAAGCAAACCTTTCATACTGCAATATGTTTCTCTCCAGGGCTAAAGCTAGAGAAAATCACTTTCTCTATTAAGTTTGTCCATCTTGTTTTTAAGGTTATGCAAGCAAATGGTTTGGATGAACGTACTAATCTTCTTGTGGAAGAATACTCTACATCTGGTCGCCTGGACAACATCACGCAGGTCATGAGTATCCATACTCAGTACCTGGAGTCTTTCCTCCGCAGCCAGTTCTATATGCTGCGGATGGATGGGCCCCTTCCTTTGCCCTATAGGCACTACATTGCTATAATGGTATGTACCAGCAGGCTGTATATTTTCTCTTACGACCTTGAGTTGTGTGTTTAAAAAAGAAAGACTTTAGAAAGGAGAGAGTAGTGTGATGATTTGACAGGGTGCGAATTTTTGCAGTTGATTTTCATCAGAATAATGCATGTCTAGCCAGAAGGTTTTCAATGAGAAGGGAGAATTGGCAGTGTACATGTTTCCCTGTTTCCCACAGTAATACACTTCTCACATGCCCACGAGAGTGAGGTTTTACAGAGAGCAGTTAAAACTGTGTGTAACCTTATTTCTAAATATTTAACTGTTCAGTGTGCAGCAGTAGGATGAGATGCAGTGGACTCAAGTCACACCAGATTTCAGGTGGACACTAGGAAAACAGTTTTTACCATGAAGCTGTTTTGGCCCCTGTTGCAGTGTCTCAGAGAGGTTGTGTGACCTCCAAGGATGGAGATCTTGTCTGGACAAGGCTTTGATCAACCTGATCTAAGTCATCCCTACTGTGAAGCAGGGAGTTGGATCAGATCTTGTCTAGAGAACTCTTCCAACCTAAATTAGATTCTGCGATTCAAAATAATCAAATGTCTTTTTATTGGAGAATCCTCCATACTGCATAGAAATGCATTGCAATATAAAAAATGGCCCTTTGGAATGGAATTGTATTTTGTTTTGTGTTAGTAACCTGCCTTCCACCTTCAGCAAAATCGGATTACACGCTAACGTGATGCCCTTTCCCTCTGTGTTTAATTATTCCAGGCTGCTGCCAGACATCAGTGTTCCTACCTAATAAATATGCATGTTGATGAGTTTTTGAAGACTGGCGGGATTGCAGAGTGGTTGAATGGTTTAGAATACATTCCCCAAAGACTGAAAAATCTGAACGAAATAAACAAACTCCTTGCACACCGGCCCTGGCTAATCACAAAAGAGCACATTCAGGTACCTCTTAAGTCGTGCCCCGTAATAGCAGTAAATGTCCGGTAATAAGAACTGCTAACAACTACACAGGTGTCTGGTTAGGCTTCATTACCTTGAGTTAAAAAATTCAGGGAAGTACTAGAGCATCGAATAAGGCAATAAATTCTTCTGTGTGACAAAGCCAACAAGATTTACTTTCTAGGCATAGCATTGGCTAAAATAACCCCAAAAGAAAAGAGGTAATATATTAGGTGTCTCTTTTTTCATCCAATGAGTGTTTGTGTGCAGGAGAAGTAATATATTATTGGAAGAAAGGAACTGATCCCTTTTTAAAAATACATAGTGTTTTATAGAAAAGCTAGGGGCCAAAAGAAATTTTATATTTACACTTTTTTTATTCTCATTTCAGAAACTTGTCAAGACTGGGGAAAATAATTGGTCTCTTCCTGAACTGGTGCATGCTGTTGTCCTGTTGGCACATTATCATGCCTTGGCAAGTTTTGTATTTGGTAGTGGCATTAATCCAGAGAGAGATCCGGATACATCTAATGGAGTCAGACTTATAGCAGTCAACAACTTCTGTGTCTGTGATCTTGCCAATGACAACAACATAGAAAATGCATCTCTCACAAGTAGCAACTTTGGGGTTAGTGTTGCAAGAAGATTCTTTTGCTTGCCTCTGTTTTGCATTAGAAAACTTTCTTCCATTCTTTCCGCTTTAAATTTCAGGGTAGTTTGAAAGTTTTTGTCTGCTTTACTGGAATGCTTGAGTCTGGTAACTCTTATGTTCGCTCTAGCAGTTTTCAGTGTAATCTATTGAAAACCACATTGTAACAGGGGAGGGTAGTCAGAACAATGTGATTTTGATAGTTAATCTCACAACCCACTGGGCAAAACTAAAACTTTGCTTTCAGCTGAGAGCTTGAAGTCCCAGTTTCTTCAGATACTGTGTCACTGGCTGAAACATTGTGTCATCCATGTTTGTATCATGGAATGAAAAAAAAAAAATTGGGGAAAAAACCCAGAAGTCATAATAATTTTTACTTCTAGACCTATAACCACAAAACAGATCAGTCCTGAAACACTTCCATGTAGATTGGAGGAAATGTCTGAAATAAAATGACTTTATTCTTCATGTTGGTGTTCCATTCTGAATCAACCAACAGAGAACTTTGATTACTAGTTAATTAACTTAAATGTGGATTTTTTTTTTTCCTGAAAGTGGCTCTATAATGCTTTGAAGACATGTCCTTGAATTAATGCCAATTGATGAGTTAGCCTCATCACCTTTGATGGAAGATCAGGATTATGAGCAGAGTCACTAGATAATATTTTTAAAAATTAGCAGTCAAATGTGAACATGCGATCAGTCAGTTCCATTGCTGGGCTGTAAGACATGCTAGCTGAAATCACCAGGGTGTCTTACTCTCTGTTTGTAGTGAGCAAAGGGCTGCTGCTGACTTAATCAGTGAGTAGCACACTAGAAAAGCTATAGCTATAGCTATGGGCAGAAGAACAGAATCAAAACAAAAAGATGGAAAAGAAGAACCGAACAATTTATCTTATGAAAAATCTGATTGATAAGTATAGGTCCCAGAACTCCAAACATTGATCTATTTCTAGAATAGGTCTGTTTTCCTCACAAAGCAAGGAAAAGGGTCAACATAATGGTTATTCTGATCACATGTAATGAAAATAAAAAGAAGACACTGATTTGCTCAGGTTGTGTATCATGCATTGCAGTGTTGCACCACATCTCTTCAGAAACAAAGCTTGCATTACTAATAGACTGAAAAAAATTAATATTAAAAGTTGTTTTCTGATACATGTGGGGCACACAAATGGCTTTTCCTGAGCTGTCTACATGGTGGAATATATATTATAAGCAACTATGGTTTTCACATTCAAATACCACCTCTTCCACTGTTAATCCCATTGCAGTAGATTGCTGCAGTAGGTTAGACTTAACACTTCCCAGCTCCCTTCTTCTGACTGTCTGAAAGCTGTTTGTCTATGCTGTCTGTATGTGACAAAATGCATTCTGGCTTGAGTTTTTGTGTTTGCTGCTGCTGTGATTTTGAGAACGTTTGTTGTCTAGCATGAAATCTGAAGATGACACACGTTGTCTATCTTCTAATTTTGCAGAATGTCATGGTGTTTTTGCAGATTGCAGATTCTTTAAGTGAGCTGGAGGCTTTAATGGAAAGGATGAAGAGGCTACAAGAAGATAAAGAGGATGAAGAAGCCTCTCAGGAGGAAATGGCAACTCGCTTTGAAAAGGAGAAGAAGGAGAGTCTGCTAGTAATTAGTGGAGGTATTTGTGCTTTTCCAGTTCCATTTTGTTTGTGTTTTGTAAGAATTAAACACTTGAGGCCAGTTCAGTGACTACAGCTTTTTCTGTCCATTTCTTTATTCTGGCTCTTGGTGTAGGAGTGTAATAAGGGTGGTCCTGTCAGTTGCTTCATCTGCTTAAGATTTCTTGATTGGCAAATAACACCACCCTTATTGCTACTTAAAATTTAGCTTTTGTATATTAAAAAAAAAAAAGCAAGCCTGTAGGCTTCTTTAAAAAGTTGGGTGTAAATTTCTCTTTGTTTATATGCTCTGTATCTTCAAATTAATTCATCCATCTAAGTATTCAGTAATATTTCACAGGTTTTAGGTTCTATAGTGCTTAAAACTTCCGTGATACTCCTAAGCAGCCTTCAGCTAGGTCAGGAAATATATAAGGTTGAGATTCAGCTTCTTTACCATTTACTGCCCACCTTGAAAGGGCATCTCTAACTTGCCATACTGAGTGATCATACTGCTGTGCTGTTCCACTGCTTATGTTGTGATAGAGATTCTTAACATTTTTTTAAATTCTTAAATAATCTTCAAAATCTGAGCAGAAAGCTTCTTTTTTAATGTTCTTCATATGCTCTGGAGACCTACATCTCTAACAAACTATACAATGAAATCTGTTTCCTATAGACAGGAAGGTGAAGTCTTTTTCCAAAGAAAGTGTTCAAAGAAAGAATACTGCTAAGACCATCAGAATCTCTAACCATTTCTTCGTAGTAGAGGCTGCTTGAAGATGATAGCTTCTGTCTTTTTAAGAAGTGACCCATGAAATGCTTCACATTTTACTGACACAGTTCTTTGTGAATTTAGATCTCTTTAGCTTCAGACCAAACATGGTTTGAAGGCGTCATAAGTTTTTGTTCACTGAGCCCAAAAGGGAGGAAGAATGTATTATGGATCAGCAGAGAGACTGTTTTATGACTCTCTAGGAACATACAAAATCTCTTAAAGAAGATGCATCCAGCAACTTCATGGCTGGAGCTTAAGAAATGGACATTGTCCATTCTTGCGTTCTTTGGTCAGACAGTATCAACAGCGGAGATAGTAGCAGACAGACAGTATCAACAGACAGCCAGTGCAGTTTTATTATCAAATCAGGATTTCCATCAGTCTCTACAACTTCAGACATATAAGGAAGAGGTGTTGTTTGGGACAGTAGGGGGTTTTTTTTGATGGGGTTGCTGACAGTTTTGTTGAATTTCCTCCCTCTTTTCCTTTTGCTGGTTTGAGTTGCATAGTCTGTATGTGTTCAGCTTTTGTCCTTTCATGATACTCAGTTCTTGTCAGGGGAGAGGACTGTATGCGTGTGGGTTTTTTATTCTTTGCTGAGGATTTGCTGTGGCAGTTGCTGTGCAAGCTTCTTCCTACGCAGTTATGTTTTGATTGTTTAATGAGGCAAAGAGGAGATAAAGCACTTCTGCAATTCTTAGATTAACTGACTTTTCAAGGTGCTAACAGTGGACATATGGCAAGTGTTCTGTCAATGCATGTGGAAGAGAGCCAGGATTTTAACATCAGGGTCAAATGCAGTCAGCTATGCAGTAGTCAACTTCTGCAGAGGTAGTTACACAATCAAGCCACCTGTTTATTTGGGAGGAAAAGATTGATTCCTGATAGAGAACCTGCGCTTGCTTAGTGATACATTTTGGAGCTCTTTGAAGATGCTTAGTTACTAGAGCTTCTGGCAGAATTTCAGCCTGATGTACTGTAGAGCTCTTTGCTTTCCTGTAATCTTCAACTGATATTTACAAGTGGAGTGTTGCATTGCTTTATGGTTTCTCATACTCCAGATTATAGAACAGAGCTGGTGTCATTCCTGACACTGTACCTGCTCAGCATAGCAATCCTGTTATCAAGGGTACATTTTTCTTTTTCTTATCCTAGCACAGTGACTTTACTAACAGGATTCATCTTCCTGATTTAAGATACCTAACCTCTCTCAGAAGTCAACAGAGAGAAAAACACACCTCCAGACAGAAGTTTAGCCTATCTCTGTCCCATTTTATAGAAGTACGTTAGATTTCTGGTGTAAGCTGACATTTATTTGGCTCAGGTGGAAAGGGGTGGATCCCACACAAGCAGGTTGGGACTGAAATGTTTCTTTCCTTCATACTGCACTCTTCTTTTGCACAACTTCTAAAATTGTTCTTTAGTCCTGTAATAGAGTAGTAGTTGGAAGTCAGTGCTAACTTGTGCTTGCCTAAAGCAAAGCATTTTGCTGTTTTATTCACAGCATTTGATGATGAAATAGTTTCCACAGATGTCTCCCGCTATATTGAAGATCCTGGGTTTGGGTACAAAGACTTTGCAAGGCGAGGAGAAGACCATCTGCCAACATTCAGAGCTCAGGTACCATCTCTTTAAAGTGCATTCACTCAAAGAATGTTTGTATATCTCATTACAGGGCAAACAGCATAAAGCAGTTGCAGTGGGGCATGCTTGTTGCATGCTCCTTTTCTTGTCCTGGTCCATTAAATAACTCTCAAGCTTCCATAAATCTACCTGAGATGAGTCTTTCACTATTTGTAAATCTCTGACAATGGAATACTTCGCTTTCAGTCTTATTCTAATTATTATCAGAATTAATGTTTGAAAACTGTAAAGCATATCACTAAATCTGCAATAAAAATGAAAGGTAGAAAAGAAAATTTTTTTCCTGTCCCTCCAGATGTTGTAGAAAAAAATCCCCTGGAAGAACTCTTTATTCCTGTCATTTTATCAAGTATTCTCCGTCCAGTGGTTATCAATACCTAGATGTATATATGTCTATGAGAACAATATATGTCTATGAGAGTGAGTATTGTTCTCATACATGCACCAAATCACTGGACTTTGAATATCAGAAAAGTAAAGGAATTCTTAAATATGAAGTTTTTGGCTGTATTTTAATATATTTTTGTAGTACTGTTGAAAGAACAGCACGTACATTTTACCTGTACATTGTCTTACATATTGGCACCTTTTTCTATGACCAGACTCACGAACTTCTTCATAATATCTATAACAGGAGGGACATTCTAAGTTATGCTGTTTCAACTTACAGACTAGATTAATCAGCAGTCTATTAATAAATTGTAAGTAATAGAAGAAATCTTAAGACAAATCTAAGAATTTAAATTTTTAAAAAGGGTACAGGAAAACTTCATGGTCAGAAGATGATTCTAAGAAATAAAGCATCCCTAATCACTCTCAGGAAATGTATTCAGCTATATAGCAGTCTCTGCTGCTCTGGATAATTTACTCTGCAGTCTTTATATGAGCCTAAAGTAGGTAGATATTGCCAAAAAGAATGAGGCAGAGTTGGTGCCTGTAAATCAAACATTCTGCTTAACTACTTTAGGAGCAGCAGGCTCCCATGGAAAAAATCTCTATAGAAGTTGAAATTGGAACTAAAACATCTCTGCTCTTAAATAAACAGGACAGCTTCTGGCCTGCATTCAGAGGAGTCACACTGATAATTTAACTTTATTAGTATGTCGTACTCTTCAGCAGTTAGATGTATATACCCACAGCCTCCCAAATGCTCTGCTATTAATGCTATTTAAATTGCAGTAGCATCCCAAATCTCTACAATAAATCCAGTCCTTATTCTGATCAAACAAGACTGCCTTTATCTCTGTGAGTTTAAACTTAGTAATAGGAAAAGGTATTCTGTACACAGCAGAATGTCTTTAAACTGGGGATTTTTTTTCCCTTTTTCATTGTTAGTATGGATTAACTGCTGTTAGTGAACAGCTTCTGGTTTTCAGAGGCTTTTGTGATGCCCCAGGTGTTCTGGACACTTTTACAGGGCTGACAGGTATGTCACATTTCTCACAAGCTTTACAGTATTTTGGACTGGCAGCTGGAGGCCAAATGTGATGTTGTGGTGCGTTTCAGATGCCAGTGAATGGCTCTGTTAGGCAGCTGAATATTGTCTTAGATGCTCTTCCCCACTATCCTAATCAGGGGACCAGTCCAGTAGATGTGCTCTAAAGCACCTGGGTGAGGACCCTTGCCCAGCAGTACCTTTTGAAAACAGCTAGACACAGGAAGGACGTGGAGATGATGCTATTGATTGTAAAGATGGCATCAGTGATTGAATGATTGAATGCTTGTCAAGAATGTGGGCAAACTAACATGTTCTGTATAAGCACAGCGTGGAGAGTGGTTGCACGCTGATCTGAAGCAGGGTCATTCTCCACTGCTGATGTCATGTCACCACTCTGCAGAGATTTCCCGTGCCTGATATGAGCAGGCAGACTTTTATCCTTGCAGTCCAGGTGCTTGTCTAAGTGCAAAGCAGCCTGGATTTTATTAGTTTGTTCAAGGACAGTTCAGCGCTTTACCCAGTGAGCATCCTGGGTGGAAGTAAATACTCCATCTCTGCTCAGAGCTAAGCATCAAAGCCTCCAAGAGGAGCAAGTTTTTAAACTTACAGGCCAATCCCACATGGCATGACACTGGATGGAGTGGCAGAGCAGACAGTGGAAAATTGCCTCAGTGCTTTAAGAGAAGCTTGGGGTTTTTTCTCCTGTAGGCTAATGATATCCAGCTGGAGGTGGGGTGTTGCAACATGATAGTCATTGCCAGGAAGCCTGGCAGAATGGAGCAGATGATATAGATAAAGGATTCAAAATGGAAATTTTTTTAAGAGAGTAAAGTTATAACTAGCAGGCTACAAAAAATATTGAGCTATAGAGATCAGATAGGGACTTCTACTTCATTTGTACATTTATACAATTCCTTCTCTTCCTGCAGGACTATACTTGGGAAAATCATGGCTTTTCCCTTGTAAACAGGCTTTATTCTGATATTGGGCATCTCCTCGATGAGAAGTTTCGGATGGTATATAACCTCACATATAACACTATGGCAACACATGAAGATGTTGATACAACTACGCTAAGAAGAGCTTTATTTAACTATGTCCACTGTATGTATGGAATCAGGTATGGACACAAATCCCCTGGCTTAGGAATGCATTTTAAACTGTGTAAACAGAATGGAAAATGAACCGTCTGAAAAGCGTGATCTTAAAATGGAGATGGTACCTCAGTCTGTAAGTTAAGAGGTTTTGCTGGCCTATCAGTGTAACATTTGCTTCCAGTGGAGAAAATGGTTGTGAATCACGATGGAAATTATTAGAGAAATGTCTTCTCTGAAGCTAGCCTGTATCTTTTGTTAAGAAAAGCAATATCCTAGTACTAAGCCTTTCAGATCCTCTGTCAACAGGTGGTTTTCTAGCATGTAAAATGCTCCAATTCCCAAACTTAGGAACATAATGCTGCAAAAGACCATGCTTTTAAAAACTTTTATCCAACAGTGTGATTGCCTGTGTTATTTAGGTATGATGACTATGATTATGGAGAAGTTAATCAGTTACTTGAACGCAGCCTGAAGGTTTACATAAAGACAGTGACCTGCTACCCAGAGAGAACTACCAAGCGCATGTACGACAGTTACTGGCGTCAGTTCAAGCACTCGGAGAAGGTATGTATTTCAAAGCCAAACAGGCTTCACAGAGACCCCCATGCTGTTTGAAAATGAAAATGTGGCAACAACTAAAAATGGCAGTATTTGTCAAACAAATTGTTTTTAACCAGAGAAAACTGGATTAATTAATTGTTAGGTATCAGTTTTACAAAAAAAAAAACAAAAAAAAAAAAAAAACCCAAAAAAACAACCTAGTGTACTGGCAAGATTGGTTCTTTTTTTATTATTTTGAGTGACTTCTCCGTAAAATTGAACTGACACTATAAAAGAAAAGTGGATAAACTTGGGAATGCAGAAGTGGTCAGCTATGCCAATACTTGGGATCTGGGGATCAAAAAAGGCCTTAACTCATATGTGTAGATATAATCTTTGTGGTGTTTTTCATCAATAAAAATGTCAACAAGTCTTCAGCTATCCAAGTTAAATGCTTCCTGAGTAGAGTTGAGTGCTTGTGTGCCTGCTTGCCTATCTGGCATGTAAACTGTTCCTTATTCTCTGCTCCTATATAGTGGACGCAGATGGTAGTAAAGAAAACAAAATATATTTCCTAAAGATCTAATACAATTAGGGTGCAAAAATTATTTTATTGGGACTTCTCAGATGGAAGATTGCTTAAAGCAGCAGTTGAGGCTAGTTCCTTGCAGTCCTAAGATTTTGTCTAGTATTGGCATGCTACACAGCTGTCTCTAGAGGAACTGGAGTCCTGCAGCGGGGTACAGGGAGAAAGAACAGTTTCTTGCAGCGATACTTTACTAAAGGTTAGAAATTTTAGCCTAAATGTATAAAGGTTGTTGTATTCCAAGGTGAACTAAATGGCTGATAAAATTTTTAACAGGTTCATGTCAATCTACTTCTAATGGAAGCTCGTATGCAAGCTGAACTTCTGTATGCCCTTCGTGCCATAACTCGTCATTTAACCTGAAGCATTCGCTGGGCAGGAGTAAAGGAGTTTTTACTGAGTATGTAAAGACCTTTTGAAATAGATACACACCAGAAGCTGTTTGTGATGTAGCATCAGGTTATTCAATTCTCTAGTGTCAAAGTTTAGCCGTGCTTCTTGGCGGCTGTAATGTGCAATGACGTGTTTTATTTTCTTGATGCTTAACATTACTAATGATAACAAAAGTAACACTGAGGAGCACTACTCTGCATTGTTTCCGCCTGGATTTCTGCACAGTGGTCAGGATCCTAAAACTGTTCTTATTATATCCAATCCTAGCGCTTTGTTCTTTAAGCACCGGAGTGAAGTGCTTAGAGACTTCTTTTTCCAAGCAATCATTTTTCAGATTAGTGGAGTCCAGCAGAAGATCGGTTCTGCCTGTCCTGAGAATGTACCACCATGCCATGACTTGTGACCGAGACGTGCGGGCTGCGTTGCATTGAATCGCCCACTGGATTCTTCTGTGTCTCCTGGAGGCTGCTTGCCAGTCACTGTCTTACTACAGCAATTGAAGGTGATGCAAGATGTGGATGCAAACATTGAGCACACTTTAATGTGAAATTAATCGTGATAAATCCTACAGCATGCTACTGAAGTGCAAAATTCATCTGCTTTGTTGTGCCCCTTCCCAAGAGAAGAGGCCTCACAATTTGCCGTTTCAGCCACACTTACTGTGTTTCAATCATGTTTTACTGATAGTCACCCTCAGTTGTCCTCACAATATCCATGCTCATCACATGTTGCAATTTGTTTAGTTGGCACCTATAAAGTTAATACACAGGCTGACCAAAAATAGGGTTGTGGGTTTTTTTGCACTCTCTTCTTTCTCAATGTTTAACTAAGGAAAGTAAAGGAAGGCTAGCATATCTGTTCTTTCATATTGGATGTATAGAAATTTATTTCCCATAATTTTTTCATAACATTAAATTTTAATATTCAAAGATTAAAAAGTTCTATGCATTAGTGTGAGTGAACAAAAGAAAAGTGCAATATTTAAAAAGAAAGCAAGCTTTTTTCCCTGTCATGCCACTGCTAAAGTGTCCTTCTTATATAGCCATAAAGAAATTTTAAAACCAAATTTCTTTATTGTCTAAGGCCTAGCAGTTTTGTTTTAGCTTTTACGGCTTAAGACAACTGATACTGAGATGCCAAAGCATCCCCAAATCAAAGCATTCTTGGACAACGGTAATATTGGGGAAGGGAAGAAATAAGCTGCCAAAAATGTCACACTTTTGTGCTGTTCTCTGTTGCTTTTGACTAATTTTTAAGAGCACAAAATGTTGATATTTATAGCTTTATTTTGTATTGCATTTAACGAACCAGTGAAGTGCCTAAAGAGATGCTTAAACTTACCCAATAGGATGCAAGTTATCACTGCTTCAGCTTTTGTCTGTTGGTTTGGACTTTTCATATTTCTTTGAGGAGGGTGACCTTTATCTCTGTTGCATACATTCAAAACTAACTGGATAGGTTTATTTTTAATGTTCCATTGGATTGTAGAAGTTAATACCGGCTTTTTTTTTTTTTCATTTGTGATTGCAGAATAGTTTACAAAAATACTATCAGTCATATTTTAACACTTTTCATTGCCAAAATCATGGACCAGTACGCTACTAAGTTAGTTTTCTCTTCCCTTTTCCTGATACCGTGCTGTGACTTTGCATGTTGGTTTTTTCGCTTTATCTATCTGTTCCAGATTGGAAAGCTAAATGATTGTACACTTTTCTGCACTTTCAGACTGCAGACTCTGCATGTGACAACCTTTTGAGGAAGAAATCAGTAATATTTTTTTTTTTAATGTAATGTTGGCTATTTAGAAATCTACCCAATAGACAGCATCAGGCTCTCTTCTAGAGGGAGCATTGGGTAAAACATCAGATTTATTTATCTTGTATAGCTAACTGCAGAGATTTCTCAGAAGTATTGAGATGCTCATATATATATGAACTTAGATCAACTTTCTAAGTTGTTATGATCCTTTTTCCTCCCTCTTGTGACTGTAGTGGCCATACCTAATGGCTTTTGTGCATAAAACAGTTCTGCTGAGAGAAGTTTTCATGCAATACTTTTTTTTTTTTTTTTTCAAGTGATGGGAACTGTACAGTACTACTTCAAATTCCTTTGCTTTGAAAAGTAAAGTAGTCATCAAGAAGCACAGTTGAGCTCTGGAAAGGAGGTGAAACTAGATTTGGGTAACTAATATGATGGCTTAGTTTCCCTTCAGAAATGCAAAGACTCTTAGAGTAGGCTGAGTTTTACGTTTGGAAACATGAGTGCCTTTACTTCTTTCCTTATGAAATATACTTGCCAGCTCAAATGCCTTCTGAGTAAAGTACCTGAGGAGATTTGAAATCCAGAAACCATAAATGGATTGCTTCATAAAATTTGTAGTAAATCAGTGATTTTTTTTTTTTTTAAGGTGCCATATCAAGTCACATATGGCCTGCAAGACATTCCACCATAGGAAATGTCATTGTACAACTAGTTTGCTATTTCTTTTTTCTTCTTAATATTAAATGCAAACTTGAAACTTCTGGAATTGTTTTCCACGTGGCATTTTTTTCAAAGTATTGCATTTACAGTGTAACAGTTTATAGCCTAGTTTTTATACTCAAATTTATGATTTTTAATAGCTGTTTGTTCAGAATAGGTGTTTAAACTACTCTACCATACACTTTATGCACGCTTTAGGCTCACACTGTGCCAAATTTTAATGTGCAAGTGTTCTTGGATTTTTTGCATTTTTAAAGCACTCATGAATGTGAATCTTCACACTTTGTTCATTAATATTATTCTTAAGAGTGCCGTAATCATTGGACGGGTAGATACTCTCCCCGTCTGTGTTCCTTTATTGGAATTGATATTTACCAGCATTAATGTTAGTCCACAAAATCCCAGCTGTGACCAACATAAAAACAAAGTGTACAGTCTCCTGTCTACTGAAGAAAAAGCTTGGTAGGTACAAATTAACCAGCTAGCACAGGGAATGCTGTAAATAGGGAACAGAGCTTTTGAGCATGGACAGCTGCTTTCGTTGCAGAATAGCTTCAAAATGTGTGTTGCGGTAAGACTACATTCTTGCTGAAATGGCTCCATTTTTTTGGGTAATGAAGTGAAAAAGGTGCCAGTTGGAGAGGGTATTTGCATTTCCCAGAACGGTCTGTCTGCAGCTGAACATCACAAGAGTGCCATCATACAGGAGCAGAACCCATTTGAAACTAGGGTACAGTTTGTACAGGTAACTACTATAGCTAGTGTTGTGGTATCCTATGAAAATTTTGGTGACTCTAGATGGATTTATTTTCATCAAGACTGAAACAAAACATACATTCTTTGTCCTAAAGCCTTCATTAAAATGAAAAGGATGTACTTTCAGCTTTAAGAGTTAAAGAATTGTCACTATCAGCTCCTATGTATTAAAAAAATGTTAAGGATGGAGAAATTAGTGATTGTAAAAATTATAAACATGAGTCTCTATAAAGTTAGAACAGATCAGAACAGAACAAAAAGGAAAACATTTTATTTCTCTATTACTTGAGTGAAGAAGGTCAAAGCACCAGATTCTTCAAAAGTATTTTTGTTCATAGTGATACTGGTAGATGTTTTCCTGGGATTTGGAAAAAGCAGCTAGTTGCCTAAATTTCAATAGGAATTTAAGCACCTAGCCATTTAGCAAAATCCTGCAAGGTGCCCACATGCATTTTTCGAGTCAGATTTTTAAAGATATTTAGTCACCTAAATTTAATAGAATAAAATCGGTTTCCATAGAGATTAAAGGAATAATATGTAGCCAGATCTGCGTGATTTGCAGCAATTGTTAATGAAATAGTTGTTTTGGGGACTTAATATAGGCTTAGAGAAATCTTTCCTAAAGCAGTTAAACTGTAAGCTGCTGCTCTTGCAGAACAGGTTCTCAATGTTTCTCGTGCATGTGTGTTTTCCATGAACATAGGCATGCATTTCAGGCTCATGTTCCAGAGTTTGGACTCCTTTTTAGAAGAGCTGGATTATTTAACTTCTACTTGCAGAAAAGATTTATTGGTGGTAGCAAGTGGATAGCTTGTGCCTGGACTAAAAAGTTTTGGCCTGAAAGAAATACTCCAAATCTTCTTGATTTCAAGTAATGTTTTTTCAGTTACTTTCCTTAGAGGGTTGGATCCTTCTCCCATAAATATGGGATGATGTTGCACAAAATGGAGGGGAAGGGGAGTGGATTCATCATAAATGAACTTTCCCAGAGCTGATCTGAATATGAATCTGTAAGAATTGGTTTGCCATTAGCGATCATAGCAATAGCTGGACAAAAATGTCAGTTTTCACTGTCTGAACTTCAGATGTATTCTCCCTGATGTCCCCCAGCATTAATTTTTCTGAAAAGATGCATCCACCAGCTTTTCCTCAGTTGGGAATTGTAAATGAAGATTTTTATCTCCAAATGAAAATGAATTTAGCATTTCATACTGACTGCATAGATCACAGGTGTGAGAGATGGAGATAGCAGTATGGGGAAACCTTAGGAGCATCTTGATCAGTGTTAATTTATCCCTTAGAGCACATTTCCTAACATGTGGTCATGCTGCTGCACCCCCAACACACATCAGGTCTCTCTTGCAGACATTTAATCCTTCTGCTGCTCACCAAGGACAAAAATTGTCATTTTCCATCCTGCCACAAACACCACCATGCATCAAGTGCTTCCTGTCTTCCCAACCTCCTAGCCTTAACTTTGTAAAACAATGCTAGGTTCCAATACCACCATTTGCTAATGAGTTCAAAAGGTCTTTCTTCTGTTCAGAAACACTTGATTGCCGTATTAGATTATTTCTGGACAGGAAAATCCTAAATCTGATTCGAAAGGATGACACTCCATACTTGCTGACAACATTTAGGTAGCATTTGCCAGTAGTGAGTCAGATCCCATCTCTGGAGTTACAGTAATAATCCAGTGGATCCATTAAGGAAATGCTTTCTTTGGCAAAACTCCCTGTGCTTGGGCTGTTCAGCCGTGCAGTTTTCTTTGAGGGACATCTAATGGAGGATTTGAGGTCCTCTCATGCCAGGCAGGTTTACAAGACCGTTGGGTCAGCAGCTCTTCGGGTGCCTTGCAACCGAGCAGACTGCAGCCAGCCTCTGGAGCAAGTGGGTTTGGGTTTTTCTCATATCTACGGGATAAATCCAAATGCATGCCATGGAGTGGCTGCTGGAGATGTAGGCAGGGTTGGGTGTTCCTATAGGTACTGAGTATCATCAGGGCTTGTGGAAATTAGAAATCTGGATTCTGCTCTTGTTCCCAACAGTAGTTAGAGGTGGTATTGAAGGTGCCAATTAATATACTAATTGTGGGCAGCAAGCCATGCTGTCAGCATCAGAAAGTACAGACCACAAGCGCTCGAGGGATACAGCCAGCGCAAGAGGAGTTGACATGTTGGTCAGTTGAAGAAACTTCACCAGTGTGTCTGAGAGGTTCTTGTGTATGTCTGTGCGTAGGGGAGGTGGTGGGAGATGCCTCCCACCAAGATGTCCAGAGGGCTTCTGTAGGACAAGAGCTGGGACCCTTTCCTTACTCCACGGGTAGAGCAGGGGCAGGGAACTGTTCACTTCTGCCCAAGAAGAATGTGCCACTGCTGAATTACATTTTTTTTTCCCCCATCAGCCCTTTGAAGGGAGTTTTCAGATAAAATGGGTGAATCACCAAACATTATGTCTCCAGCTGAGGGGTCTGGGGGGGGGGCAGCGACAGCAGCAGGTCTAGACACACAGAGTCCAAACCTGTTTCCCATTCCCCACTTCACACTCATGTCGTGCCACTAGACCCAAACCTCTTCCCTCCAGCCTGGCTGCCATGTGCCTGGGTGGCTGCAGGAGCAGCCCACTCAGGGTGGTGGGAGAGGCAGCCACTTTTAGGGGAAAAATAATAATTAGGCTACAGCCCTTGGACTCTGCAAGGTGACACAGTCAGAAATCTTTTCATGACTGTGACCAGAACTGGATATAAACTGTAGCTTAAAAAAATAGGAATTTTTTAAACTTGAAATTTCTCAGTTTTACCCTTTTCTCCTTTTGCTGGAAAGCCACACAATGAATGTATATGCTTTATCTTTCTATCTGACATAACTGAAAATCAGACTGCCAACTCCTTGTTTTGTATTAGCTTTTTTTTAAAAAAAAAAGTTTGTGAGCAATATATGTAGCATGCTGTGAACGTCTGTTTTGATCTTTATAGTTACTCTTTAATCCATCAGTATTAACACCAGTTCTTTTTTGTGTTCCCCTTGGTACTTCGTATGCAGTGTAAGCAGAAGCTGTGATCGGCTTTGCAGTCCTGTGCCGTGTTACTGTAACTCCTTGATTTTTTTAGGAAGCACCTGACTGTGGGCCACCCTGGGGCAGGCAGCGTGCCCGTACACGACTGCCACTTTTCGGTCTCTTGTACTATGTATAGTTTTAAGTAGAATAAGCTTTTTAACAGAATATTGATGCGGTTTATGAGTCACGCAGGCTGCAAGTGTCTGGTGTGTGAGAGTCTTTGTATTTATAGTTGTTGGGGTTTGGTTTTTTGTTTTGTTGTTGTTTTGGGTTTTTTTTTTAATTCATAAAGTAGCAAACTTGATAAACATAGCCACTTTAAACTGCTCTTGCTAAACAGACCCTGCTGTAGATAAAATACCACTGTAGATACAGAGAGGCATGCTGGCAGACCTCTTGACCAGGAGTGAGCTGAACCCCTCTCTGCAAAAAGCACGGCCGCCCGGCGTTTGGCTGCATTTGGACCCAAACGCCGGGAAAGTCGGGGTCTGGCGGGTGTTTCAGCCCCCCGTGCCCATAGGCCTGCCACAGGCTGCCCCCCACGGTCTGCACCAGCTGCTAGGCCGAAAACACGCGCATGGTGTTTCTGCAGCCGAAAAGCTTCCACGCCTCTCTGGAGTGCAGAAATTAGCCCTCGATTCGCTGTCTGCAGAGCCCGCGTGTCGGGGGTGCGAAGGGGCGTTGGCTCCCCATGGGCGGCTGTGGGTCTGAGCCCCCTTGCCCGCAGGCTGGGGTGGCAGGCAGGGCAGGGCAGGGCAGTGCCCGCGGGGTGGCCTTTCATTGCACCTCCCACCTCTCACCCTCTGGACAGGGGGTAAATTGTACCCAGCCCCAGCCTGGCAGCTTCTCGCCTCCTCCTGCCACGGCCACGCAGGTGTTTCGGGATGGAGGATTAAGGACAAAGCTCTGATCCTGCTGCTGCCTCCCACCACCACGAAGCGGGGAAGCATGGTAGCTCTGTGGTCCCACGGTCCCTACGGCGTCCTGCGGGCGGTGGCACATCACCTGTCCTGCCTCCTGGGCCACCGCCTGCCCTGAGCTCCAGAGATGTGCCACAGGCTCCATGCTTTCACAGGAGGTTTGCCTGCAAGGTGAGGCAGCTGCTAGGAGCTCACTGTGGGTTTCCACAACAGCTTTTACAATTTTTTTTTTTCTGTTGTTGCTGGTTGGGGTTTTTTTGTTGGGTGGTTTTTTATTTTGCAGAGGACAGACTGACCTAGTGGGATGGATTTTTTTTTTTTTTTTTTTTTTTTTTTAAGTTACCCGACTTGAATTTATCTGAACAGATGCAGAAGGAACTTTTTTTTTTGTGAGTTAAGAGACAAAAATGCATTTTTAAACAAAGGAATCATGTATTAACATTTTAACAGCAATTCATAAATCTGCACTTTTTATGAGGTTTTGAAAAATCTATTTATAGGTACGGAACAATGGGGTTTGTTTAAAACTGTATCTCATTTATACTTGCTGAAATTACTTTCATTGTTATCAGTAGGAATTTCATTGGTTAAATAAAATGTATAAAATCTGTCTCCAGTTTGAACCATCATTTGCCACATGCAGGGAAACACATCTCTGGAGCAGAGCATCCTGTGTTTTGGGACAAGATCCAGCCCTGAAAGTGTACTTCCCCTCCATGCCCCTGGCCTGGTTTTAGGTCTATGTGTTATTTATATATAGATTATTTAATGTATACATAGATACAGATAATAATTCTATTTATGTGAACGTAGGTCCTGAAAAATATATAGTGCTTGCTAAAGGGAATGCCTTTTAAACAGGCAGTTGTCAGTGATGAATGATGGGGTGATGGGCATCATGATGTTCACTCGATATGGGGCTAGTCACCTTCCCCTTAGAAATTTGTTCTGTGAAAGCCACAGGCAGTGGGACGCACCAGGAGCTACTGCCTCTTCAGGGAGCCCTGAGCGAGCCCCAGAGCAGAAGTGGGTGAAATCCATAAAATCACAAAGGAAATGCAAAGGAGAGAGGTAGTGTGTGCAGAGAGTGCTGGCTCGCAGCAATGCCAAGCTTATCTAGCAGTCAAATTGCCCCCAAGCCCCCCACGGTCCTGCCATCTGCCCCATCCAGCCCCCAGGGAGTGCTGAGGGATCACGGAGGAGGTTTGTCCTGGGAGAGATGCTCATATCCAAAACTATCACAAACTGCTGACCTGAGGTGTTTTGGGTGTATCTTGCCCTCCAGCTGCTGGATGCTCAGCTGGCTTGTCCTCGTCTCACCCTGTAATGAAAATAGCCCCCCAAAAAAACACATTACCAGTTCTGTTAGAGGTAGAGTGTGCCCTGCAGAGGGCTGTGATCAAGGGCTGTCACAGCACAGCCATTAGGTACTGGCATTTTCAGCTGGTTCAGCTTCATCCTGCCCCGAAAAACATACTTAACAACAACAACAACAAAAAGTAGATCTGTAAATATATAAAGAGCACTTATTTTTCTTTCAGTGGGAGTTTCAAAATACTGAAAATACCTATCATCTTGGGTCCAGGCAGACCTTCCCATCCCCTTACGGGCACTGTGGCTGTCACCTCAGGGTGCTGGTGTAGCTCCGGACTGGAGGGAGGGTGACTGTGTTGCCAGCACCATTGAGAAAAAGATAAAAAACTTGGAATATTCCTCAAAGCCAAGGGCTACTGTGGAGTTCCTGCTTTACTTCCTAAAGGTCCCACAGATGGGGGTACCCAGCACAGGCAGAGGACAGCCCCACTCCCGTGGGACTCCAGGCTTGCCTTGCACCCCATCCTCACCTCCAGCTGGTTCCCCTCCAGGAAAGTCAAAGACGAAAACTTTTGTGTGTGTTAGTGATTCCCCAGACCTTCACCTTGACCATCCTCCCCAGGCCACTATGGCTCTGCTGCCATCTAGCCACATGCTCACTGGCTCCTGCTCTCGCACCTGCTCGCCCCAGCACCCAGCCCATGACTGGAGAAACCCAGAGACCACAGGGTGGTGGCAGACCGGGGACCATGTCACAGGGATTCTCATGCCCATGCCAGGTGGCCACGGGACAGTCTCCCCACACCCCATAGGTGCCCCCCCCCGCAGAAGGGAAGCTC
>NW_020799091.1:10658529-10689651 GCF_003259725.1 Athene cunicularia | reverse complement strand
CCCGGGATGCCCCCCAGGATCTGGGAAAGGGCCATGCCAGGCTAAGGGTGGGCAGCCCTGCACAGGTGTCCTTGGGGAGAGCCAGCTGGGCTCTCCCCAGGTCCCTCCCCAGCCTCCAAAACATGGGGAGACACCCCAGTGTGCCCCATGACCAGCATCAGCTGGGAGCATGGTCACCCCCAGCCTCCCAGAGAGAGCCAAAAGGCCATGAGCGGCAGCAGGGTGGCCAGCAGCAGCGTGTGCCACCTCAGGCAGAGAGCAGATGCCCACTCATGGCTCAGGCTAGCCCACATCTGTAGGGCTGAATTTCAGCTTGTACTGAGGTCTCCTTGGCTTCTTCCCAGCATCACCTCAGGCTCCTCATGCCATGGCACTGGGAAGAAATGGTGACCAGCCCCCGGCCCCTGTACAGGGCAACTACTGGATCCTCTCTACCAAATGTTTGCATTAACTGCTGCTGAAGCACACCCACCAGCTTATGACTTGATTTCAATGCTGCATACTAAATTAGCCCAAATTATAGGCCACATGGGAGCATGTAAACCCCCCCAATAACTTTTAATTTGCTCATGATGGAGCAATCTGGTGAGGCACCTGGACAGCAGAGCAGAGGCTCTACAGATCTGAGCTAGGATTCTAAATGTTATGAAAAACATCACTCATCATGCTTTTCAATGTATAAACGAAGATAATCACTGGATTTGTATTTGCTGCTAAATTAAAACCTACCCTCCACATCCCCTGCATGTGCTTTTTTTTCCTCAGGCTTTCTTCAGGCCCTTGGAGCAAAACTTGAATGTTTCCAACCTGCAGGAAAGTGCTTTTGCAGAAGGGAAGCTCTCCTTCTCCTCCTGCCTGTGACTGGTGCTTAGAGTACCAACACGTCCAGAGAACAAAACTGCCAAAAGCTGGACACAAAAAATACAACAAAACATGTGACTTCAGCCAAAACTGAAGTGTTTTAGCAGTTATGACCTGCAACATTCAGTTTTGACTTGCCCAGCCATGAGTTCCCCAGCAGTTTGTTGCTTCAGTGTGTGACCCAACAGAAGAGAGTTTTAGCTTCAGCCCAGACCACCTCTCCCATGTTGTCCTCATGGTCTCTCACAATGCACTGAAAACACCAGGAGAAGAGCTGTGCTGGGGAGATGATGCTGCCTGAATACAGACTTTTAACTTAACTTGCTAAATTACCTAGCTAATCTCTCTTACCTTTCTCTGCAACCAGTGGAGAGATGGGGAGACTCCACCAGAGGGTGACATCTGACCTGAATCATCTCCTGGGGAAGTCTGATCCTCCTCCACACTCCATGTCAGGGGAAACACAATTAGACTGCAACACTCAGCTTGCAGAAGATTAAACTCCAGCTCACATCTTCAATACAGCACAGTGATACTAAAAAGATCTGCTGAAAACATTTTTTTATTATATTTAAGCTAACCCCTAGGATTTTTCTTTCTGTTTTTCATGATGAAAAACAAGAAAAAATGCAATTTTTTGCAAAAGACAGGAACAGAAGCAGCTCAGCTGGTAGCATCCTCACCCAGAGCCTCAGTGCTGGGTCCCCTGGAGTCCCAGCAGTGCTGGCAGGGCATGTTGTGGGAATGGGCTCAGTGCTGGGCACCTGCTCCTGCCCTGCATCTGCTCACAGCTGGGAATGGGTGATGGAGAAAGAGTGAGGCTTTGAATACACTCCTGAGAGAAATAAAGGACAGGAACCAGGTTCCCAGATACATCCCACTCCACCAAACCTCTCTCTGACTGGGCATGGGGGGATGATCTGTGTAATTACAGGATCTGGGGATGGACAAAACTATCTTCCATCACTGGAGCCCAAGCCCCTGTGCCCTAGTCCTTGATGACACCCCACATCTGAGTTGTCACCCTTTCTCCTTAACTGTCTACTGGTGGGATGATGAGCCTCAGAGATCATTTGCACCTTCTGACACCAGGACCCTAATTGTTACCATTCAAACCTCTTCTGCTGCCGCTGGTCTTCATGGTCTCACAAAGCCTTGAGAAGCAAAACTCTTTGCTTCACACAAATAACTCACCTCAATTTTGCAGAGTGCAGTGGTTTTTTCAAGCGGAGGCTATCACCTACAGTGCAAAGCTGTACAGTTACATCCTGCAGATGTGTGAGGGTGAAGGATACACTAAGCCACCCCAGAAATATGCGTGTTTTCCATGAACTCAAAAAATCCTGTGCCAGATTCTTTGGGAGATGGGCTCACTACACACAGGTCAGGCCAACTCATAGGGTTTGGGGTGCACATGGTAGTTAATTTTGTCTGTTGCAGTGGGCAGTGGAACCACACACAAACCCCTACCACTGCACAAATGTGGCTGCAAGGGCTGGGGGGCGTTTCCAGCAGCACTCAGGAGGCATAAACCCCTGGTATCATTCCTACCCTACCCACATGGAAGGACTTAGTGATCCAAGAGTCTTCCAAGGGACTGTGGAAAAGACCATCCCACCTGTACAATCATCTGGGTGACCCATGTCAATGGACACCTCAATGGTCTCCATGGGTTGAACGAGCCCCATCAGCCACCAACCCCAGCTAAGCTTCACTGGCCACAGCTTTAGGCATTCAGATGATGTGCCCAGGTGAAATCCTAGTGAGATATTTACACTAAATGGAGGGAGTCTGGTGCCTGCAGATAAGAGATGTTAAATGCCCACACTTTGGTGGCATCAATCCAGATAGTGATCTCCCCCTGAGTCTACTCTACCGTTCCTCTGGAGCTGCTCCACTCATCTCAACAGCTTGTTGGTGTCAGGACCAAGCAGAGATCACTCCTTGGCCATTACTGTCCATTATTTAGCTACCACCTACTTTGGTTCATAGAATCATAGAGTCATGGAATGGTTTGGCTTGGAAGGGACCTTTAAAGATTTTCTAGTCCAATTCCCCTGCAATGAGTATCTTCAACCACATCAGGTTGCTCAGAGCCCCATCCAATCTAACACTGAATGTTTCCAGGGATGGGGCATCTACCACCTCTCTGGGCAACCTGTTCCAGTGTTTCACCATTCTCATCATAAAAAATTTCTTCCTTAAATCTACTCTGAAACATCCCATCCATCTGCTGCTCTTCTCCCACCAGTGAGGAGCTCCCATGGTTCTTCTGTTCACTAGCATCATCCTGTTCACCTGCCACAGCTCCTGGCTTTGGTCCATGATCATCTTCTACAAGCAGACACTGGGAGGTTTGGCAAAACCTGCAATACCACAGCAGTAAACACACAGTGACATCTGCTCCAAATGTCCCTTTTCCACCATCTTAACTTAGTTTAACATCAAGTTGTTAATAAAGGTGTTTCTGTGGAGGAATTTGAAGCTGCTGCTTCAGCTGTGCAGGCAACTTTTTTCTGTCTCAGTATAAAATGGCTTCTACCTCCCAGGGAAATGGTCACAACTTCAGCATTTTTTGAAAGGAAACGTGGCTTTTTCACCCTTACAAATGGGAGAAAATGAGAGGCCATGGCTGTAAGGGCACTCCTCTGAGATGGAGACAGCCATGGTCAGTGCCAGACCTAGCTCTAGGCAGGAGCGGGTGCTGAATGTCCACATCCAAGGCATCCTGGGCTGCCCTTGGATGATTCTGGTCCTTGTTCCAGCCTGGACCTGAAAAATATTTTACACTAAAAATGGCAAATTGCCATGAAAAGAACCCTGTTTGATAAATCACCCCATTCTGACAGGATATATTTCCTTGGAGATTTTCCAACCAGCTGTAACACTAACACCACTGGAAAGTCTGCAGGCCTTTCTGCTTGGCTGGAAACACAAGTTTTGTGGAAATCAATGACAGATGTTACCCAGTGTGAGATCCATTCCCAAATCGAAAGAAGTCCAACAGCCTGGGAGACCATGCGACAAAGAGAAATTGTCCCGTGCCAAACCAGTGGGATTGCAATCTTGCTAACACACACACCCTGGACACGTCTCACGCTCCTTGCTCCCAGGCAATCCTTTCTAGCCAATTGAATTACACTGGCATTTCTTTTCCAATACCTTTTCCATTTTATGGCAACTGACTATGCTGGAGAGATAACTTGTGAATAATCATGGTTCTGTTCCCTGCCAAACTGAAGCAGCTCCCTGGCCGGAGGGAGG
Organism: Athene cunicularia; assembly: GCF_003259725.1. NCBI lineage: Eukaryota > Metazoa > Chordata > Aves > Strigiformes > Strigidae > Athene > Athene cunicularia. The sequence continues at coordinate 10,685,526 of NW_020799091.1, read as the reverse complement.
TGCAGAGCTGGTGATGGAGACGTAAGCAGCTCCAAAACATGCAATGGCAGCAGAGGTGTGACCCAGAGGACCTGAGCCCAGGGCTGGGACCAAAGGGCCGTGCTGCCAGGGTTGCTGAGTCCCTCTGCCATCAGTGCCCAGTCCTGGGGTGAACGCAGCAGAGACAAAGGTCACCTCAAGGTGCACAGAGACCCCCTGTGTGACGTGTTGGGTAATCTGGATCAGGCAGGGACATCTTTCACTAGACCAGGTTGCCCAAAGCCTCATCCAACCTGGTCTTTAGCCTCTTCCAATGATGGGGCATCCATAACTTCTCTGGGCAACCTGTGCCAGTGTCTCACCAGTTCCTGCAGAGAGGAATGCAAACTTTACCGGAGGGTTTCATCTGCCCAAAGAGAGGTACCTGCAAAATGCAAGTGCCAACATCTGGTTTACTCATCCCAGGATCTCTATACTGTCAGTGGAGGAAAATGGTCACTTTCAGGGAGTGTTTGTTCTCCTCCTAAAGAACTTGGGATAAAACCAGCCAAGGGAATGACACTGCACAAGAGGGAGTTTCTCCCTGTCAACTGCAAAAAATCATCCCGCTGTGATGTGTTTTTCTGTATCAGAACTGTCCATCGTGCTGCAGCCCAGGTGCACCTCACCACATCTCACAAAAATAAAACATCCCCTCTCCCTCTTTCTTCTTCTGGCACATACAGAGATACATTCACTACCTGCAACCCGCCAGCTTTTACCTACATATTCTGCAACTTAATGAATTGACTCTTTTAAAGTGCTTTGAGAGAGGAAAGGTGTTTTAAAAGCACAAAAGGACCATTAATATCAGATGTCAAGCTGAAACAAAGAACAACTGTGCTGCTGGTGCTTTCTTGATTAGTCAGGCTACCCCGGGTTGCATTATCTTGTTTGCAACCGTGACAGAAATGTGATACCAGCCCCTCTTTGGAAAAGTAACTTTTATTTTTTTGAAGCCATATGTTTCCAAGGATAGAGTAAAGCTCAAAAGCCATAAATCATGCCCAGATAAGAATAATCTCAAACAATAGTTAGTTTGTAGCAGGATGTTGCTTGTTCTGTGATAATTGCTCAGCGTTTGAGGCAGATTTCCCATTGCCTGCTCAGACACGCCGCAATGTCCCGTGCCAGCTGCGGTTCTTAGCATTTGAAATCTGAGCATGTTAAGACAAGTTTCACATCTTTCCAAATCCTACACTGATGCAGCCCCTGAGATTTCAAGGACTGTCCACCTGTGGTCAGAAGACACAGTTGCAGCACAGAGACCTGCTGGCCTGACCAAAGCTGGGCTGGGTAGCGATGGTGATGGAGGTGTGGCAGTGCAGACCTCCATAGGTGCCTCAGCTTTGCTGCCTCTCAGCCCATGAGCTCCCATGTCACTGTGACCAGGGGTGCACTGGAGATGCTGGTGGAGCTGGGATGTGAGGGCTGCTGGGTTAAGGTGTGGGGAAGCTTCTCTGCATGCAGGACCCCCAAGAAGTTCATCGCCGGCCACTGTGCAGCACTTAACAGCTAAGATGGGTCAGAGATGAGGCCACACAGAAGGCATGAGACAGACAGCTGTGGGGGACAGCTACCTCGTCCCCAATGCTTGGGCTGCACTTGAAAGCTTCTGCCACAACATGTGCCTTCAGAGGCTGCTGGGGACCCTGGCTCCCCCACGCTGGTGCCCCCATCACCCCACCCTGGCATCTTCTGGGACCTGAGCTGGCTGCTTTCCTGCCTTGACAGCTGCCACATAGTCCAGGAGGAGTACTGGAGTTGGGACAGGGTCTCAAGAAGGAGTGAGAAACCAGGTCCACATCTGGCTCTGCAGCAGGAATGGCACATTCAAGTAGGCAGAGATGCAAAGTTTGGAGAGCATCCACAAGCTGCTGTCTGCCTGCTGGGAGCAGTAACCTGGACCTGAAATCCCAAACCAACAGCTCTGAGGTGAAGAAGGGATGTGTAAAACACCACTGACTTCACCCAGCTATACCCATACTGACACACAAAACCTGCCTTTCCTTTTGAACAAAGCCAGTGCTGCTTGCAGGCAGCCTCTCTTTCTCCACAAACCAGCTGTGGCCTGTGAAGAGTGAGACAAGGAGTCATTCTCTCTCTCCACACATCCCACCGTGTCTCCACTTCATTTGGCATCCCCAAAAATGCCATTAGCATCATTGCCAAGCAGAACAGCACCTTGTCTGGGTGTGCTGGTCTAGGACGTGCATGCACAGCTTGTTTGCATTGAACACAGCCCCTGAGCTAAAGAAACAACACTCTGTTGCAGCCATGAACCATTCAAATTTCCTTAACCCCTTGAATCTGTCGCCCCCTCCCATCTCAACCTTGCTGCAGGCAGCGTGAAGCAGAGGGGCAGAGCTGCCATGTTGAGTAACTGGGCTATCTTCAATCCAGGACTGGCCACCACCAACACAGAACTGCCGCGTCACCCATGGGGACAGCAACACTGACTTGCACACCCCTGGGACTCCTTACAGGATGCTATGGCAGATTAGGGGTCCACAACCAACCTGGTACTGGAGGGAGGGACAGAGGTGGGGGTGAAGGGAAGGATCCATTGTATGTAGGACTCCTAAATGCCTCTTGGGAGTCCAGCCAGAACAAATGCTGCTGAGACCGAGAGCCTCCCTCCTTCAGGCAGCTGCATCAAGAGATCCAAAGCCCCTCGAGAGCCCAGCCCTGGGGAAGGGCAGCACCACTGTGCCCAAACCCAGCAGCAGCAGCTGTGTCCCTGTGCTGGTTTTGGCCAGGGTAGAGTTAATTTTCTTCATGGCAGCTAGTATGGGGCTATGTTTTGGATCTGTGCTGGAAACAGTGTTAATAATTCAATGTTGCTTTATTTATTGCTGAGCAGTGCTTAGGCAGAGTCAAGGCCTTTTCTGCTTCTCACCCCACCCCACCAGTGAATAGGCTGGGGAAATGCCCAGCAAAAGGCTTTGCTGTTAAGGGCTCAGGTTGAGCTTGGCCACGCTGGTGCCTGCAGCTGTGACAGCCGTGTGACTTCTCCTCCTCTTACAGTGGCAGAGGCCTCTTCCATGAGTGCTGCCAGCATCTCCAAGTGCAAGTAATTTGTCATGAGTATCCTATTCCCTCTGCCTTTTCTCTCCTGGTTGCAGGACTACCTTCCCTGACATCCCTCAAGCCAGCTTCACTCCCAGCACATCACTGAGGGTACCAACCTGCCCTGCCCAGGGCTGGCTACAGCCCCACTCTCACCCTACCTCCAGGTAGGGGTTATGAAAACACCAAATCACCCCATGTGAAAGCAGCAAAATCCCCCCTGTGCTCCCCATGCATCTCCTCTCCCGTGTCCCTTCTCTATAAGGATGACCCTGCCGCCAACCCTGACCAGTGGTAATGGCAGACCTGCTTTTCTTTTGCCCTAGAGGAAAGCCCAGGAGAATCATTCTTCCCCATGGAGGTGTGCTTTCAAAGCAAGCCTTAGAAGGATGGCTGTGGTGTTACTCATCGCCAGCCTGGGCATCATCTCACAGAGACCTCAGACACATAAATAGCGCTGCATGCGTGGGGAGCTGTCAGTTCTCAAGGGAGGCAGGGCAGGCTGGCAGCTGATTAAAAACCAGAAATGTGATGCCCGTGTGCTGCTGGGCTCTGGAGCAGGCACAAGGGCTTCAGGGCTGAGACATTCAGGGGCTTAGAACTTCAGGGAATGCCATGTCTTGAAGCTTCAGGGCTTAGGCCTCCAGTGGTCACCAGTGAGCAAGGAAGGGCTGGAGGAAGATGACCTTGGCATGGCTAAGGGAAAATGTTTTTTCACCAAGCAACAGAAGAGGCAGCGGATCTTTCCTCACAGCAAGATCCATGCAGTTTCAGATGCCTGGAAAGACCAGAGGACTACAAGATACACTCAGTCACATCCCTTCTGTCAGTGGGATCCTGCTGCAGTAAGCAGTGCAACCAACAGCAGGACCTTGCTCCCATCCCATCCCACACCCCACTGTTTCCCAGACCCAAATCCTTGCACCCTTGCCTCCTTCTCCTTTCTCCGGGTCCCAGAAAACCCTCTGTAACTAAAATCCTCCACTCATCACCACCTCCTCCCTGGCAGGGATGGGCTTCTGCAGAACTCGCTGCCAGTGCATAAGTCTCAGTGTTATCATAGCCAGAAAGAAATAACCTCATAACACATTTAGGGCAAATCTTCCAGAAGAAGCATCTTGGCATGTACAAATCACAGAAACTTTGTGGCCTGCACTGATAAAACCCAAACACTTTACAACACACAGAACTTGAGTTACAATGGTGGCAGCGCTCAGCGACGTTACCTCAGCCCTCCCTGTTACACCCCAGTTGGTTCATTATTATTAATGTCACTACAATAAATACCAGAACAAAATTGACAGCATTTGGCCACATATCTTAAAGCATTGCCTCAGTCCTCCTTCACTCCGTGTTTTGGTAGCCTTGATTCCCATCCGTATCAGTCATCAGAGGAGCCTTTAGGGACAAACCGTTTGACTATGTGACCAGCCAGGTAATAAAAGCCGTGCAGAAGTGCAGCTGTGGCATCGATGACCAGTGAGAAGGTGCCCCCAATCCCAGTGGCCATGTCTCTGAGGACGGAGGGAATGGCACAGATGGAGTGGTAAGGGAAAGCCGCAAGGTGAAGGACAAACCCCACGGGGATGCGCAGGATGCTGTAGGTGAGGGACACCACATCTTGAACAATTTGCAGGAAGCCCAGGAAGATGTTGACGATGACCCTCCCCACATCATAGGGGATGCTGATGAGCACCATGCTGATGGCTTTAAGGTAGGACACCACCCCCTTCCATAGGCTATAGACTCCATCCAGAACTGTACCACCAACTCGCTTGATAACAAGCCACAGAAAATAAAACACAAATTTCACCAGCTCCACAAATACGTAGATGAGGAGTTCCAGAATCTTGATGAAAGGGGTAGCAATGATGCCAGCCACTTTTCTCACAAAGCCGCTGTCTTTGGCCTCCTGGTTGTCACTTATTCCTACTTGCTCTCCAGAGCGGATCTGACTGACAGCTTGCAGTATTGCTTCTGTTTTCCCCTGGCTTTGATGGTCTTCCCCACAGTTGCCCTTGAACAAGTGAACTCCTGATAGAAGTTGCTTCTCCAGTTCTCCCACCACAAGGTCCACCAAGCTGTTTTCATCATTCATTTTTTTCACTAGTCCCAGGGACCACCCCTCCGGAGCATCACAGCAGGCTGCCAGCCAGAGGGTCTCTGGCACTGACACCTTGCCTTTAACTCGGACACTGGAAGGAATTGCACCTGCAAGGAGATACAGATGATCCTTCTTGGAGCAGTGAGGGACCAGAGCTTGCTCCACTACCCTCCCGATGTCTCTGTGCCAGCTTTTGCTCAGAGATGGGCTCAGAGGCACGGCGTTCGTGAGCGTGTAAGTGGCCATCTGGAAATCCTCCTCATTGAGCAAGCTGGGATTGAGCAACCCTCTCTCGTAACCAGAGCCCACATAGTCTGAGGTCAGGGCTTGATTTGCACCAAGGTTGGCCACAGTACCAACAATATTGGCTTCATGAACCATCTCATGCAGGTCATTTTCTGGATCGTCTATCTGAAATAGTAGAGAGAAATGTTACTGGATGAAATTTGCTTCAGACCACATTCTGCTCTCCCTCCTTATTTTCCTTGCAGTGCTTCAGAGGAGCATATGATCTACTTGGCTACCCTGACAAACACATAGGTTTAGGCTGCAAGGGATGCTTGCATCTCTCCAGTCTGGAACACAACACAGCACAGCCTCCAAAATCCCACCAGTCATCCTGCACCAAGCTGCTAACTTGTGGTTCTCTTTCTAGAAAAGATTTTTAAGACCAATAGATGGCTTGATTTAGGACAATGTTCTCACCTCATACAATGGTTCATTTAAGCACCTACTGTGGCACCTTAATTCAGTCCCTCTAAACTACCAAATCCAAACCACGGAAAAAAAAACCCATGGTATATAAGATGCTTAGAGAAGTAATTTACTTCTCACCACTGATTGTGTAAGAAGCCAGAATAAAACCAGGCACATGGCAGATGACCTGAACTTCCCCGCCTTGAACACAGACGTGGCAGTAAGCTCCTAGCTCTCTGAAGCCTTGTCATTGATAGTCTGAACCTCACATCATTAACAGTCTGAACCTCCTTCACGATGTAACATGGGCAAGGATGCCATCACCACGTGTCCTTGATGGAATCTGTGCTACTTGCTCGTGTCCACCATTCCCATGCTGCAGAGCAAGAGGTAGCAATTGCTGCATCAGGAATTTGTCCTGGAGTTACGCACAGAACCATGCACAGGGAGGTAATGAGTAGTGGGAGAAGGAGCACTAAATGTCAGGGTGTGCTCAGGTCTTTCCTGGATGGCTGCAGCTCTATGTGCTTCTTAGTCACTCCTATTGACACTGCCTGCAGCTGCTCCAAGGGGGTGTGCCAGATTGTCATTTTCTTCCCAAAATTAGAGGGTGACCATGTTGGTAGTAGCTCAGGGGTGACAGACAGGCTCCAGCAGTTGCTGACTCCTGTAGTCTGTTTCTGAGGCTGTGGCCCTCAGGTTCCAGTGCTGTGCTGGACCAATTAACTCTGCTATCTTTGCTCCTGGCCTACAGACTGTTTATTGCACCATATAATATGTACTTTAGAGGCACCTATGGCAAACAATTCGTTTTCCACCTTGGATCACTCCCCAGTCATCCTTCCCCTTCCCTTGGCCATCCTGCAATGTGCTTGGACAGTTGTCCACTTACATCCTTGCAACCTCACACAGAGTTTGCATCCTCTCAGAGCCGCATCACCTTCTCACAGCTCTGCAACAGCTTTTGCGGAGAGCCAGGGTGAAAGAGCCATCGTCAGAGGCTGTCAGCAGCTATCCCTCACTCTTGCTGTAGGACTGAGCTCTGGCTGGCCTCCTGCAGCAGCCAAGCCCCTGCGGTCCAGGCTCAGGGCTCCCTCTGCACTAAGGCTGGTCACAGTGCCAACGTTGGCCACTGCAGAGGGCTGCATTACCCCCGTGTCCTGCTAGGAGGTTGCTTGCACTTCATTTTGAAGCATCTGATTGCTTTCGGACCGGAAGGATCACAGCAAGTTCTAAGTGCTGATGCGCAAGTATAGCTTTTTCTAAATACACCACTTTAAAAAGACTCATCCTGTGCTTCTGCCTTATTCTGCTCCTCTTGCTCAGACACCCCAAAGTCATGGGCTGCAGCTGGCTAATGAGGCCAGACATCTTGCATTCCACAAAATCACTGTCCCTTCCTGCCCCCCAACCCATTTTCCCTGTTCTGATGAGATGGCAGTGTTGTGCCAAGGGACAAGGGATGCACCCGGTGCATTTAATCTCACAGTATGGGTGGTGGGAGAGCAGGCACAGGGATGAAGCTGTGCTTGGGAGCAGCTCCCTGTGTTATGGCCCTTTTGAGCCTGACACCCTTGCAGAGACACTCACCCCTTCTTGTTCCCACGGCAGCACTGCAGCCCCTTTCCTGCTTCAGGACTCTACTGCTGTCTCGGCAAATGAAATGAAATGGTGGAAGAGGGCTGAGGTGCCACTCCACAAGGACATGTAGACCTAAGATGGGTCAGCTCTGTCTCCTGACAGAGATTCCCAGCCTACATGAAGCAAATGGTATAAACTTCATTTTCTCTCCTTATGAGCTGATGCATGCAAACCTTGAGGTGCCTATCAAGAAAACATGTCTCCGATTACCTGTTCAGCTGAAGGCTTTTGCACAAACCATTGAGATTGTTTAGGCACAATTAAAAAAGAACATGATAAAAATGTGGCTGTTCATGCGTAAGGCTCTGACATCACCGAGTTATGCTTATAATAACTCATATTATGGTTTGTAATAACTCATGTGTAACTGAGGTTTTCCTGCCTACTCCAGCTCAGCCCCAAAGGCAGCTGTCTCTGACACTGCATCTAATCTATATTGCAACCTACCTTTCCTCACTGCTTCAAAAAGTTTTTGGTTTTGTCACTGCCAAAGCATACCTGCATTCATGGAGCCAGCCATAAGCCACCTGTTCAAATAATCTGGAACAGCTAAGGGCAAGATCCAAGCAGACAGGTAAACACCTCATCCATAGGATGGGGATTTAAAAATAAATTACGCATCTGAACACCTGTATCGTTGTTACAATATTGATGTGTTTCATAAAGTGGGAGTTGCACTTTCACAGAAGGAGTAAAGGCAGAGGGGGATTAAAAGTTTGGCAACACACAGCTATTAGAGCAGGTAACTTCCAACAACTTTGGTCATTAGAACACTGTTACCTCCCACCTTCCCCACCCTAGCACCATTCCAGGTGAACTTCAGCATCCCACTCCCCTCACTCTTTCCTCAGTCACGCTTACATCTTTGACTGCTGTGGACATACTTCATCTACCTTTATTACAGGTCCCAGGGAGGAGGCACAGTGCGTTTTAGACCCAGGTTTCTGTTGTACGACGTTCACATGAGTGGCTCTAGAATTACCTGTTTCTCCTGACCGTCTACCAAGAGAGCTGGCAAGAGTAGCTCAGAGGTAGCTAGAGTTGGGCTATGCAAATCCCACCTTGGTCATCTGGCTGGTGGTTAGTCATCAACCAAATGAAAACACAAGGTGATTCATTCAGCTTGTCATACATAAGGATAGAAAAAGCAACTCCAGAGTTTTCCACCTCTCTCTAAGCTATAGAAAGAGTCAAAACCATAGATTTTCAGACAACTGAAATGACATGAAGTGAAAGCCACCTAAAGGTGACTTGCTCTTAACCCCTAGGAAATCTGTGGCAGAGCAGATTTTCAGACCCAAGCCTGAGAGAGTCCCATCAATGCCCTGCTCATCAGCCTACCTTGCCTGCTCTCTAATTTTTCACTAATTGCTGAATTAATTTGCTGTTTCCAGCTGCCAATCGGCAGTGGGTGGCACTAACATTCCTCACACTTCTCACCCAATTACTGCCCCTGTGCTACATTTGGCATTTGTTTCTCAGACAGACATTCCTGAGGAGGTAGGCATGCACTGAGTGAGATGGTGCCCTCACCACTTACATCATTACCCAAAATAAAAGCATGTGGCAACCCTGAGGCCCCCACTAGAGTGCAGAGAGCATTTTTATAGTGTTTTCTTTCTGCTTGCTGTGTCTCTGTACCTCCATGTGCATGCACATAGGCATAACCACATGCTACTGTGTAGCTGAGTCTGCTCATACCCAGCTACCCCGGCCTTGGCAAGAAAATTACCCATAAAACAGGCAATATAACCTCACAGGGCTATGCTGCAGAGCAGGTGTTGCTAAGGGTTCCCTTCAGCAGCCATCTGACCTTTCCTAACCATCTGACCTAGTCTTGATAGGTACACACATAATGACCGCAAAATCTTTTCCCCATCCCAGACACGGTGTGGCAGTATCTGAGAGGGCTGTAGATGCTTATTTCTTGAGTTATAGGAAATTTTTGTAGTTTGGATTTCTTCTCCTTACAGATTCTTCAGATAATTATTTTTTAGTGGTTTTCTGTATCAGACTGAGGTTCTTTCAGTGAATTGCCGAGCTGCTCCTCCTACCTCTGAGACACCTGCATTTCAGCAGTGGGTGAAGGGGACCCATTAGTGTAAACTAAGAATGGACGCACAGCAACCCACAGGGATGCTCTGGAGAAGCCAGAGAAACTAAAGATAACACCTGGCCAATTATTTCTGGGGATGCGATATGGTTTAGAGGCAGGAGACACAAGGTCTAGGTCTCTGGATGGCTGGCAGGGATGATGACAAAATGAGGGGTGAAGAAGGATGGAGCAGGGAGGGCAGGGGATCCAGGTAGAGGGAAGAGCTGTAGAACTGAAGCTGCTGGGCTGCCTGCTGCTCCATGGTAGGAACGCCTTTCAAGCCTGCCTGGGCAGGTCTGGTGAGTCAGACCATGGGGAGCAGGAGGAGATATGGTGGCTAGAGGTGACAAAGGGTATCAGCAGCAAAGGCAAATGGGAAAGGATCTCATCTCTGCTGCTTTGCCTTGCTGCCTTCACAGCACTGACAGCAGATGCTCACTCGCCTAGGTCCTCTTTGTGCTTTAAAAACTCATTACTCTTCCTCAGCTCCATAATGGAAGTCTACAAAAAGCTTCCCCCTGTTTTAAAAGGGCAAGCCGACACCTCCCACAGCCACTGTGAAGTGGAAAGAGAGCAGATCAAAAGGCCCTAGGGAACTCGTGCAACTCAAAACCCAGCCCAGAGAGCAGCGAGACAGTCCAAGGTAAAGACAGGGACACAAGATTTCAAGTCTCCACTGACTGTGACCTCATGGTCTTAGTATCTCATCACTGCACACGAGGAAAATGATCATGGCAGCCACTCTCTTGGCACAGGGGTGAGCTTTGATTCAGGCTACATCCAGCACCCAGCAACCGAGGGCCCTGCTCCCAACACACTGCTCTGATACTGCAGCCATTCCTTCCCTGATGAAGCACCCTTGCCTGCTGCCAATCTTTCCTGACCTCAATAGATGCTACAAAATTCCCCATGATCACTGCTGAAAAACTTGAAACAGGGAAAAAAATAAAGATAGGTAAAGCATACATGTTCTCTTGGGACACTGGCAAACTTTTAAGGATTTCCTTTACATTTAACAACCTGAAGGACTTGCTTAAACATGCCAAGTGTCAGGGGAGTCAAAACCACTGAGGCTCCGGGGGAAATTAATTTTATCCTGCACACTTCTGACCTGACTGAAGCCTGCACGCTCCAGGACACGGCAACTCATTTCCCTACCAGAGTCTGCAACACAGGGACACAACAAAAAGCTGCAGCATCAGTTTGGTGAACCGCAAATGGGTGTTTTATCCCTGCGCAGCGAAGCTAGAGAGCTCTTATCAACACTGCGATCACGCTGGCAACAGAACAAACTTCAGCTTGACACTGCGATGTTTAACCCTGCTACCCACCGGCAGTGCTCCCTGCCCGTGATAGCTCGCTGGGCAGGACAGGCACATCAGCTGGTGTCAAAGATGATTTTCCTCTCCTCTCCCAGCTTTCATTAAAAGCCCCGTGGGACAAGGAACTATTTGCCTGCTCAGTTCCAAGCACAAAAATAAGCTCTGCTCATGTTAAATTAAAACTGAAAGAAGTTCAGCAAGCATTGCTCCTGCCTCCTTTGCAAAATCCTAGCCCCAGCTTCACCCCTGAGGAAACGGTCTCCAGGAACATTTGCTTTACAGCGAAGGAAAAGCTGACCTACCTGAGGTTCAACCAGCCAGTTCTCCTCCTCGTTTTGTGCTGCCTTTGTATACTTAAAAGCTGAATAAAGAGGGATTTTGTCCTTAGTACTGTAGAGGGTTGCAAAGCGTGGCTCTTTGTTGTACTGCTGACAGATTTTCACGTGGAAAGGCTCCGTAAATCCTTCGGGTGGGACTTGTCCAGAGAAGAACATGTTACACTCGGCAAAACCAGTTTCATCATCTCCAACAACTCTGCCCTGGGAAAAGCCTGGGAAAACTGAGATGCAAAGCAAAAATACAATTGACGTCTTCATGGTCCACTCCCTGGAGCTGAGGGAAGCCCCGTCTGCCTCCACTGGGTACAGCAAAGGACCTGTGCTCTGAGTCCATGCAGTAGCGAAGCCAGAAAGCGTCTGGAATTTGGGTGTAGCGTGCGAGGGAAATGAAATACGAAACCACAGCCAGTCCCTTCGGGGAGCCAGCGCTTTCTGCCGGCAGCACGTTGTGAAACCGAACGTGCGCCAGGCTGCGCTGACACACGCTCTGGATGCCAACTGCCTGCAGGAGATAATGCCAAGCAACCTGAAATCATCAGGGCTCCTTGGGAAGAGGAGGGAAGCTTGTGTGGGGCCAGAGCTGAGCAGCAACGGCTGTCCAGGCTGGGGCTCAGCGCCGGCGGGGGTGTGGTGTGCTGCATTGCAGCAGAGTCCCCAGCAGGAATTTTGGCTGACGCAGCCAGAAATCTCCCTGGAGCTGCCAGGGGGATGCTGCAAAGTCACATTCACCACCCCGAAGAAAGTGTTAGCTGCCCTCTCCAGCCGTGAGCCTGGCTAAGGGAGAGGGCGAGGGAGATAGGTGGTAGGATACCGGCACTGCTGGGAACCCACTTTGCCCCTTTTTGGGGTGTCTGTCACCACTGTTGCTGCCAGCCATGTGCTGCTAAGGCACCTGGGAAAGGCATTCTCCTCCTGTCTCTCCGGGAGCTGTAATGAGCATCCAAAACCCTCCTGTGGAACAGCATCACCTCACCTTGGCAGACCTTCCTGCAGGAGAGATTAACAAGAGGCAGAAAGATGAAGACACTCGGATCACATACACCTAATCAACACCCACCTCTGAATATTTTGACCATACCTATAGAACTAGCAAAAAAAAAAAAAAATCTACTTAAAGGGAATGAAACCACTCCTCTGAGTTTATGATCAGCAGAGCTACTGCTGTGTAAAGGCTGTATTCCTTCAGGGACTGGGAAAATAAATGTTTTCAGAACAGTGAGGATGGAAAGGAGACTACGGAGCAGTTCCTCAGAGTCCAGAAAATGTGCAGTTTCCCACCCAAGAAGTTAGATATGATCATATGTGTTGCCAAAAACCTTAAAAAATCCTGGGTGCCAATAAGGCACAGGTTGCTTTTAGACAAAGCTGGTTTATACTGTTAAAGTGATTTCCAGGCAAAAATCTCCAAGTGCTACCATCCCACAAGTGCTTTGCAGATGAGGTAGGAGTAGTCCGTATTGCACATGACGAAATGGGAGAGCGGATGGTTAAAGTGCCTGCCCAAGGTCAGAGATGGAGCCTGTAAAAGTGCTAAAAATAGGTTGGACTCTAAGACTCTAATTTCTCTACTCAGGGATGACTTCTAGAAGTATCAAGGTAAGGAAATACATCTGCACCTCTTGGTATGGTGTTACCAGCTGGGGGAGACAGAGATGGTCTGGGCAGGCTGGGGAACAACAGGAAATGTAGTAAGTGGGCTTGGTTTCGATCCAGGCAGGTGCATGGTCACCCAGCTCTGACAGAAAGAGTTAGTCATGTTCAGGAAACATGATGGAACTAAAAGCACAGACACAGCCTGTCCTGAAGACAGCAGTTCCAAAAAGCAGGCTTAAAGTTTCATTTTGCTGGATGTAAAAAGGCTCCTGGGAAATCAAGAACTGAAGCTAAACCTTATCTATTAGATGTTGGTCTGATCCCACTTGCAATTACCTGGGCAGCAGAGGAAAAGATTTTCACAAGCATGGTAAGCCATGCTCCCCAGGCAAACCTAGGCCAGGCGATGCATTTAAACACCCCACTCCACGACTGACATGCATTACCCCAGGACAGACATGGTCCCAATGCAACAAAAAGGCAGCATAAGGTGTCTCAAGATGAGCATGACAGTGACCAGCATGCTGGGCAGATTGATGACTTCCACCAGGAAACACGGACATCCTGCCTCTGCCCCGGACCTGCACATCAACCTCCTCCCTCAAAGCGGCACCTCTGTCTCACTGGGATGCACAGCCCCAAGCTGTCTTCCGAGCTTCAAGGGCTTCTTATCTGCTTTTTGGGAACTCTGAACGACTCTTTCCCTTCAGATTGTGAGGATGGGGTCTGTCTGCCTATTTAGCTCTCTATTTGCCAGCAAATGGATAAGTCTTGACTCAGCCTGAAGAGCATGAGCCTCGGGGTCTCAAATCCTATGAAGAACGGGTCTCAACTCCCTACAGAACAGGTTGCTGGGCGTTGGAATGGGCTGCCCAGGGAGGTGGTGGAGTCCCCATCCCTGGAGGTGTTTAAGATTCGGGCCAATTTAGTGCTGAGGGATCTGGTGTAGCTGGGAACTGTCAGTGTTAGGTTAATGGTTGGACTGGATGATCTTCAAGGTCTTTTCCAACCTAGATGATTCTGTGAAGAGCATCAATGTGAAAGCCAGCATGAAGCTCTACTCCTCTACTCACAATCTCATTTTCTCTCCAAGCAAGGCCCTTCTGCAGTTTCTATCTAATTTAAGGTAGCTATTGTGACCCTTAAACGTGGAGCTGGATATTTTTTTCTGGTTTTGCTAACATCCATATTACTGAAGAGACTGGCTGTCATCCTCATGGTGTGGCACTGATGGTGCTGGGAAGATAAAAGGCCAAAAGACTGTACTGCCCTGGGAAGATCACATTCTCAGCCAAGGGATCACAGACAGACAAAGGAGTCAAACACAATGAGATGGAGTCAATCAGAGGTTTTGATTAGACAGTGCTCCAGTAGCTTATCTGCTGTCACAAGCTTTGTCTATTCCCCGTATCACAGGGAATGATGGCTATAGGGACTGATGCAAAAGTGAATATTAATATCGGATCCAAAACAGCCCTGAGGCTGTTGATGTGAGCAGAAGGAATCTGGGAAAATGCACATTGGGTTGGAAGCAGGCAGCATAAGCCAGCAGCAGCAGCATGGCCTCACAGGGGCTGCCTCCTCCAAACCCACAGAGGTGTGACAGTGCAACAAGCCCAGCAGTGTCAGCAGTGCAGGCCAGCACCTTATGTTTGATGTGATGGGGGAGAGGAAGCCCAAGGAAACTGCAAAGAGCAGGTGATGTAGTGAATAGAACATGTGAGAAAACTGATCTCTCAGTGGCAGGCAGGACAGGAGAGGCTGTAGGCAATAAACTGTGAGGACACAGAGTTTGCAAGGCATACCAGAGATAAGTGTGTCAGGGAAAAGAGAGAGATTGGAAAGAGGGAAGAACAAGAGAAGAGGTATAGATCCAGAAAATAGTGTTGACCAGGAGGAAAAGGAGGATACTGGGCAAAAATTAGAGTTGAGGGTGATCTGCACTCCTTATAAACTGGGGTACTAAGGGAAGGTTAAGAAGGAAAATGAATGTAAATAGGTGTGAGGAAATCCAGGGTCAGGTGAGAAGATGAGAGCAAGATGAGGAAAGCTGTCTCCTTCTGTGGTAAGAAAATGAGGAGAAAACAGGAGGAGGAGGAGAAAAGGAGAATGAAAGGTTTTCATCTATCTTCATTGACATAATGTGGATGACCAGTCCTCCTCTTCCTAAGGGTCTCAAGCACCAAGACCAATGTCTCAAAGAAAAGAACACCTTCTTGCCAAACAAACCTGATAAACATGCCAGCATTCAAACCTTTTAGCCACAGAGAAGCTGTTGGGCTTGTTTGCCTGCTTTCCCACACTGTGCCTCCAGCCCTGCCTCTCTGTTCACATGGCTGACACTGGATTTGCTACAAATAGCAAATCTTTCTCCTGGCATGCCTGACCCCTCTAGTCTAGTCTTTCAAAACATTCTTAACTCCAAATATTTTTCCAGGCTGGATCTCCTGTCTCCTACCATAATGTCTGGGTGGGACCCCAGTGCTATGTCTGACTGTCCCATTCTTCTGAGAAAGAAAGGAAGAAGAAAGTGTCTTCAAGGGCAAGCATTCCCACCAGAGAGACACCATCTGATTCATTGGAGATACCAAAGAATGGAGCACAGCAGTGCCAGCAGATGTGCCATGGCATGTCAGAGAGCACATCTGCCTCCTCACTGTCTCATGGGAAAGACTGTCTTTTTAAAATTAGCTCAAAAACTTGGTCTGGGAAAGGAGCCCAGTGCTGACCTAGGGAGAAAAGCAGAAGTGAAACTATTTTCCTGATAAAACTAAAAGATTCAAAGGCTAGGAGGGCAATAAGTTTTTCAGGGAAGAGCTTAGCAACATGCTGTTGGGATTTTGATTCCCACCTTAAGGCAGGTCTTGATGCCAGTCTCTGCTGTCTGCTTGTTAGGTGTTTACACAGACATCTTCACACCTTCCCGGTGCTGCCCCTCATGCTGATAAGGAATGGCCCATTGCCGGTGATACTGCTTTGTTGCTTGTCTTTTGTCATGATGCTCACAAACAAGGGTGTGCCAGCAAGAGGCCACTAACGGCCCCAAACTGCCAAGGATGCTAATGTAGCTACTCTCCTTCCTCACTTGGCGTTCCTTCTGGCTGCACTCATGGTCTCTGACCACAGCAGCCAGTCGATGTCTCGAAGTGGTGTCAACTGAAATCAGAAAAGATGGAGAGGTTTAAGACATAAAATGATGGAGGAGGTTGTCTGTTGTGCACAGTCAGAGGAAGAGAGTGACAACTGGGAATGGTGAGGCACCCAAACATACTCTCTCTGGGTAATAACACCATTAGGATAGGGACTGGTTCTGGGTTTGTACAAACACTTGCACGGTGGGAGTCTGACAGGGACCTTGTAAACCATGAAGTACAAATGCATTGCATAAATACTGAATAAAATTAATAAAATCCAGAGGCTACATCCTTTGGCACTTTATTACAGCCTTCAGGCTCAAAAGAATCTCTGTTAATCTTCAGGCTGTTAGAAACAAGCACAATGACAGCAGAAGTAGAATAGATTTAGAATAGCGGTACAAAGCAATGTTTTTAACAGTGCAAATGACTAACCACTGGAATGAATTATTTAGACATGTGCTGAAAGCTCCAAACACTTTCATTCTTTAAATCAAGAGATGCTTTTAACACAGTAACAACTAAGATAAAAGAATTGATGCTTCAAAAGTAATGGCCTTTGTTTTACAGATTGTCAGTTGGTCAGAGATACAGCAGTTCTTTCACACCTTAAATCTACTTTGGACAGGAAAGCTACCCACTTGCATGCTTTGCTTCTAGGTATTATTACTGACCTTTTAAAAAATTTGTTTGCTATATTTTATTTTTTCAAAAGTGTGTTGCAGTTCAGTCAATGCTGCGAGCTTACCGTGCTAGGTGCTGCCTGAAAACAAAGTGTGAGACAGCTCCTGACAGTCTGCATTGACAGGAGACTGATGGGTGGGAACAAAATTAGAGGTACAGACTTGTTAGGCTTGCATCATCTCAGAAGAGGGAATGAGAAAACCATAACCCTTGAGAAAGCTAAACCTGCTGGCAGGAACCAGAACCTTTCATCAAGAGACAAGATAGCAGCCACACCCAAGACTGCCTGTCTCCAGTAACACCACCGTGTTTTGGAACCAAGTAGTGGGAGGAGGAGTCAGATGTTCAGCATTAGGGGTTTGGCCAGTCCGGATAGATGGAGGTAAACTTTCAACCAGGCTCCCTGGCTCCAAGACCCTCTGTGCTGCTCAGATCAGCAGTGGAGGTGCCCACACGGAGCCCAGTCATCCCAACGTCCAAAGCAGAGAAGCAAGCACTGCGAGGGTGTGACTTGCATCATCCTGCATGGCCAGGCGAGGGTGAGATGGCATCCTCCATATATTTCTCTGCCTCTGTGATGGCTGTAAAGCAAGCCCAGGATGTCCACAGCTGATCAGACAAATCTTGGCCAGGATCTAATGTAATCCTGCCGCTGCAGGGGTTTAGCCTGTGAAAAATCAAGTGCGTTGGCAGAGTGAGGGAAGACCGAGCAGGTCTTTCTCCATGCTCCTTTCAGACCTTGGCCTTGCTACTGAAATACATGTTGAAACTGCTTCTAGGTGTAAATGTAATATCATATTTTCCACATATGTTACTTCTTGGCCAGTACTGCCTGGGGAAAGATTCAGATGTGAAAAACATAACCACCAGTCCCAGGATTCCATCACTGCTGTGAGTACATCATACAGCTTCTGCTTTTAGAGTTCACAGAATAGCATTGGTGTATGACAGCCAGGACAAAGTATTTCCTCTGAAAAAACAAAAGCAGCGTGCTTTTAGTCATACTAACTGACAGCAGGGTGGAAGGAAGTACTGGCCTTAAATTAGTGCTGTAAATAAATAGGTGCCGGGTTAGGACTGCAGGTTAAATTACAAGTGCAAAACCCGAAGACTCTGGAGAGCAGACTTGGAATCTTCCTGTCAAAAACTGCTCAGAAGAAAAGAGTCAGACTTTGCAGTGTCCCAGTGTGCAGGGATCTGCTGTGTAACTGTCTAACTTGTCTTTCTTGGGAGATGGCATTAACTTGTCTGTGGCTGCGTAACACTTGTCATATATGAGGCTGAGGAGCAGCAAGTCTCTGAACACATGGTTCATCAAGTGATATTCAGGGTGCACTCAGCTTCAGTGCTGTAGTGTCTCATGTCTAGATCTCCTTCCACGCAGAAAAACTCAAGATCTCAGGGTAGGTGTTATGGCTCCCCAGAGGATGCAGCAGAACAGAAATCGTTGAAGGCAGCACATTGCACAGGGACCTTGTAAGCTAGACAGTCACTAACGGCAAAGTATAAAGCTTTGGCACTGCTTAGCAAATTAAAAGCCTGCGTATCCTCCAGATCTGTAGTCGTTAATCCTCTCCTGGCTGAAGGCACTCAAGGAAACATAATTTTGTTCTTTCTCTCTTAAGCTCAGAATCAGCATCTAGGAGATTGAGGTTTTAGTCTTACCTCCATCAGGAGGCAGAAGAGTTTTGGGGTCAACTGTCTCACTCCTGTAAGAGTGCTCTAGTCACTGTCCTGCTGCCCTGGGCTGCTTGCCATTGGACTTTGCACAAATAGTCACCTAGTCACAAAGTCAGAAGATGAGTCACTTTCTGCCCTTTAGCTCTGTAGTGAAAGCACAAGAGCTAGAGACCCACAATCCAGCCTGGACCACACTGCTTACAGTTCCCCTGAGCAGCAGCCCCTGTGTCCGTGCCATGACACAGTGTTCTCAGTCTCCACTGTGCAGCATCCAAATGAACCAGAACTCCCTGAAGATCACCCCAGCCCTCTACCCTTCCTTCAGCACAAGGCAGTGCATAACCACTCCATATGTTTCTAACTAAACATCCTTACACCTGATGGGAAGTGATTTGAAGACTACCTAGCACAGATTATAGAGCTCATAGCTGTTAAAGACTGCAGGAGTTGGAGTTGTTGGAGTAGGCAGGCTCCAACACAGCGAAAACTTGAAGGGGGGAGAGATGTGAACAGTGCAGAAAGCATTCATTGCACGCCAAACATTCTTGTGCAAGCCCTACCCCCATAGGCACCAGCTCCATCCATGCTTCCCTCCACAGCTCCTCATTGAACCGCTGTGCTTTGGTGGGACTCCCCACCCGTGGGACACAGGACCTTGCACAGGGTCAGGACTTCTCCCTCTGTTTCTGCTTAAAATTTTATTACCTGCAAGGATGGCAAGACAAAGTTATGAAGAGCACACTAAGGTAGTACTGGATAGGAGCAATGAGGTCAAGCTGCTTCATGTGATTGTTTTTGCAGGGACAGACTTGAGATGTGGCTGCTTGCACCATGCTCATGGAAGGCAACAGGCCAAGAAGAACATGAGCGGGAGGGGAACACAAAGCTTGGTTTCAGTTACTAATCCTCATCAGCAACGATACAGAAACAGGCAGAGTCTTGCCAAGACAAGGCACGTCTGCAGACATGTTTGCAGCACACACCTTCTTGCTGTGCCCCAAGTCTGCAGGGGGGCATGCAATGCCCTGTTCAGGCCTCCTGCTTCTGCAGGTCAGGCTCTGATTACACCCACCATGGAGCAACATGTTCAGCTGAAAGAACGGACCACGACAAATCCTGAACTAACCAACTCTGCCTCTGCTCATCAGATTTTGATACTTCCAACCAGCACTAACCAGCCAATTAACTCACAACAGTTGTTAACTAACAACTAACAACAACACAACCAATTAACTTCAGCTGAACACCTACCTCTCCTCTGCCCAAACACCAAAACCCAGATCAAAACCCAGGAAGGGAACAAATTTTACCAGGCCCATCTCATCCAGGAAGGGTTTCAGTCATAGTTACTTACCTTGTAGAAGAAGCCTGCCTCATCCCTAATTTGTGACCCACAACAGGACTTGGTGTACAAGTCTAGCTCAAAGAGAGGTGATGGTTCTGATGGTAAAATTACAATGTAAAGCCCTCCGGGCTTTGTAATACAGGAAATCAAATTTCATAGCCTGCTTCTCCATGGGATATTGCATCTACAGATCACAGAGAAAAAGCCTTTAGTCTATTATCCATGGTTTTATAAAGAAGGAAATGCACAGGACTTGGGGAGAGGGGGTAACTTTTTCAAGGGCCCCGGGCTAGTGGCAGCACTGGAAAGAAAATACCAGTTTCCTGAGCACCAGCTCTCTACACTGACACAGCCACACATAGGCAAAATTCTCCCTCGAGGCCTCAGCAGCTAAAATACTGCAAATTTGCAATCAAGGGCTAAAGGAAAATCAACCTGGTTGGTCCCACTTGTGGGTCAAGAGTTCATTGTTTTCCAAGCTGTTGTTCTTTGTTTTCATCTGAATCAGAGTAAACTCGCTTCTGCCCACGTCTGAAAGAAACAATACAAGTGGTTAAAACACTTCCAAAGCCAAAATTGCCTTGCTACTGGGCAAAACATTTGCACAATGTGCTAGTTCAGTAACTAAAGGATAACTAAGGATAACTAAAGGTTATCACCACTGTGAAAATAGCTCACTGCTGGCTAATACCATCTAGAATCCTCTTAGGTAGGAAAACATGATACATTTATATGACACCTTTGGAGGAGGTGGGGCTTGATCCCATGGCTAACCTTTACAGTGTGTTTGAGGACTGCACTACTGAGATTTTGCTGGAAAGAAACCTGAGTTGTGTTTTAACTTGGTCAGGATGACACCTAGCTGTTTTACTCTTCTTATAAACTCTTCCTTGTATCCCTGGTTTAGAGACGAGATAAATTAGGAGATTTTGTGTTTTCACACTGGCTGCTTTATTCGTTACAGCCCAATTTATAAAAAGTACTTAGCTGCATCTTGAAGATTTCAGCAACATAAATTTTTAATTCAGAAGTATCTCATCTAACTTAACCTCATATTTGGAACAAAACTACTTATATTGTTTTACCTTGTAAACTTAACATCTTCTGCCTGCCTTTATAATGTACTAATGGAATACAGGGCAGGATTTTTTGAGATTGCCCAAGAAAAGTGAGTGAATCACCTCCCAAGAGGAACCTGTCACTGTCCACTGAACAGAAAAGGAACCTTAAAGATTTACCTAGACTAGATACCTCACTTGCCTAGAGCTCTGTGAAAGTAATCCTAAAGTTAAGGGAATGTAGTGCATGAACTGAGGACTGACACAAGCAGAAAACCTGCATAAGGAACTAAAACTGAGAAAAAACTTAATAGAGCAATATGGGTACCAGCTCCTGATGCAATTGCTAAAAGTTACAGCTGCATCTGGCTCTTACAGAGAGTGTATCTCCACTCCCTCCTGCCTGATGAGCTTAGCTGTGGAATACTTCACTGGTTTCTCTGTTACACATCTACACAGAGAAATCAGAGGGAAAGCAAGCAGGTCCAAAGCCCGAGCCACTGTGGTGCATGAACAGCCGGCTCTGTAATACTGGCTTTTCAGAGTCTGGGCACTGTGCTACTGAGACTCCTCCCAGTCAGACTGAGTCATCGTCAGCCAGCATTAAGAAAGGGATAAAATTAGCTTAGCTATTAGTAGAAATGTTTGGCTAATAAATAAAACAGTGGGACATTTTTGCTTAACAATGGATGCAACCATAGACAAGAGGTATGTTCTGGCTGCCTGCCTGGATGTAAATACTGCATGGTTAGAATTATTGGTTTTGTCCAAGCTTAAAAAAAAAAAAAAAAAAAAAAAAAAAAAACAAGAGCTTCCATGGAGCTGAGTGTGCATCCAAGACTGTGAAGCCAGGAAGTGTGAGCTGTGTGCGTCTCAGGGTGTCACTCGTTCCTCCAGCACCCTCCCTCCCCATGTTCCCTGAGTGCCTTTTGGTTGACATCACATCTCACGTGGAAAGAGCATGGGATCTCAGCAGAGCTGCACGCATGGGGAAGCAGACAGAGAAAGACACAGTAAGCACAACATGTGTTCAAAACCAGTATGTGGGACCTGCAGCACTGGTCCAGCTTGTTTAATGGCTGGTAAAGAAACCACAGTCTGCCGTGTCTGATGAAGGTCATCACTGCCTCAGGCAGGATCCAGATCAGGTCCTCACCCTTTGCCTTTTCTTGTAGGGAATTCCCAATGAGTCCTGGGATTTTCCCTCCATTGTGAATAGGTTACAAGGTTTCTCCCTCACTGCAAAGCAGTTCACACCCACTAAATCCACTGGGGACCAGAGCACTAAAGGTGCAAAGGGAGAGAGCAGCCCAGGGGATGGGATGGAGCGCAGAAACAGGAAGCTGGTGAGATGGTGCAGAGGGAGGTGGCAGAGAAGAGGTTAAGGCCAGGGATGACTGTCAGCACAGAGAAGCAGAAGCACAAAGTTTTTACTGTCCCATGGAAGCAGAGAGGGTGTGACGAGAGCTATGCAGCCGATGACTGCCTCATCGGAAAGCAGCCCCCGCTGAATCACTGGCTGAGTCACAGCCTTGCTCGGCCTCTATTCTTTTCCCAATCAAGGAAACAGCAACTTCCCACAAACTTCTTTTAAGACTGTCATGCAGATGCTGAGCATTCCTGCACCAGGCCTTGACGATCCCCTGTGCCCTTCCGCGTCTGTAACCCAGTGGGAGGCACAATCCTTCAAAGCACATAGTGTCCCGAGGGAGGAAATGTGCCACAGCCTCTCCTAAGCAGAAACGGGATTTACTGCCACTCAGCCCATCCAAGCTGTGCCCCGGACAGCAAAAGGCAGGCTCTTACAGGAAGGGAGGTAAGGGGAAAATTCAAGCTGGGAGATTTCCGTTCTGTCACGGAACCTCTGCCCCGATGGGGGAAAATGCTCATGTTCACGGTACAATGCTACTTTGAAAGAGGAGATTGCATGCCCTGATGCTGTACTTTAAGGGTGCACAGAAGATAGCCCTGGAGTCTACCGTGGGAGACCCAAAAATTCAGGAAAGATAATTGCCTCCACTAAATTCCAATCTGGATTCAGAAACAATCAGTGAAAAGCAACAATGAAGAATAATGTTGCAGATGGAAGAAAGGGGAACCAGATAGCAAAGAGTATACATGAGAAGCTTTAAGGAACAGAAAAATTACACAGGAAACGGGGAAAAATCACTGTACTGGCAAGGCTAAGGGGGAGTTTTTAAATTCCATTAGGAATGTAAGCAATCTTCATGATGCTACAGGCCAAGAAGTAGATGAGAAAAACATTAACAAAGTTCCAAACAGGCACAAGATTTTTATAAGTGTTTCTGTTCTCTTTCAGAACGCAATGTCTTTTGCAGTCTTGCAATAATCTTAGAGAAGGGCCAGCATTTAGGAGAGATCTGCATCCTAGAGCACTGAGATAACCAAGGGGTGTTGGTCTCCTGGTGTGATCCACAAGCAAATATAAAATTGCACCGAGAATATGTACATGTACCATAAAGGGGTTGGTACAGTAGCTAGGGGGCCATGCCAGTGACACCAGCAAGGGATTTCTTTTCAAGACGGATGCCTTTAACACAATCAAACACATTTATTTGTCTCAACTGCAAGAATACATGGAATTTTCTAATCCAGAAAGCAACAGCACTGAGAAGGATTCAAGAGTCGCCATGGACACACACCTGGACTTAAGCACCCAGTGTAGTGGTATGGGTAAAAAGGCCAGTGTGACCGTCAGACAGATAAACAATCATGTGGAAAGCTGGGGGAGGAAAGTGATTTTATGTGCCTAGTTCACATTAGTGGAGCTGATACTGAAACAGTTCTTATAGTTTTGATGTTGATAAATTGGATAGAGAGCAAGAAAAATTCCTCAAATAATTGGTGGGAGGAAGGAAACAATTCTAAGAGATGAGAAGAGCCCAGTCTGCTTACCTTATCCAAAAGCAGTCGCAAGGCTAGATTACAAATGCCTGGTGAGGAAAGAGGCTTTTAAAATTACCAGATAAAGGCACAACAGGCACCCGTGGTTGGGAATAAAGCCAACTGAAATTAAAAATAAGGTGCAGTTTTAAACTGTGAGGATAAATCGCTGGAGGAAATGATCAAAGGAAGTGGTGATTTCTCCTACTTTTCATGTTTTCCATGCAGTACACAAGTCTTTTCTAAGGGCTGCCACAGCCAAATTGCTGAGCAGAGGAATAATAACTGAGGGTACATCCTTGGTGCCAATTAATGTGTGCAAAGAGATCCAAGGCTTAGCGTGCCACAGGAAGAAAGATGTCTTCAGCCTTGAGCTGTTTTGTGATTAGAGCAGCCATGGGAAGGGGAAAGACATGGGGTTTTGTCATTGTCTAGTTGTTTAATGGGATGATACTTTAATGCATAATCCTGGAATCCAGGAATTCCCAGTTGCTGCCCATACCACTGAACTTGACTGGTGTACCCTTCTACATATGTGCTCTATTTCTCAATGAATCTTTAATTCCTTCCCTTATATGCACCTAGTCATCTTCAAAAACACAGGGAGAGCACTCCTAAAATCAAATCAGTATAGAGCTGCCTGACTGACAGGGCAACAATTCTCCACATGCAGGGTCAGTGCTGCTTGGGAAAGACTATAGAATGTGCCCCAGAGGGACCAAGAGGCTGCTCATCATGTCATGAGGGCTGGACATGCTCTGAGAACAGTTATAGGATGAAAGTTCTCTGAACACTTGAGCTGGGGGATGTATCTATTAGGTCCTGGTGAGAGCATGATGCTAAAATTCTTAGACCTAAACTAAGTCCAAACAAGTTAAAGATGGGGCAAAACTCTGTATGTTTAGGCATCTTTAAAACCAAATGTTGTACGCCTGTGAAAGTTAGGTGCCTTTGCAACAAGACCAGGTAGGGGCTTTCAGGACTCTGGATATAGGCACCTCCACTCCACCAATATCCTTCTTTAATGTCCAGAAGGCATTCCCTTCTGAGGAAACTAAATCTTTGACCATAAAAAATGTCTGTAGCTATTTGTACTCCACATTGATACACACAAGTTGGGGGAAGGGAAGCACCTTGGGGTTGTGGGGAACAATTTTGGCCAAAGACACTAAGCCAGTCCTTTATTATTCAAAGTATCTGTATCTGTTCAGAGCAGGAACTGTTCTAGTTTTTTAGCTCTCATCTTCAAGTAATCCTCCACACAGAGAACATTTGCCATTTACTCTTACCCAACCGCAGAAGTCTCTTCAGTTTTGAGGTCTTTAATCAGGACTTTGATACCTTTTGCCAGATGGACATTAAAACTGAACAGCTGAACAGCAGACACTTCCCTCAGGACATGTTACTGAGCAAAATACAACATTCTGCTGCACAAAGTCAAATTAGCATAACAGTTTCTCCCGATTTAAAGTCCACAGATTTATAATCTATGAATAATACACACCATCATAGGATGATGCACTGATTTCAGGCTGCTGTGATCTGTAGCCTGACAATACCGAATTCCTGACCGCCCAGCTGGGAATCCCGACTCCTTTATGAGGTTTGATCTTGAGTCTAAACTGCCTGTAGTGAAAGAAATCATAAACCCATTTCACAGGGTGTGGACTGAGGCTTGCAGATAAGAAAATGCAGTGGTGGATACTTGGTTACTGATAGGTGTAGCTCTTGGGAAATGACACAGTGATTATTGTTATTATTTACCTCACCTCTGAATGAAGCTTAACATTTATGACAAGTTGCCTAAAATAACTTGTTTCTTTGTACCAAGGGCCCACTTCCAAGTGGCTCTGATGGCTCCCTGACAGGAACGGTGTCATTTACACTGTTGCTGTAGCTCTGTGGATAACAATATCTTTGGGGACCTCTTGTGGACTCTCTTCTAAATTGCACATTGTGTGAAGAGTACTCAGGAAAATGTTTCCGTGCTGATTTCTAGGTACATCAAAGAACCTTTTACTTCACATGCTTTCGTGTAGATTCGCAGAAGTTTGGAAATAAGATGCATCTAAAAGTAACATAAAACACATGGAAAGAACAGCATTTTAAGAGGAAAGATTTAATCCCCGAGTAATACTCATTCATGCTTTGGCTTCCTTGCAGAGACAGCAATGAATATACATGTAAAGGAGCTCTTTGTAATGGTGTGAGGGTGGGCTGGGGAGATGGAGACGGGCACGGGGGACTTGATGACTAACAGTCGGGCTTAGACTGATGTTGCTAAGACACAACTCTGAGCAAAAAGAATAACTAAGGTATTCACTCTTCCTCTGACAGTTTTTATCCAATCCCATTATCCCTACAAGGATCCCAACCTTGTGTGTTTAACCCCTTCCCTCTTCCACGGCTGTTCCCTTGTCCCTCCTCCCACTGATACCCAGTGCAAGCACTGTGAAGCCATGAAGTCCTGTTTCACATTACTAATACACCACCCTTTTCTAAGCCTCCTACATCAAGCAAGCAGCCTCTGGGCAGACTCCTCTGAGATGCGCAACTCATGAGTCTATGCATGAGCTTATTTGTGAGAGGAGACTGGACAGTGGCTCACACCAGTAGGTTACACTGAGGCTTCAGTAGGCCCTCACTCTCTGCCTAACTGTCCCCTGGTCTTTCCCCAGGGCCTGCCTGGTCCCCCGGACCAGTGAGAGCCCAGAGTCTGCCAAGGGCAGGCCTTGCCTGGGCAGGACCAGTGCAGGGACACGGCCTAGGAGCACCTCGGGGCAAGGCCCTCTTCTAGGGCAACCCTGAGCCCCTAGGACAAGCACTCCAGGGTCCCTGTTCCGAGCTGGGTTCGCCCGACCCCGGTCAGAGGAGGAGTAGAAGGTTGGTAGGAGGAGGCCGCCACTGCTATACAGGCACAACGCCGCCTCGGTAGCGCCCACTGTCCCTCACGAGACAATCCCGCCAGCCCTCTCTATGGTAGATCCTCCCCGGCGGCGGCTTCCGCCGCGTTGTGTCTATGGTTCCCGCGCGGTGCCTTATGGGCGCTTGGCGGAGTTATGGTGGTGGGTAGGGCCTGATTGCGCAGTGGCAGGCGGTGGCGGTGTAAGTAACCGTGCAGGTGGCAGGCGAGCCTGACCGGGGAGGGAGTGTTGGGAGGGCTTTGGTGGGGTCCTGAGGGGAAAAAGGGGCGGCCCTGGGGTACGGGGGGGTGTCGTGTCCCTGTGAAGGGACGGGCTATGGACGCACCACGAATGGGCTCTGGGAGCAGCTGAGGCGGGCGAGGAGGAGCGTTTCTGTGGAGAACAGCGGAGGG